>NW_025999982.1:6386370-6398581 GCF_001458135.2 Marmota marmota marmota | reverse complement strand
TTTTTTTTTTTTTTTTTTTTTTTTTTTTTAATGATGGAGCCCTGGAGTTTTTTCACCATTTTCAGTGGCTTCTGGGGCCTTTTGGGGGCATGCACCCCCCCTACCCCCAGCCAAACCAAGTGTTTACTAAGTGTTACCCACTTTCTGCAACCTTGCATATCTGAAAATGCCTTTATTCTACCTTCACATTGCTGTACACATTAGCTATAGAGAGAATCATAGGTTGGAAATTATCTTATAGGTTCAGAAATTGAACTGCAATTCTCCATCACTTTTCTGGCCTTAATGTTGTTGAGAAATCTAAAATTGTTCTGCTACCTGATCCTTTGTGTGTGATCTCCCTCTGTCCTCCCAACTTTATCTTCTCTGTCCTACTGACTGTCCTTTTGTCTTTCAGCTCTGCATTCTGGGATATTTTCTCCTCCCCGCCCCCTGCTCCTGCTCCTTTTCCTCCTCCATCTCCTCTGTGCTTGTGCAAACCAGGCAAGCACTCACCACTAAGCTACATCTCCAACTCATATTTCCTCTGCTTAATTAGCTGACTTTTATTCCCTTTTATTTAAATTTCTGTTGTCTTTTTATATTTTCAAGAACTTACTTTACTCTTTAAAAATTGTCTTAAATTTTATTTAGAATTTGTTTCCTCCATTTTTTGTTTTGTTTTGTTTTGTTTTTCTTTGCTTTGATTTTAGCTCTTCTGTTTTAGAGCTTACCTCAGCTCTGTAGCCCTCTTGTTTTTAACAGTGGAAGGAAGCTTTGAGTATAACTTTGAGCTTTGCTATGGGGCAGCAGTTCTTAATCATGGCTGAACATTAGAATCATTTAGGGAGCTTTTAAAAATCTCTATCTCTGGGCCACCACGTCAGAGATTAAATAGAACCTCAAGTGTGAAGCTTGGGTGTCACTTTTTCTTTTTCCTTTTTTTTAAATTTTTTTTTTCATTTTTAGAGCTTTACAGGTGATATCAGTGAGCAGCTAAATCTGCTAAACCAGTTGGCGTAGAATCCCAGGTGTCAATGTTTTCGAATCCCCACCCTGTGCACCCACACACTAATAGCTTCCTCAGAGGAAAAACAACTACACACAGGGTGAAGGCTGACAGTATTTCGGGAGCCGAATAGAGAAAGAACTATCTCAACATTCCTTGGCCAGTAAGTATGGTCACTTTACCCCAATTCCAACAAGATACTCTTGTGATCAGCTGCCTAGGTCAATTTCAATCCAAAGATTGTTTTATACTCTGCCAAGTTTTTTTTCTGCAGAAATGCAATGTGGCCTTACTCATCAGCTTGTAATAGGGAGGGGTCCTAGATATTTAACTTTTATGCTTAATAGTTAGATCTTTCCCTCATCCTCACCACTCTTTCTTCCCAAGTTCCAGAGACATTGATGGCTACTGATTTATCAGACTTTCTGTAGCTTGACATAAGTTGCTTCCCATCTGCCCACTCCTACTGAGAAGCAGCTTGCTTAGGTCTGTTAAGCCAGTTTCCAGCCTTCAGAATTTTGTTGTCTTTTTGTCTCTTTTTCTTCCTACCTCTTGGCTTTTGGAAAAGTCTTATTGAAGTTTTAAGGGATTTGAGTAGGATTGAACTTTGACCAATGGTAATTTTCCTCTCAGCTCCTTGATATTATCCTCCTGTCCTTTGTCACTCTTGCTCAGGCTTATGATCTAATAAGCCTCTGGATATGATCTGTCTTTTTCTTCTGGCTACTTTCCAGGTCTATATTTTGGCTTTTATGTTCTGCACTTTTGCTTCTATGTGTTTAGTTATGGATATCTTTTTATATATCCTACTTAGGGTTTTTTGTAATTGTTTTGTCTCAGTAGTTCTGGAAAGTGCTCATCTATTACTACATTAAATATTGTCTTATTCTTTGTATTCACTCTTTCTAGATCTTGGTTAGATTAGATGTTAGATTTCCTTACTTCATATCTTTTTTTTAAAGTTGTAGATGGACACAATACCTTTATTTTATTTATTTTTTATGTGATGCTAAGGATTGAACCTGGTGCCTCACACATGCTAGGCAAGCGCTTTACCTCTGAGCCACAACCCTAGCCTCTACTTTGTATCTTTGATATTTTTCATTTCTTGTGTCTCTGTCTAGCATTCTGAGTAATTTCTTTAGTTTCGTCTTCTAGTTTGTTAATTCTCTCAGCTACCTTTGATCTTAGTAACATACTATAGAAATGATCCCTGAAAGTATAGTCTTTACCTTTGATCTTATGCTAAATCATCTATTAGATACCAATTTAAATCATATTTTTTATTTCCGTGAATAGTATGTGGTTTTTCCCCCCTTAATTATGCTTTGTCAACTTTGATAAGTCTTGTCTTGCATTATACTAACAATTTTAAACACACACACAGCACAATCATTTATATTCTGTGTCTGATCATTCTGGTAGCTGCAGTATGTTCTAGTGTGGGTGTGCCAGTTGTTATTTCTGCTCTTTAACTGAGGCTTATTTCTCATATTTTTAGTGACTCTTTTTATTATAAGCTGATATTTCTTTGACTTTTTCTGTATATGTGTGAATTTTTTTTAAAAAAAATTCAGTTGTAGGTGGACACAATATCTTTATTTTATTTATTTTTATGTGGCTCTGAGGATCAAACCCAGCACCCCACACATGCTAGGCAAGCCCTCTACTGCTGAGCCCCAGCCCCAGCCCTTTATGTGAATTGTCTGAGACTTGCAGTTGTGTTTCTCTAGGTATGATTAGATTAGCTTCTTTCCAGCACCTAAGGCAGATAACCAACCAATGAGTATTGGAAACTTAATTTTTAATTTTGGGTTCTCAGGCTACCCAGATAGTATGGATTCTGGCCTAAAACCTAATGGAGAGCAAACTTGTGCTTAGGAATTCTTAGAGGATTTTTCTTTTTTCTTTCTCAGGCATGCATATTTTTTCCCTGTTCTATTCAGAGTCAAACTCCAATTAAGTCTGTCTTCTTTTACAAGATGAGTTTCTTTTCCATCTTTGTCTTTATTGTGTCTTCTTTCTTCTTCTCTTCTCCTCTTCCTCCTCCTCTTCTTTTTAATTTTAATTTTTAAAATGTTAACCACATTTAGGAAATTATTTTTTTCCCAGAGGTCCCTAGTTCAATATCTCTCCATGTTTAGACCCCAGGCTTTGTCTCCTTACCCTATGCATGTATGTGACCCGTTAAAATCCACACTGCTACCAGGGATCAGCAAATGATCTTGCAGGTGGGGTCATTGTATGTCTTGGTATGTCTGAAAATGTATGTATTTTTTGCAGCTTAGTCAGTGATGTTCAAAAATGTCCTAGTTTGGGCAGGAACCAATATGGTCACCCTACTATCAGCTCTAAGACTTACTTTCTCATCCCTAGGAAATGGTTCTTCTTCAAAGATTCTTGCTTACAAACACTGCTGAATAACTTAATCATGCTATTAAAATAATTCAAGAATTTTTTTCCAATATTTTTAGGTACTCTTCTTGAGAAGGGCTTTCTTCACAGTCACTGTGTTGCTGGATGTGAAAGTCCTGCTTATTTTTTTTTCTTTTTGAGTAATTGGGGATGGAACCCAGGGCCTCACACATGCTAAGCAAGAGCTCTACCACTGAGCTACATCTCTGGCCCTGCCTATATCTTTTATAGAATCTTAGAAAGAATGTAAAGATTTCTTTTTTAGGAAGATCTTATTGTATTCCTTCCTTAAACCAGCCTATTTATGATACAACACCTCATAGATTAGGAAAATTAGTATATTCTTCCCATTTTAATAATTACTATATAGATAAGTAATGTTTGGGGTAAATGATTACAAAAACAGAATTACATCTTGATTAAAAATTAACCTCCTTGCCAGGTGTGGTGGTGCATGCCTATAACCCCAGCAGCTTGGGAGGCTGAGAATCATGAGTTCAAAGCCAGCCTCAGCAACTGTGAGGCACTAAGCAACTCAATGAGATCCTGTCTCTAAATAAAATACAAAATAGGGCTAGGGATGTAGCTCAGTGGTTGAGTGCCCCTGAGTTCAATCTTCAGTACCCCCCCCCCCCACAAAAAAAATTAACCTCCTTAAATATGACTGGAAGCTCCAAGGAGGGCCTGGAATCATTAAAGCAAGTGAGATATAGTTCGGGATAAATCTAATAGAAGGTATGTGTAAATGGTATGAGTTTGTGTGGTGTGGGTTTGTACATGTGCATAATTTTTTAGGAACCCAAGAATGAAATGCACAGAAAATTGTGAAACAAAGTCAAAGTAAAGGTTAAATCTTTTTTCTCATGTTTGTATAATAGATTGCAATTCTTAACAGAGGAGGCCAACGCGTACTGTCATTGGTTTCTGATGTTCTGAAAAGTACCCTGGTAAATAATATCTGTCCCTTTACGCCTAAATAAAGAGGATGATTTCATTCCATGGTGAGTAATTACTTCCATCAGCAACACCCAGCCCTTGCCCCAGAGTAGCTTTCTTGATGTGCCTGACATGGTTACTTCTGAGAATGAATTAGTTGTATACTAAAATATGAGTTCCACAAAGCAGTAAGAAAGCATTATGTAAAGTTTTTACTTTTCACTTATCTGCACATCAAATTTGACTGGTAACAAGTTCAACCGAAAATGTATATACTTTCTGAGCAGAATAGGATGGTTATAGAAGAGAAATACTTTAGGTTTACACAAGGGAACCCATGAAATATTGGAGACCTCATCCATCACCTCAAGAAATTGGTTGAGGTAAGCCTAACTTTGCTTAAGGAACTTATCTCTGCCTGAGAGCAGTCTGTAGCATCAGGCCAGGAAGGAGGCGTGTGTGTCACCAAGCAGGATAATGCACTTACAGGAAATTATGACACAGTATATTCAGATGGCAGTCATTGTAATTCTAATTATCCAGTCTATTCAAGATACTGGATAGCTTTTTATGATTATAACCACTCCAAGAAGGACAAATATAAAGTAATAAGCATACAAAGCTATTGAGCACCCAGAGTGCAGGGACTAGGTAAAATGAATGATATCAGAATACATCAGCTTGTCTTCAATTTTCTTTGTACACAATGGCAATAAAATTTGATGTGCGTTTCAGGATGTCAGGAGGTTTCTTAGTGGTTAATCATTTACGTAATGATTTCCCTTTTATCAGAGAGTTAACACAGCTCTTGTTCCTGGGTTTAGAATAATTTTGTAACAGCCTTCACTGTGTTGAACTTAAATGTCTATCTGTATACAAACCTTCATCGTTTGAGATGCATGTGTCTTTTGTATTAACCTCCTTCTGTGATATGTGTATTGTATAGATTGTGGGGAAAGTTCTGGCATTTAGGATAAAATTTCCTTCTTTCCTATTTCAATATCCTGTTTTCTGCTACTCTAACAAAATATTACTAAAAAATATTTTTTTATTCTTGGAATACCCTTCAACATTATTTGTAGAAAGCAGATCCTTAATTAGTCAGCCCTTAGCCAAGTGATACATGCTTAATTTTTGCAATTTTTCTGCTTAAATCATTCCCTCTGAGACCTTCTTCACATGTATTGCTTTCCCTAAATTTTATTTATTTTGTTTCGCATCTTTCTTTGTGGAGCATTAAAAAAAAAAAAAAGCTACACGGAGAACTTTCCTTTGTGGCTTCTCATGCTCATTAAGCACCAAAGAATAATTTGGAGGGTTTGGGGATTTAGCTCAGTGTCAGAGCACTTATCTAAGCATGCGCAAGGCCTTGAGATTGGTCCTCAGCCTCAAAAAACAGGGGTGGGGGGTGGGGGCAGATGACAATTTGGAGTTTCCAGATTTGGGGTATGGTTTATGGTTGGAATTTTGAATAAGACATATATTATGAGACTGCAGATGTGTGGCTCTCTTTTCCTGTCATAGTTATCCCTCTACCTTTTTTTTTCTTGGCTCAAGGTTAATTACTTTTGAGAAATTTTTAGCTAAATCCAAATTTACATTTTTAGTTTAGTAATAACTGACGTTCCATTTTAAAGGAACTCGAGTTGCACAGAGTGCGGTGTTTGTGTTCATCCCTAGCAACCCAACCAAGGTTGGACTTATTTTCCAACATGCCCTTTCTCATAGACCTTGTCTTTCTTGAAGAAGTCTGTTCAATAATTAAGATAGTTAAATTCCTCTGAGCAAGAAAAGGTCTGATAGTGTTGCCAGAGTTCAAATATCTGGTAACCTTCTGTGCTGTGGTTAGCAGTGAAAGACAACAATCTGGAAGATGTTCTTGGCCCCCACTCTCTGACTGTGGGTGCTTGCTGACCCCTGTCCTTTGTTATTACTAGATGCAGTGACTATCATTCAGTTCTGCTTGGGCTTGCACAGAAGATTCCAAGCACCTTGAGGGCACAGACTTTCTAACTCTCATAAAAACTTCTTAATACCAAGCCCCTAGCACAGTAGTATGCATCTTGTGTTTTGTTTAGTAAATATTTGGTGCTAATAAAAAGCAGGATGCACAATTTAGTTGTCCAAATAAACCATTCCACTGTTTCTGTTGAACATGATTTGGACCAAATTTATGTTTCATTATGGCAGGGACTGTCAGTGCTCTACATTTTGAGAAAGCTCCTGCCAACAGCTCAATGACATTTCTTTCATTAACTTTCCCTGCACTTATCTAGTCGGGTATACCTTGCCTCCTGACTCCTTCAATTCTGGTTTTATCAAGGGACTTAGAATTTCATAGATGAAGGAATATTGAGTGACTGAGTCTGAACTCTTGCCTTAAAGGAGAGAACCTATGAAAGACAAAGATAAGTCTCTTCCCCCCATCAAATCTCCAGAGTGATGGCTATCACCTCTCAGTTGCTCCAGAGACTGCCTTGTGGTTTTTGGACATTGTGTTCCAAAGATCACTAAAATGTCGCTGCTGACTCTGAATCTCTTTCCTGTCACTGTAGTCAGGGGGAAAAAAGCCAATGACACTTTTCTAAGACACAGTAGGTGTATCCATAGGTCTATCAGTGCTTTCAGGGCTACATAAAAGGTATTGATTTCATGCTGATTTCTATGCAGGGTTAGTTCTCTCAGTAGCTCTCTATTGTGTGCATGGAGAGGTGGGATTTGGCTGAATGCATGCAGAACTTTCTTAAAATTTTGTTTGAAGTTGAAAGCATTTTCATTAATTAATTTATTCTGTTGATTAGGCAAGAATTGAGAAGTCTTAAAGAGATAGCTCTTTTTTAGGATATAGTAAGTTAAAATTATATATTTAATTTTTAAATAGTAATATTTATGAGTAATCAGAAATTTGAGTATTAATAAATCTAGCTCTAGGAAGTTTATAGAGTGTAACTTTTCTGTGCTATCTCCCCTTACTCTGTACAGTGTGTTGATACTTAAAAATTATTTTTGTAAAAGGTGCTAAGCATGGAAGCACCTTACCTTAATATCTATATTTTTCTTTTTCAGTTTTGATTTTAATGATATCAGCTTATAAGCCTGAAATTTAAACTAATATTAGCGAGTTTATGTGTACCTTACAACACTAAGTGTAGCAGAAATGCTTTCTGAAGTGCATATTTTATGGTTTCATTAAAAGGAAACTGTCATAATAAATTTCCTTCAACATATATTGGGTACTTAAGTAATATACTAATAATGTAGAAAATACAGAGATGACTTAATCATATCCTGTATTCAGTGAACTTAAAATCTTAATTCTGGTCCAATAGAGAGAAATAAATCAGTGCACAGAATAATTTGTTCCAAACAACATACTGGCAGGTAGTCTTTCAGTAATTGTATATAATATCACCTAAAATATACAGTCTGTCTCCTAATCAGCTTAATGAGGAATTTTTCTGACTCCTCAGTTATTTTTGGTGGTGTCCAGAGAATCACTAGAAATAGCAAAATGACTCTTGATATCTTGTGGATAGATAGAGGCCTCTGGAGGGGAATAACCACCAAGGACCACAGTTCTTATTCATTGACAGTCCTTATGTTCTTGGTGCTGGTTGCTACACAGAGCCAGGAGCCCTCAAACTGCAGAAAAAAACAATAAGAAGACCTAACTTCACTCTTCCCCAGTAGAAAAAGAAAATGTCCGTTCATGTTGCTTGCACAGCTTGCAAAGAAACCCAGAGGAGGGCGACAGGGGAGACATGGAGAAAGACACAGGTGGAATAGGAAGAGGCCCAACATGTTTTCATAGACTCTGGTAGACCGTTGCTGTACTTGTTTCATGGAATGTATAAGGCCCTTATGTCTGGAGGAGAGGGCATTAAGGTATGTCAGAGGTAGAGAATGGTAGAAGTTCTATCTGGTTTAGGAAAATTCTTTCAATGAAGATTGGAAAGAGGCTCATGTGGTCTCAGTGGAGGGTACTGAGGAAAAGACAGGGAATCCAAACAGCCTTCCTAGGACCTTCTGGCACAAGATGAGGTGGTCATGGTCTCAGCCAAGAATATATCCCTTAAATAGGGAAAATATAAACACAGAAAAATATAAATTGGTTGTTTCCAAAAATATGGATGAAAAGGGTTTTATTTTGTTCTATTTCACTCTCTAAGTGGGTTTTTTTGTTTGTTTGCTTTTTCTTTTTCTTTTTTATGAAAGATCTTTGGATTGATGGAGTAGGATTTTTCTTCTAGCCACTATAGCAATATGTTTGATTTTTAGAAAATGGGTTGTGTCAGTCCACACCAAGCCACTAAAACTCCAACTCACAGCTGCAGAAATAGCCTGAGGAAGTGACAAATTAGTATACCTCATCATACTGTGATTAGGCTTAGCGTCTTTTAATAATGAGTGTGACTCTGCATGGTAAGAGAATAACTGGCAATTTTTACAAAAATATAATCTCCCAGGAATTTTGATGATATTTAAATTTTAATCACTTTAGACTTTGGGTTATGAGGGAAGCTGAAGGTATGGCTAAAAATTCTGTCACTCATGGCCCAGGAGAAATTTGTTTCATTGTTGACACATGCAACTGATGATCCAGGGGATAGGGAACTGTGTACAGTATGTGACTCCTGTGGGACCTGTGGGGCGTGGGGGCATCTAACTGCACCTGCTTATTTTACATTGATGGGTTGTGATTTGTTGCTGGTGGCAGTCTGTGGGTAAGATCATCTTCTTTTCTTTCATTTGTGTTGTGCAAAAGTTATACAAACTTTCCTTCAGTTTTCTAAGAATTAGAAATAGATATTGAGGCTCTACAAGGTACAAGATCTTTTAAATTTTGTTGATTTTTCTCAATTGCAATCACAGTTTAGATACTGATGTAAACAGTTTGGAGACATTAAAGAACAGCCACACCATATTTATTGGATTCACTGTGGGTACATACCTTATTTTGTGAGCTAACCTTGTTTACATTATTTTCAATGTGCTGGTGTGCAGATTACAGAAAGATTGGGAAGCTGCGAGATTTATTATTTACAGAAGGTGAACAGTAGAGTCTATTGCTTTAGGAAAACACACTCAGAGCAGCAGCAGCCCGTCCAACATTAATGAATCATGGCGATGGCAGTGACCTTGAGAAGTCATCCATCTCTCTCACCCGAAGCTTCTGCGCGGGTCTCTCTCTCACAAACATCCCTGGGCAGAACGGGCCTGTCTGTCATGTGCCTGCTGAGATCCTGAGACAGAGGGCCCACAGTCTCTCCTGGTTCCCCCAGCCCGTGGTCATCTGGTATCTTAAGTGTTCTTAGCATCTATAACAATTACACCAAGCTGGCTTTATTTATTGCTGTCTGATTGTTGGACACTTTGAGAGTTTAAATTTTTCTGTCTTTTGGAGAGCGAGCCAAAGTTAAACTCTTGCAAAATAAAAGGTCTCATCTGTGCACAATACACAGAATAGTAAATTGTCCCAGGCGGACTGGATTGTCTTTCAGTAAACTAATACTGCTGAGATCCATTAAAGCCATGGGGTGCTGCCAAGTACTCACATCCTAGACTCATCAACTTGGTTTTTTTGCTGACCACTCAGTCAGTCAGCAAGAGCAATGTGATAAGTCTTGGATGATAAACATGGTTCTGTTGCAGAGACAAAATGGATCACAGCAGAGAAGAAAAAATGTTTCAGATGAGGCAAATAAATGCCAGGAGCAAGGTCCTTTTGGATTAGAGCAAGTCCTTTCAGATCCAAGAGAGTCTTATTTCCCATGTGGGAACTGGAAGGGAAAAAAAAAGTTCCACCCCAGGCCCTCAGCCTCTGACACCTGCAAGTGTGCAAACAGCTCCAGGGAAACCCTTGACTCCAAGGCATGCTAAGGGCAAATTTCAGTACTCTCTTAATAGAGTAGAGACATTTGTTGCAGTGAAATGCAGATCTGCTGTTAGTGTGAATTTATTGTGCTGCTATAGCATCTTTATTATTTCCTATAAAATACAATCTGATTTAAAAATAACTGGTCCTATGACACTTACAAGGTTGAATCTGATGGGATGTCCATTGCAGATGAATAGCCCTGTAAATAATTTATGTCTTCCGTCGCTTTCATGTGGATTCTCTTAGACCTACAGTAATTAGCAATAAGTTTTAGGGTAAACTAGAGAGTGAGAGTACCAGAAAGTCATGTAGGTTAGTGAGTGCTATTGATTCTTTAAAATAATTCTATAGTAATGACCATGGGAAGGAAGCCAGTGTTTTTCCAAGTCTGATTAATAGCTGATTTAATTCATAAGCCTTAAAGCCCAAAGCAAAGATTCATTTGTTTTCAATTCTGTTTTATGTTTTTTGGAGCATTGAAGCTTGGGTAGTTTATTTAAATGAGGTACATTTATGACTTTTAATATGATTGCCCTCCCATTTACACAGAAAGTAATATATTATATTCAAAGAGGCAGGTTGAGAGAGTGATACTGGCCATGAAACGAAAGAAGGCAATGTGGATTCCACCCTGGATGTCACTTCTCTACCACCCAGACATAATCAAGTCTCCTACATTGCAAGTAGCAGAAATTTGCTTAGACTGACTAAAACAAACTGGAATCTACCATCAGGGTACAGGGAAAATTAGTGGGGCTGAAGAAGGAAGTGCAGTCAAGCCTCGTTAGAGACGAGGATAGAGACTGGAATGTGGTCACGAGCAGTGGTTATTTTGGTTACTTCCAGGGCTGAACATCCTCTTGTTTCTTGCAACTGCTTTACCTGCAGATCGTTTTTCTCTTTTTCAGTGAGAATATGTGGTAGTTTTCTTCATATCACATTTATATCACTTCTCAATGAAAGCAGCCAGCCAATTAGGTAGCAAATATTTTTGGTGATTGCTTTAAATATTTTTTTTAGTTGTAGGTGGACACAACTATTGTATTTGTTTGTTTGTTTATTTTTTATGTGATGCTAAGGATCAGACACAGGGCCCCACACATGCCAGACGAGTGCTATACCATTGAGCCACAGCCTCAGCCCTTTTGGTGATGTTAATTATAATGTGATTATAATTAACATGAAGAAAGTGCTGGAGATATCTCAGGTAGAGGAAATCGCAGGAGCACAGAGTGAGGTCTGTTCAACTGATACTAGTAGAACCTCAGGTATGGAGTGGGGGTAGCATAAATGTGAGACTGCCGGCTGGTGAGCTGGGGATTCTGTTTGGGTCTAGGGCTGTATCCTGAAGGCCATTGGTATATTTGTTTTTTGTTTTTTTTTTCAGGGAGTTGATCGTTAAAGGGCTTTGACCAGAAACTGATAGATCTTGTATTCTCAGAAGTTTTCTTGGGCAGAAGTTTGAAGAATGGGTTGGAGGGAGGCAGGCAAGAGAACAGGCAGATGCATCGTTTGAGTGTCTCAGGTGGGAGAAGATGAGGCCCTGAACCAGGGCAGAATGCTAGGAGTAGGGAAATTTTGAGAAATAGCATTGATTGATTAACTGTTAAGTAAGGATAGAAGAATTAAAGATAATCCAGGTTTCTACTTGGTAAACTGGGAAGATATGGTGGCATGAATTAAGTTGGAAGCCAGAAGCAGGTTTGAGAGGAAGACAGTGAGTTCAGAGTTGGACAGTTGAGGTTGAAGTACAGGTTGAAGCATATCAAACAGTTGTCTGTCAGCCTGAACACCTGAGTCTGACACAGAGGTCAGTGTTCAGACTAGAAATTAGAATTCAGGACTCCCCGGTGGTAGGCAGAGAGGTTGGTCATCCTTGGGGAGCATGTGGAGCAGGATTCTTTTAACTTGGAGTCCAAACATAGGCTCCAGAGGATATAGTGAAGGCTCTGATCACGTATGAAAAGTCTGAACATGGTTTGGGGGGGGGGGGG
>NW_025999982.1:6371522-6386345 GCF_001458135.2 Marmota marmota marmota | reverse complement strand
TTGGGGGGGGGGGGTGTGATGGGGATAGAGGACAGGAAAAAGTCCATGACCTTCATTCAAATTCTCAAAGGGATCCATAAATCAAAAAGAGTATAAGGAACTCTGGTGTAGAGCATACCTTCTTAAAGGGGGCAGTTTTTCCCCCAAAGTGATAGCTTAGATCCACAGAGAACCAATTTCTATCTTAACCTTTATGTGTGAGGTACAGATATACAGTATATTTGTGTTGTTAAAATTTCAAGATGAGGGCCGGAGCTGTGGCTCAGTGGTAGAGCACTTGCCTAGCAGATGTGGGGCACTGGATTCAATCCTTAGCACCACATAAAAATAGATAAATTAAGATATTGTGTCCATCTACAACTAAAAAATATTTTTTAAAAATTCAAGATGAATCTCTTTAGGTGAGCTAAAGCAAATTTCCTACTCTTGTTTTTGTTGCTGGAGACAAAATCCAGGGCCTTGTGCAGCTAAGTTTTACAGTCCACCTCCAAGCTTTACCCCTAGCCCAAACTTTGTACCTTTTGTGAGAAGCATAGGGCCACAGGAATGTTGCTGAACTCCAGGTGGAGAATGGAAGGGTTATGCCTTCCATGTGGTGGGAACAACAAATAAGGTTCCCCTGTGAAGCAGGGTGTCTTAACCTATAACTGTGTTCACCTGCTACTGAGTATGGGGCAAATCTGTTCAAGGTTGCAGTGTGGATGCCAATCTTAGCATTTCAACTTGGTTATTTTTAAAAAAGCAAAAGCAGAAAGGGTTATTCCTAGACTCTTAGTATAGTACCTCCTTACCTAGTCCCCAAAAGAGCTAGCAGAATCTACACACGTTTCAGTCTCTCTAAAGAAGATGAGATCCACTGGGCATGGTAGCACACGCCTATAATCCCAACAACTTGGGAGGCTGAGGCAGTAGGATCACAAATTGGGGGACAGCCTCAGCAACTTCTCAAGGCCCTAAGTGACTTAGGGCCTTGTATTAAAATGAAAAATTAAAAGGGCTGGGGATGTGGCTCGGTGGGTAAGCATACCTGGTTTCAATCCCTGGCAAATAAGAAATAAGATTATGTCCACAAATATGTTGTGAGAAAGCCTTTTAGAGGAAGAAGATGGGAGGGCTGGGATGTAGCTTAGCGGTAGGGCACTTGTTTAGCATGCGTGAGGCCCTGAGTTCCATCCCTATCCCTAGCACCACAATCAAACAAAACAAAATGAAGGAGGTAAGAAACAACGCAGGACCAAAGCACTCAAGATTCAGCATCTTTCCCCTCCATGTGTCCTGCAACACAAAAGCTGGCATATGGCTCTGAAGAAGAGTATACTTAGAAGAATAAGAAAGAGGGTGCAGAATGTACTAAACTTTGGCCAAAACAATGAAGGAGACCAGAAAAACCCCCATCAGGAACAGATTTCTAAGAGATACAAACTGTTTCCTTTAGAGCTTCTACTTCCAAATCTGAGTCCAGTTAAAAATAAGAATTTTTAAGAATAACAAATGAATAAGCTGGGGGGAGGGACGTTTAAGGTGGGGAAGGATTAAAAATGTGTCCTAAAAGGCTCCTTAGGGAATGATAATGAAGAAAAGGGTACAGAATATTGGTGTGGAATGAGAGGAGCAGAGGGTCTCATCCATTTTACTCTCAGCGTCTTTAAGTGTGGAGGATAAACAAATCTCCAGTGTTTATTGTTGACAGCAGTATCGCCATACCACACGTTTTCCTCCTTTCTATTATCGCATCTACCATTGGCTCCACACACCTGTCTACATACAAACCATCTGAAGAGTCTATTACAGTGAACTGAGGGTAGTAAGAGTATAGGGAATAAAGGGAAAACATGGTATTTTTGAAGAAGGGGTTGTATATTTTTCTCCGCTCTTTCAAGATGATGTACAGAATGACTGTTTTGAATATCCAGAGTTAGAAGCACATTTTAAATTCAATCTTGCACATTAATAGAGATGTCTAGTTATCCTAAGTGCTGACTGATAAGCAAGCACCATTTGTGGGTGAGCTGAAAGATCCCACGAATTGCACTTTTGCACTTCTTCTCTATCTCCTCTTCCTTCTATAGCTGACTGCTTTCCCCACTGAGTATTTATCAGACGCTCACTGCATACCTGACATCAGATCTAAATGTTGAGTAGTGTACAGAAGTCAGAGGACCTGATCCTGTCCCGGAGGAGCTTCTCTTCCCCACAGAAGTGAAGAGAGCAGTTCACTTCAGAGGCGACTGCTGCCCTGGAGAAACTGAGAAACCAAGTTCTGAGTCCTCCTCAGGAAGACCCAAGTCACCGTAAAGTATCAGGAGGCCGCCACTTCACTGTGGGATGTGTTGTGTGCATTCCTGATCTTAATTATTTTATGAGTTGCTTATGAAAAAAGATGGCTACATTAACCAAATTTCACTAATCCTCCCATTATTCTATTTTAATGTAAGTTACTAGCCACCCTTGGGGCCAGAGCTGAGAGCAGCAAATCTTGGAAGGGGAAAGCAAGATCAGCAGGTTTCTGGCCACTGTGGTTCATTAAATCAGAAATCGTTTATCTGCATTAACTCTTGTTCTGAAGTGTTCACATTTTTAAACACATGTGAGTGAGGGTTTTCATAGGGCAAGGGTCTACTTTGTGTACTTCAAAAAAACAACTGGACCCTTTGAACTTAATTCGTCTTGAAGCCTTGTTACCCAAAATGGAGCTGTTATCAGGCCTTCAGTCAGGGCGCCTGGGGTGTGCTTTTGTGCGCTTACCTTAACTAATGAGAGACCAGAGTTAGCAAAATTGTGATAGCAGAAATACAAGAGTGCTAGAAGAAACTGAGCATTTATCATTTGAAGGAAAGATCATTCCTCTTTCCATTCCTTGTGAGTGGTCATAAAACTGAAAGTCATCTTTTTTTCATTCTTCCAAAAAGACTCCATAAGACTGATCACCATTACATTTATCATACTTTTCTCCTTTCCTTCTTAGGATCAGTCACTGTTGTGTGCTTGAAACTAGGAGCATTTCAATATTTAGCAAATTAAATTTGATGTTAAGCATGTCTTCTAGTCTTAATTTATAAACCAACAATTCTCTTTTGTTAAGGGTACATCAGGCCTCCAGTTAACATGAGCTTTTTGGTCCTGTCCTGGGATGAAAGGTAGGGTGTCATGCTATATATGGTGTGCTTTGGGGACAGCCTTCCTTTTCAGAACCTGCTTCTGGTGTCAGCTGTCTAGCACCCTCGGTGCTGGGAAAATGGAGTGGTTCCTCAGCAACTTAGCCATCAGAATTAATCTGTCTGCACAGGAAGAGAGTGCCCTGAAAGAAGCTGGAGGAAGCTGCAGAGCAAGGCCTGTGCCGCGTTGTAAGGAGAAGCTTAGGTGATGGCCGGGCAAGGTCGGGGTGCTTCTTTTGTAAATTTTAATTGTGACCTTCTTTTCAGGACAAATGAAAATCAGATTCAGTGAGTTTTAAAAAAATATTTAACTCATAAGTTCTTTACTTTCTAATAAGCTAAACATATCCACTTATGAGCAAGTGATGGCCTCCTTTTAATTCTGAAAAGCAAAGCTTTTTTCCATCCTGAACCTGAAGGAAGCCAAGATGAGAGCCAACTTGGGGTGGTTTCTTCCTCTGAGTAAGCAGTAGCAACGAATGTGGACATGAAAATCTGTTTTCTGCTGTTTCGTCTGAACCTGGTTTCTGAAAGCCAGCCATTACCTAATTCATGACAGTCTTTCCTTCAGTTTTTTTTTTCTTTTAACTTAATTTTTTGTGGTGGTGGGGATTTAGTGGCTAGGCAAGTGCTCTACCACTGAGCGACACCCCAGCCCTCCTTCCATTTTTTTAAAAAATATTTTTCTTTAGTTGTAGGTAGACACTATACCTTTATTTTGTTTATTTTCATTTATTTATTTATTTTTTTGCTGAGGTTCAAACCTAGTGCCTCACACGTGCAAGGCAAGCGCTCTACCACTGAGCCACAACCCCGGCACCTCCTCCTTCCATTTTTTTAAATACAAAAATTATTTTTCCATAACTTGTCTTTGTATTATTCATTATGGATCACACATAAATGTTATTTATGGCTTAACTATAAGGGATTCTGTCACCAATTGTAAGTAGCCTGTGACCCTTCCTTTCCTCCTTCCTTCCTCTTATCCTTCTTTCCTTCTTTCCTCAGCACCGGGATTGAATTCATTGGTGCCCTACCACTGAGCTACACCCCCAGCCCTTTTTATTTTATTTTGAGACAGGATCTAGCTAAATTTCCCAGTGTGGCCTTGAACTTGGAATCCTCCGGCCTCAGCCTCTCAAGTTACTGGGGTTACTGAAGTGTGCCATCATACCTTCCTGTGGCCTGTTTTTTTTTTTTTTTGCTGGTGGTAATGGCATTATTATATGTCTTGTTTTTACTTCTCTTTTCAGTTCAATTCTCATAGCCATGCAAATTAAGTCCCAGGTCCAAGGCCAGGGACTTTCACTCAAATGCAAATACAAGTTGAAGTTAAAAAAAAAAAAAAAAAAGCTGGATGTGGCATATGCTTATAATATCGGCTTCTCAGGAGCTGAGGCAAGAGAATTGCTTGAGCCCAGGAGTTAGGGTCTTGCAATATAGCCCATGCTAGTCTTAATCTCCAAAAAAATAAATAAATAAAACTATATAACTCTCCAGCCCTTGCTGTTCTGCATAGGCCAAGCAGTTTTAATGATCCGAAATGAACCTTTCTGTTCAGCCGAGCTCAAGGCATACCTCTTCACTTCCAAGCAATGGGCTAGTAATAGTGCCAACCTCACAAGTTATGAGGGTTTAATGTGATGAAACAGGTGAAATATTTAGATAGTATCTGGCATACACTAAGCATTCAATAAATCTTAAGTACTTTTCTAGCTTTTCATAGTTAATCCATTATTATAAACCATTCAACATTAGCCTTGATATTAAAGGTGTTATAGGTTAGCCCAATTCTGAAATCACCCTTTGAAGACTAGATTATTCAACAGTCCCCCAAGTGCTTTGGAATTTCTCTTGTCATAGGATCCTGACATTTTCGAGCTTGATTCATGCACACAAAACCAGTGCCTTGCTGAACGGTTTTGACAGGATGTTGCTTTATCCATCAGCCTATTTGGTGGTTTTTCTTCAGTCTATGATATGTCAGGTTTTTCCATTTTATTCTGTTGTTTGAGCTGAAAAAGTATGTGGATATGGGATTTACTCTAGGATACCTGGGCTTGGTAGCAAAACTAGGCACAAAACCATAGAACTTCTACTTGTGAATGTTGAGTTGTTACATAGAACCTTTCCACAGCTCAGGTAACATATCATATTTAGCTTCCAAGGTCAGACAAGGAGTGCTGCAGTTTTTTATCTCATGGATTGAATTGCTTAAGTGTTAATTCTAGATGCTTTATCATAAATATTTAAAGCAAATAACCAATTTCCACTTAATCATAAAGCACAACTCTTGTTAGTCTGAAAGCATTTGCATGGAAAATTACACATCACTTTAATGTATTTTCTGTCTGTTTTTGTGCCCATATAAAAATAACAAACTGCAGATGCATGATGACATCATCATCACTGAACCAAAGAAGGAAGCAAAGAAAATCATTTTGTAAGCTAAGGATTTAAACTGACCCCACCAGCTCGGTAGAGCTTTTCTTAATATTTTTAGGAGGGAGTTCCTGTGTGTAGAGTGGGCTGCAAGATCAAGGATAGTTCACACTCATTCCTACAAAATGAGCCCTAAATTTAAACACAGTGTCCTCCAAATGTCCCTTGGCACCAATGAATATGATTTTTAAAAAAATGCTACATTAGGTTCTGTAGTCCAACCCACTCAGCTCCAGTGCATTTTTTCTAATGTTGTGTCCAATTTTAAATGACTTGAATGATGGGCCTTCTATCTTCTGCCTGGCCAGTGTAACCCCCGAGTACCCAGGACTCGCAGGCCTTGTTCCCTGTGGTGGCCATACTGCCGCAGACCTGCGGAAAGGGTGGCAGAGCTCTCAAGGCTTTAATTGCTGCCTAATCGGCTATAGCAACCTGAACATTTTATTAAGAGGGCATTTAAAATTAGCATTATTATTCCAGAAAATGCTTTCATACTGCAGTAAAAATCATGCTGAGAGAATGTCTGATATGTAACCTAATTTTACCACTTTCTTAATTTCTTCCCATTACTCCTAGTAATACACCTCTCAAGCCATTTTATATTCTTCTCTTTGTACTTCTCTGATTATATAAATAATTTTATCTCCTCCCTTTCTATTTTTCCCAGAGTATTCATGATAAGCATAACCCTGCCAATAGAATTGGAGTGTATTATAAGCAGAGTTTCAGAACTAGAGTAACTTTTTTAAAAGCAGAGGCTGATGAATCCCACAGGAGCAGGTGATATGCCCTTCCCATAGCAATAATCAGGGTAGTTTTGATTTTTAAAAATTTTCCTTCATTTTCTTCTCTTAGATCATTCAGTTCTGTCATTTCTGGGCCACTCTCTCCTATTACTAAGACTCCCATGAGTGAAATCCAGATTTCAATAACATCATCCTTCTAGAAGGGAATTTTTATCTCTCCTCGGTGATGATATCTGAGCATATACCTGCCATCATACCTGGTTATTTGATTCTATTGTATTTATAAGCAATTCTCTAACCTGCTGACGGTTGTCACTTAGGAGCCTTACTGGTGGTTTTCCTTCCTTCTGCTACACTCATCAAATTCTGCCTCATTCCTGCCACTGTATGTGGTGGTGGTGTCCCCTGGCATATGGCTAGCCTACAGAAAGGATTTTTGAAAAAAAAGAAACACTGTCTGATTGAGATTTATGTATACGGGACCTTGAGCATCAAGTTTCATACTCTCTGCACCAATGGGATAACTAATTGTCCTTTGTTCTTTGGGAATAATTTATACTTTTCTAAGAAGTAATTTTATTAAATATTATGTTGTTTTTATTGTTTTAACCAGTGACTGAACCCAGCAGTGCTTAACCGTTGAGCCATGTCCCTAAACAAATCCCTTTATTTATTTTGAGAAGGATCTCACTAAGTTGTTTAGGGCCTCACTGAGTTGCAGAGGCTGGCCTTGAATTAACAATCCTCACCCCCCCCCCCCCGCACAGCTTAAATATTATTTGCTTTTGATGAATTTTAATAATTTTAAAACATCTTTATAATCTTAAATGCAGTTCTTAAAATGATTACCTTTTGTTTATATTTAAAGTATCCATTCATTTAGCTAACATCAGTGTGTTCTAGTGGACACTGCCCTGGGTGCCTTCAAAAGGAAAATGAACCAAGAAGAGTCTCTGACAAAGATCAGAGTTCAGTAGGGAGGCCAAAAAATGAACATTCACCTCTTAAACAGTGTGAAACATGCAGAAGTAGAAGTTAAATGAATGCCGATAAGAGGAAAATTGAATGCTTCTTGAGATGAATCAGGCCTCTTGGGGCATCATATTCGGTGTCGTGTCCCTGGAGCTGGGCTTTAGAGACGTTAAGTTTCACGTAGGGAGAAGGAGAGAGAGGAATGCCAAGGGCAGAAACCTTCAGCACAAGGCAGAGACACCTGAAGGACTTTGGGGAACAGCCTGGGATTCAGACATAGGGCAGGGGACAGACATACAGCCAGCAAAGCAGCAGTGCTCTGAAGGGGGACCAGCCGTCTAGTGATCCAGAGGAGCCAAACCCCAAAGTGATTATTCTTTGCTTTTGCAACGTGTGTTTTTAATGTGTGACTTGGTGTTCATGGTGAGTTAGACCAAGAGTCCACCCTGAACTACTCTTTAGATTCTCGGCCCCATTTCAGTGAAGTCCCAGTCTCTGATTCACAACCTGGCTCAAGACCCTATGACTCAGACCCCTCAACATGTGGACAGGTTCATGGAGGTTCCCAAGGAGATGCTGTGAAACTGGAAAGGGGAACCCTCAGAGTCCGTTTTCCCCTTACACCGGGCAGGACGCGCCAAGCTCTGTTGCTCTTCTCATCCCCCCTCAAGACCACCCCAGCAGCATTTAAAGTTGCTCGAGTCACTCCTGCATGCTGATGAATCCCTCAGCTTCCTCTCCTGGCTCTATACTTTCCCTGTGGCCACCATCCTGACTTTCAGGCCTGGTGTTCTTCTGCCCACAGCCACACCCTGCTTTTCTGCTCTTGCTCCTTCCCATTTAGCTTAGACTCAGCCCCACTGCACTGCCTGGCCTTCCCTGCCTCCCAGGGTCTCGCCTTCCCTGACTTTGCACATGCTTCTCTTTTTTCTGAATTTTCCTTCCCCACCTACTTCTCTAGCATTCCCCTCACCCCAGCCTGTTATTACAAAGTGCTCACATCTGGGAAGTTTTTCATGCTTTTCTCTGTCTGGATTAGAAGCCATTCCCATGTGCTGCCATGCTATTTGTATAGAATTTGTACAACACTTATTAATTTGTATTGTCTGCATTAAAACAGTGGGCCTTTTAGGAATTGACTTCATTAGTTTCTTATCTAGTACATATAGTGCCTAACAGTGCTCATAGTATAGTAGTTGCTCAATAAAATGCTAAATAAGTTGTTAAATATACTGATTTAACATTTTGGAACACCTGTAATATGCTACCTTCCATTTACTGAGCATTCAGTATGTGGCTGGGTCCCACAAGTTCCCCCAGTTAGGTAGTGTTATTTTCTCTTTAATAGATGAAGCAACTGAGGCTTTGAGAAGTTGAGAGAATAATCAACCCTTAATTGATCTTTCAGATGTCTTTGAAATTGATATTTCACATTTAGTCTGAATCAGGCCTGCATGCTCCAGGAAGTCCAAGAATATTCTGTGTTCTTTCTTTAATTTAGGCTGTAAAAATTTTAAAGTATAAGCATATAATCACTCAATTATATTTATCTTATAAAATACTAGCATTATCAGTTATCTCTAGTGTTTGTCAAGGATTTTTTAAAATGCTGTTAAAATAGTAATTTTTTTCCTAACTTGTATAATTTTGCTAGCCCTCCAGTTAAAATAGAAGCCCAACAATTCAGCCTATTTGAGAATTAGGAGAGACCCAATGATTAAAATCAACAGATTGTGCTACAAACCCCAACTCCTGATCTTCTCTCCCCGCTGAAGAACCTCTTGAGCCAATAGTTTGAATATCCTCCCTAGGAAACCTGCTCATAAATGGAAAAATTGGCTGATTCGACTTTCCCCACCCACCCGCTGCCTCCTCCCCGCTGATGAGCGGTGAAGTGGCCTAATGACTAGGTCCAGAGGAGAAGAAGGCAGAGCAGAAAGCTTGAATAATGCCCACACGGAATTATCAGCCCCTGTGTGATGGAGTTTTCTTGGGCAGCTTCTTTTTGGAGTTCAGCAAGTTAAAGACCTGGATGGATGCACTGTCTCTGGGCACCCAGAGGAGCCCGGTTTCCAGTGTCTGCTAGGACCTTTGGATGCAGTGGTGTGGGCTGGATGGCTTGTGCTTCTGACAGGGACTCCAGAAAAGGAGCTGGGAGAGAGAGCTCACAATGACACAGTTCCCTTTTCTGCTGAGAGTCAAGCAGGCAACGGCCTTTTAGTGCCCTTGTCTGTTACACTGAACGTGATACAGGCTGAAAGGCGCGTGTGTGGCAGGGGTGGCCCTGGAAGATAAGCGCGGCGCTGAGTGGAATATGAAGCAGCCTGGCTTCCGTAGGTCCCACAGGGGAATGGTGTTGATGGCCCTGGGTGAGCTACCGTCCTGTTTTGCCCAGGACTGAGCAGTGTCTTGGGCTGTGAGACTTTTCCCTGCCAAAACCAGGACAGTTGTGGGCAAACCTGGATGATTGGCCATCCTGTGTGTTTAACCCAACTTTCCTGAGCTTAACAAAAGGGCACAGTTGGTGGAAACCATTTCCTATTGTCTTGATGTCTGTCTGACTCATTGAGTGACTGAGGGAAACAAAGAGTGCAGAATATTCTTGGACTTCCTGGAGCACGCAGGACCCGGAATGGACCCTTGTTGGTGCTCTCCTCTGCCCCACCTGCATCTTGCTCCCACTTGTCTGGTAGCGCCTTGGCCTGCTCCCCAGCCAGGCCCATGAGGTATTTCTTTGTTCTCTGGGTTCTGCCCCACCCCCTCCCCCTTTGCTGCTGCTGTAATAACTGCAAGGATTAAAGAGGATGTACAGTATGTACTTTCTCCTACTTTGGCACTCGCTTCCCATGGCTCTGCTTAGATGCAGCTGGCTGAGCTGGGGCATTAGGAAGCCTCCAGGGGACCCACAGCTGAATCTATCAGGTCCCCCACAGCAGCTGTTATCTGAAGTGACAGCAGCAAACGAAGGGTGCAGCTCGGATGTGCAGGAAGAACACCAGACAAGCCCGTCTCTGCTCCAGAGGGTCTAAATCAGCCCATCTGCATGTGGAGCCTGGTGATTGTGCTGGAGAGTGCGGGAAGGGGAGGAGATGGTGCTTTTCCATAGTTATCAAGATAAACAGAGCAGCCAATGCTGTCTGTGCAGCTGTTTCAGTGTGAGGATGAGCTGAATTAGTTTATTTTCACTCAGTGGGAATTAACACATCCCCTTTTTCTTTTGGGGGGGAGAGACGCTGTGGATCTTAAAACCACTCGACGATTTGAATCTTTCTGCAGAATGGTGATGATTTATGGAATTGTCCAGACATATCCTTGCTTGGATATTTAATTAGTGAAAAACTAGTCCAAGAGATAAAATAGCTAAGTCATCTGAGATGACTGTTTGTAGACCTGGTAGAAGGACTGGGACAAGAGGGGGTGGAGGAGAAAATAGGATTTCAAGACAAGTGGGAAGAAGGAGTTATAGCCCTCAGGCTGAAGATGGGGAAGGAAATGAGGAGACATGGTTGGTATGTTCTGTGTTACTGTCCTAAGTACCAGACTGTTTCAGTGGTTGTACCTTGGTGGCCATGGCAACTTGGAACACCCAGTGTCTCTGTCTTGGTGAGTCCAGCAAAAGTCCCTTCTTGGACCCTTGCCTTTACAGGAATAACCAACAGGATGGACCTGCTCTTGTGCAGAACTGTTAAGGTTGCGGGTGATGATGGCAGGTTGATTCAAATCAGTTTTTGCTCTTTTTCCCAATAAAACTCATTTAAAATAATAGTAAAGGGAATTTCTTTTAGGTGTAAACCCACAAATACAAAGAAAACGGTAAGAGGAGGTTGTTGAGTAGATGAGCAAGTACCTAATGATTTAATAGGCCCAAGGGGCCTTGAATCATAGGCTGTGGACCCAAAGGCATAGGAGCTAATGGTCCCAGCCACTTTGAAGCTGCCATGGCAAGGTGGGCAGGAAGAGCTGCCAGGAGCAGGACGAGGAGCTCTGCGCCCTCCCCCGCCTCATAGAGCTTTGGCTGCTTCTGCCCAGCCCTGATGGAAAAAATCAATTCTGGCTTGAGAATAAAATAGAGGTTCTCTATACCAGGTAAGGTAGCTGCACAGTTGAGAAAGGCTATACCATAGCAGGATTGAGTTGGCCATATGCTGAGATCCCCTCTAGGTAACACGCCCATCACCCACAAATACTCCCAGCATGTTTCACCACTTAGCTTCTAGGAGTGCAGTAGTCAGACCTGCATCTTCCATGCAGGGAGTCAGAAACATCTTCCTAAATAATCTCACCAGCCCAAGAGGGAAGAGCTAACAAATCCAGAAGGTGGGGTTTTCCTGACAGTTGACCTAGTTAAGTAATTCTAAAGTAAAACTAAAAATCCATAAGCCTCAGTATAGTCTCAAAATTTCCTGTTCTATTTCTAGTTTCCTACCTCACAACCTGCTTGAAAACCAGACATCTTCAGAAAACTAATATGAAACATACTAGAACAACAGGAAAACATTATAGGGAGATGAAAACTTAAACAATTCCCTACTCTCCGTAGAGAATTAAGGTACATATGGCAACCCTAGACCAAATAGAAGGTGCATAAAAAAAGGAACATTTAGAGAATATGAAGTATGGTTAGAAATTTAAAATATTAAAACAAAAATGGAAAACTCAATAAATAGCCTAGATGAAGAAGATGAAGAACTCTCCCAGGAAGTAGAACAGAACAACCCAGTTTTGGCATAAGAGAAGACATAACTGCAGTTCAAGACTAGGAGGCCCCAAAGTCCGAAACTAAGAGTCTCATAAAAATTAGAACAAATCCAGAGGAAGAAATGAATAGCAGTAATTCAAGGAAATTTACCTACATAGAAGTCTGTGGGTTTCTAGATGGCAGGGCCCCTCTGAATGCCCACCACACTAGAAGAAAATAAATTTTTATAAAGGCATAGCATCATGAAATTTCCCAATACTAGGGATGTGGAGACAATCGACATGCTTCCAGAGCAAGACATGGTTTAAAAAAGAAACAGAAAGAAACCAGGTCACATATCATAATGTCTTTTCAGTAACTGAACTAGAAGCTCGACAGGCAGGAAAACAGTACAAAGTTTGAAGGAAAACTATTTTCAACTTAAAATTCTGTTCCCAGCCAAACTACCAATCGGGTCTGAAGGCATGCTAGAGATACGTTCAAACAAAGTCTTAAAATTTTCATTTTTCAAGAAGCTTTTGGTAGACGCATTCTACCAAAATGACAGAATAAACCAAGAAGGAAGAAAGCAGGAGCTACAGGGTGCAGGCTGGTAACCTGTGAGAGAGATCAGAGCCATCCCCAGAAGGATGACAAAGGCAGACCCTAGACAACAGCTCGTGTCAGGCGTTGAGGTCACCTAGACTTGACTGAAACTGGTCAGAAGGCCGGGGAAGATGTCCTGGAAAAGAAGGTATATCTAGAAATGCCTGATGCATCAGAATGTCTTGAGAGGAGTGTAGTCAATGAAGGGAGACTCATAGGAAGGAGGTGAATTCATGTTGAGTGCATACAGAACTAAGCAAAATAAAAATCAGCTATTTTTAATTCTAACAGGGAAAAAATTGTGCAGAAAAGGCAAGTACTCCATGTAGTAGTCCTGGAGTGACATCTATACATTCACAGTGCAAACACTGTCTCTTGATCCAACTGAAGTTACAATACAGTATAAACTAGGTGTAGACAGGGACGTATGGAGAGGGTGAAGCTAAACCCCCATCTTATGTCACAGTAGATTGATCAGTACAGCCTAAAACCAGGATCATCAAGAAATAGCACTGGAAGCATGTTAATTATAGATGTAAGATAAACCCTAAAATAATAAATTAAAACAGGTAATGGTGTCTGCCTTGGGGAGGGGGGGAAATGGAGCATGGAAGGAGATTTTTCATAGTAAACCTTGTCAGCTATTTGACTTTTTAAACTCTATGCATGTATAACCGTACTTAACAACAACAACAACAACAAAAAAGATAAAAAAGAAAAGCAGTTCAGCTGGCCTTGTTTTGTTTTAATAAAGAGGCCAAGCCCCACAACAGTAGCAGTGACTATTAGTAATGGAATAGAAGCTTACTATTTATTTTTAAAAATATACATGCTACTTGATGTTCATTACACTCATAGGTTTTTCTTTTCTTGAATTTCTTAAACACGTGGAAGGACTGACATTTCCTTTCTGATCACTGTCTTAGCACTAATGCTGTACCAGTAGAGTCTAGGTCATGAATGATTGAATTCTCAAGAAGCTTTGGGTTGGAAAAATTTTTTTTTTTTTTTTTTTTTTTTGCCAAACTTTTCCACCTTCCAACCTGCTTGCTAATCCACCAGAAATATGGATTGGGGGCAGGCTTCAAATTGAGCTTCAGCAGCGCATAGGATTCCTAACACCAAGCGTGAATATGGTGAAAGTTCTTTTAAGATGACTGGGCCCGACAGTGGGATTTGAATCTGTGGTGTCTGCTCAGCCCCTGCTGTAAGCAACAAATTCTGTAGAGTCCCAGAATAGTGCCACTTGGAGGGTCTTGCTCTTTTCTATTTTGTGTGTGTTAAAATTCTAACGTATTGACACATTTTAGCAGAACATCTCTAATACCAGTAGTCCTGGAATTAGTTCAGTAATCCTTCATGCTATTTGGAAACTGGAGTACAGGCTTCCACAGCAAAATCAGTCATACACTTCAACTTCAACAATCCCTGAGATGGTGCATTGTACATATCCATATCAGTTTTGGCGTCCAGGACAAAAGATACTTGTATGCAGCTATCCCTCCTGTTCATGTTTGTGTGTTCTGCCTGTTGGTGATGCACATTCTTTTCCAGTTTTCTCTAATATTTTATCTGCTTTAACTTCTCCACCTCTTGTTAATAGCTTTCTGCAGAATTATACTGATGCTTGAATTCCATGCTAAGAAAATCTATGAATCTTTTTATTCTTGTTTTCTCTTTCTTTCCTATTCTTTTCTCTTAAATAGAGGTACAGAATTTCCTAAGTGGGAAAGGAGGTTCCTTGAAGTTTTCTGTGAAGAGTCTAGGTATCCCTAGTGGGACTTGGAGTTGGGCTTATTTCTGAGTGCACTTCAGTTAAGTTCTCTGAGGAACTGTTGCCTGAACATGGGTTTCTTTATATAATTGCAAAGAACATAGAGGTTTCTAGGACCATTATATTCTGTTGCTCTTTGAAATCTCTAGCCTGAAGATGAACTTGTATTACTGCTATATGTAAGACTGTATGTCAATGCAATATACATACAGTATCTGATCTTGAATTACAGTGTGTGCAGTTTGGGTTTTCCATGGAAGAAACAGCATGCAAAAGTTGCACATGGGATGTGTTCAGAGTAGTTAGCTTTTGTTTTAATTCCAGTGCTAATTTCTCAGGAGTCTGAAATGAAGATTTGCGATTTCCTCGCTCCTGTGCTTTCTTTATTACTCTTAGTTATGACAATTAGTTTTTGCTTCTGTTTTTTTTTTTTTTTTTTTTTGCAATTCT
>NW_025999982.1:6267467-6371165 GCF_001458135.2 Marmota marmota marmota | reverse complement strand
TTTTGTTTTTTTTTTTTTTTTTTTTGGCAATTCTTATTTCTCAGGGTGATCAATGTGTATATTCTTAGATTCGCCTCCTTGGAGAGAAGCAAATTCTTTTTCCTTCTATTTTCCTTCCTTTCTCCTTTATTTAATCCTGTATTCTAAAGGAAAGAAGAAAAGAAAAACTATTCCTTCAGCCCTTAAAATGTTGTTGCAATGAATGGCATACACCGTAGTCTTAAGTTAAAGAAAAGAAAAACTTTCCTCACCACCATGATCCCAAAGCAAGAATGTTACAGGTCATAGTCACCAAATGGGTTCTTACAGATTCATAAAGAAACTAACAAATTTAATTTTCTTCCGCGTTTTCTCTAGTGCACAGTTCCATGAGTCTCATTTGTCTACATTCGTGGAAATGTGCAGCTAATTGGATAAGCTGAAAAAGATAATGCAACCATTTTAAAGATAAAACCAGTGAAATTCTTTCCCCCGCCCCCAGCATCATGGGCTAGGGGAAAAGTTAATGAAAAAATGCAAATGTTGAACTTTTGGTAATTTAGTTCTGTTTCTTAAAATATACTTTGTGTTCATTTCAAATGTTTTATTGAGTAATAAAATTGGTTAACATTATTCCCACATAAGAATTTGTTCACATTAGCATGTAACAGAGACAGAAGAAAGGACTGGTTTATTTATATTTATTTCTTCTATGCCTCTCTCTCTCTCTCTCTCTCTCTCTCTCTGTTCTCTCCCTTTTTCCTCCCCTCTTTCTCACTCCTTTCTTCCCTCCTTCTTTCCTTTATTCATTTTTCATTTTATGTACACTACCTCCCATTTTCTCTTTATAATAACCTTGAAAATTACAATCTGAGAAAAAACGGAAAGATGAAAAGCATAGTAAACCATGAAATAAATATTTCTTCCCATGAAATTCAAATCAGTCCCCTTTTTAGATCATAAGAAGCCTACATAATTAGTTTTTTTTTTTTTTACTATACCCTGCTAAATACCCATGATAAGTGTACTATGTCCAGACCTCAGACTCATTTCCATTAGAGCCGTGCTTTTCCACAGGGCTAGGTGTGCCTTCCCATTCAACCTGTCTTTTATTCTGGCAGGTAGAGGTTGTATAACTGTCTGCACTTCCTGTTGATGGAGTTTGCTTTTAAAGTTCTGTGCTGAACAGATCACCTACCAAATAGTGGATAATTTCTAATTTTTTAATTTGTTGTTTGTCTCCTAATATTAAAGGTAAATTACATAGAGAGGGATTTGTCTGTTATCCAGTCCTGTAACCGAGACCTAATATCAGCAGATGACACATAGTAAATGTTCAGTTAATACTTGTTGGATGGGTCATTGATCATGGGGTCACGGGGGAGAAGGGGTTTATTTCTCCTTAGCCACATTTGTATTGTTTTGATCTTTGAGTAGGGACTTCCCAGGAAGGCCTTTTGAAGTTCATGCTGCTAGATTCAGGGTTTTAAGATTAAGCTACCATAAGTGAATTGATAATAAGCTCTGCTCTCCTCTCTACCACTACTGCCAGTGCAGAGCCTGAGACTGAGAGGAATTAAGGAATTTACCTCAAATTTTATATTTGAGCTAACATTACAAAGCTCTGATTAGAACCCAGGTCTTTCTCAGGGCTTTGTGTCCAAAATCATAGAGTTTGACATAGTTTAGTCTTGCCTTCCGAACTGTACTGCAAACTTCAGATCCAGGTTTATGCCCTATCTTTCTAGCCTGTTCCTCGCAGGGCTGAGCATAATTTATTATACCTAATAGATGTTTAGTGAATCTTGATTAATAGTAGATTTACCTAGGATACCTATAAAGGGCTATTGAGTGGTTAATGTAAAAGCAGAAAATTTAAATGAATTAAATAAATTTTAGCACTTATGTCATTGTCATATGATTTCTATAAATACTGTAATTAAGTTTTATGAGATTAATTTCAAATATAATTTTATAAGTTGAAGGCATATTATAACAGGTATTAGACTCTATTGGTGGGGCATGGCAGTGCAAACTATTCAAAATTCATGTTTCCCCAATAAAAACAACAAATATTAATCTCTAGTGTTGGAGTGGCTTTCTGTTTTGAGAAGCACTGGGTTATGATGTATTAGTAATTATTCTTACCCATCTTATTCCCTCCATACGCTTGATTCTATATAGCATCAATTCTCTCTGGAGACAAGATGACTTCTTGTTTCATTTGCCCTTCAGGTTGAGCAGTGCAGGTGCTGAAACATGATTGCTCCCTCTGCAGGGCTGATGGCCAGACAGCAGCGGTCAGGGCTGCTCAAGACGGCAGCTCTGCTTAGGCTAACTGCACCCAGTGTTTAACCTTTCCATAATTCTTCTCTCCCAAATAAGCAAATGCTGCAGGGGCCCTTTGCTGAAGTCGGTAGAGGAGAATCTATAGCTCCACAGATCAGCCAGAGGGAAGGTTTTCTAAGAGCAACAAATCTTTTCTGTTGCAACATGCTTTTTCTAGAAGCTTTTTGTCATTCTGGCAGCAAACTGTTTTCCACTTGCTGCCTTAGCAACAAGAGCTGAAGTCACTCCCCCTCTAGTCTGTGGTTTGATTATAAGAGCACTAACATTATACCCAGAACTAGGAGAAAATACTATATTGGAGAAACCTGCTGGCATTACCTGCTTCTTGGTTTAGAGAATTATTTATGTACATTCTTAGTATCTCTTTAAAGGGAAAGGTCAAATAGAAGGACTTGGAAATGGTGACTCCAAACCCCAGGCGGTCCCCAATCTCTAGTAAATGCTGTATTCTGGCCACAGCATAGAATGTTTTTTTTTTCCCTCAGAGTTCTCCATAGCTACTTGGGGGAAAGACCAAAATGTTAAGGATCCCTCCTTGTGTACCAGTCTGAGGCCAATTAGTTTTCAGTATTCTTTGTTTAACCCAAAAATGTAAAGTTCAATTGGAGAATAAAACTTTGTTAACCAAAGAATAGAATTCTGATGGATTTTGACTTTAGTTGATCCCTTGAGAGCTCATTTAAATATCTCTAACCAAATTCAATTTTATCTTGTAATAGAACATGCCCAGTACAGACCAGTACATGACTGGAGTAAAGGTCAGGGGTCAGCTATGACCACAGATGGGCTGTGGCCCACCAGGGTGGGGCTAGAGAATCCTGGGGCTAAGGTGGGAGTGTGCCAGATGCTGTTTACTCTGTTGACACCCTATTGTTTGACTTAGACTTTGACTAGAAGCATTCTGACAAGAAATGATAGAAAGGCAAATATAATGTAGGGATTTATACTTTTTCAAGACAGGTAGGGAATGCATTGAAATCTCCAAAGCAAAATGTCTCCAGGTCACAGTATTTTGGTTTCTCTCTGTAAGGAAATGCTCCCCCCCCCCCTTTAATAAATTGAAACTCCCAATGTCTTGGGTTTGCACATGAAAGAGTCCCTTCAATGGGTGTGCGTAGCTGGGCCACGTGGCCCTGATCAGCCTCCCTGGACTTCACCTTCCCTGCCAAAGAGGGATGCTTGGGGAGGTGAGCAGTGAGGTTCAAATTCTAAGCCTAAATATGGTTAAAAGATTCTTCCCTTGCTTCCTCACACACAGCTGAGGCAATTTTTTTTTTTTTTTTAAGACTAGGGGATCAGAGCAGAAAATATCATGGAGTCAGGAAATCTACATTCTGAATGACGCTTGCTTCTGTGGCCCATAATGCCCATACTGAGCAACCCTAAGAGAAGAGGGACAAGACCCCACTTGAGTTGGTGAAGTCCGCTCCTTGACCTGAGTCTTTATGGATGTGCCACTTTAGCATCCACAATCAGGAGTCTCTAGGTCACTGTGATGTCACTTTGAGAGGAAATGCTATTTTTTCCTTTGTAAGTTAAAATTCCTAACTTTTGGGGTTTGGGAGTTACTCTTCTAGACAATCAGTATGCTCCAAACCTAGAAATTCGGCCTCTAATAATCTACTCTTAAATTTTCTCACTTAGCTGGGCAAGGTGGCTCACGATTGTAATCCCAGCAGCTCAGTAAGCTGAGACAGGAGGATTGTTAAGTTCAAAGCCAGCCTCAGCAACTGCGAGGTGCTAAGCAACTCAGTGAAACCCTGTCTCTAAATAAAATTCAAAAAAGGTCTGAAGATGTGGCTCAGTGGTCGAGTGCCCCTGAATTCAATCCCTGGTACCAAAGATAAATAATAAATAAATTCCCTCACTTAAGTAACCTCTAAAGTTCTCTTATTGACCTATTTTTATACAGAAGGAAACTGAAGTTCAAAAAGGGTTTTAAAACATTTATTTTCCTCCAAGTGACACTCCTAATTGTGTGGTGGGACTAGGCTGCAACCCTGTTCTGTTGGACTCTAAAGCCCATGCCATTGTAAAACTCTACAGTACCCTTCAGTTTTAGCATGTTGTCCTTGGAGGGCTTAGGCTTCATTTTATTAAAGAAGACAGAATCTCTTTCACCCTCAGCCTCACAGCTCCAAGAGACTTTGGTATTGAAACATCCTGTTCTGAACTGTGTTCCGGGTCCAGGCCCTGTCAGCCACTTTAAGACAGCTAACATAGGGAAGGGAGGAGAGTGTTAGAAACAGACTGTTACAGTGGGGCTCATGCGGACAGCACTCGTCCTCCTCAAACTGGCCAATCTGTTCCTCTCTGCCTTCCCCAGCACCATTTAAGTTTTAATTACCTTCCAACTGTCTGAGCTGCTGTTGAGGACTTCAGAGAGAACAAAGGATACCTGTTACAGTTTTCAGCAGAACACCTCTCTACACACTGATGAAGTCACTAGCTGCCACTGCCCTTATTACCAGGTTAAATCAGAGTCTGACTGCACTGGAGAGAAGGAGGTGAAAAGGAAAGAAAATAAAATAAGCCTTAGGCTTTACCTGTTTGTTATTCAGGATTTTTTGTAACAGATAAAATGTGGTACCTACTTCTGTTTGGGTGTTATGACCAGGTTTTGCTTTATTTCTCAAAAAAGTAAAAAGAGGAATCTCTTCTATCCCTAGTCATTGGGTTTTCAGTGACTCAGATGGTAGTAACTCCTCTTCAACCTTCAGGATGCTCCATTCTGAACCCCATTAAGGTAATATGCTCACAATCAAGGACAGTGCCTGTGCTGCCTACCCAAACCTGTCATTCCCCAGGATTCAGGGCACTTCCCCAAGCTGGACAGGGCCTCTGCATGCTTAATGTAGAGCTCTCGACTGTCTCCACCAGCCACTGAAGTTAGGCCGTTAGTTGAAGTGATTTGCAGTTTCTAGTCTAGAACATGAGTGTAGGAAAAGGTCCAGGATATTTACAACTTCTTCCTTGAGGAAAAGGAGCGTGACTGTCTATATGCCTCTCCCTGAGTGTCCAGCTGCCTGCCCCGCCCCCCACCTCCTCTCCTCTCCTTCCTTGCTTCCTACCTGGGGATCGAACCCAGGGCTTTGCAAATGCTAGGCAGTATGCAACCACCAAGCTGTATCCCCAGCCCTGAAGCGTGACTTCTTTCTTTCAACGGTTACTATTTTTTAAATGTGTATTTTTATAAGATTATGCCATTTTAATAAATTATGCTATAATTTGTAGAAACTTAGAAAGTATTGTAGAACTAGAATAATCAAACTTGTTATGAGCATTACATATAGTGGGCTAATCAAGAAGTGTGATGTACAGCGGTGAATTGCTAATTTGACCTCAGAATTATGCAGCAGAGATAACATTATCTTCTTTATAGAACTTTTTTTATCAGGAGGCATCTCTTAGTGCTTTTCCAACCATATGTATTATTTTGTTTATTATCACAAACACTATCATTAAGGCTGTAAAATGCATTCCATTACCACTTTTTATTTTCAATTACTTTTAACTGTGGGAGTGGAGGTGGTGAGTTAGGGGAAGGTTGCATATTCTCTCCCATTCCTGACATTTGTACCAGGGTAAAATTTGGGAAATGACTGTTAACTAAACTTGGAAAGCCTGATTCCATACAGTGAAAGAAAGGAAAGAAAGAAAGGAGAGGGAAGGGAGCTTTGTAGCATCCCCTTAGGTCAGTATGGGCTGTATTTGACCTTAGAACACCAAGGAGGGAAAGGCCCTGCTCTTCACTGTTGACCACTTCCTGACTTACTACTCTGCACGGTAGGAGAGCTGTCTCTCCTTGGGAGGACGCCAGACCTAGGGAAGAGGAAAATGATCTGATCCATTTCCACCAAACCACATTCCCTGCAAGGTCTCAGACAGCAGCACTCAGGCTGTCAGGGCCTGTGCGGTTGAAAATGCTATGCTGGTTGAGTTGCTGTGGGTTTAAGGAAATGGACAAAATTAGATTCAGGTCCAGGTGCCAGGTTTAACACACCCCTTCCCTTCCAGAAAGCAACCAGGGAGATTGTTGCTGCCAGTAGTAGGTAACTCCACAATCTTTCCTGCTCATACCATTAAGAACATATTTTAAATGAACCCACCTACTAAACCCAGTAAAATCAACACCTATCTGCCTTAAGGACTGAAGAGCGGAGATCAGGGACAACCTCCTGCTTAATCAGAGAGCTCTGATTCTTGGTGCAGAAAGAGTGGTGTCTCCCTGCTGTAAGTCTGAGCACACTGAACAGCCAGTCTAGGAGATAACATTAATATCAGTTATGAAGATGAGCGATCAGCTTGTGTCAAGGAGCAGATGGCTAAATGAGGTGCATAGGGAATGCCCAAGATTCGGGCCTGAAGAAACAGGAGGGAAAATAGCCCTTGATACAAAAACTCTAAATATAGTCTTCTTAATGTGAATTTTAAAAATCAGCTTTTACATTATACAGTTAACCCGGAGTGATGAGAAATGTAAGAAAATTACCAAATTAGTGAACAGCGATTAACTCAGAAGTAAAATTTTATCATCTAAATCGAAGGTTGTTTTACACACAGAGGGAAGAAATTACTAAAACCTTGCCCAGTCTGTCATATCCTAATTGAAATCTGTTCCTTTAATATGCCCCATCCTTCTGAGTGCATAGTTCGTAATTTGGAAGAGCATTATCAGTTAATCTAGTTATTTTTCCTGGTTCTTCCTTTGAATTCCGTAAGACAGTGTGTGCACATTCCCTGTGGAATTGTGTGACACTCAGAAGAGTTTGTCTGTTCATTAACCTGTGAACTATCAGTCCCTTTGGAGAGTGAAGGGAGCAAGTCACTCCAAGGTTAATGCTTGTTTGTCGAAGATGAAGCCTCTTGGGAGATAGCGAAGGGTGAACAGGCCAAGATGCTCAAGACCTGCCCGGTGAAACCCTGCACCATGTGTAGATGCCAGATGTGTGTGGTCAGGAGGGAGGCTGCAGAGCAGGCTGGGCCACCTCTGCTGATCACTTCCTCTGGTCAGGAGAAGGCTTCCCAGCAGTCAGGTGGGTGGGCCTGGCGTAAGTATATGGGGTTAACTTCCTACTAGCACTTAGGAGCAGTACTAAAATAAGACACTGGGAAGGGTTTTCGGTAGTTTATTTGCATTTCTCCTTTTAAACAGGAAAGCAATATTGATTTCATGCATTTGTCTCCAATGGATGAAATCTTCGATTGAGTTGGAAGGCATTTGATTTTGACTATATTTGTGCACATGTGCGCAGATACATTCCTAAGCCTGGGCCAAGTAGAAGCTATTTGCTATTCTCCAATGTAAATGTTTCGTGGACATACACGAGTACTGACATTCAAGGCTTGAGCTGAACAGTACCTGGCATGATTTTCTAGGTAAATCTAAGTTTTACTTAATTCTCTGGGAAGTGACATCACTTTGACTTTGCTATAATTATTTTAGGCTTAGTTAGAGCCAGCTGAGGAGGAAATTCAGGATCTGAAGTCAAGTTCAAAGTCTCCTTTAGTTCATATCCTGGTACACTATGTGTTTAAATGAAGGACCTTATCCTGTTTATCCTTGGATTATGATGGAGTTCATTTTCAACAGATTTTCTTTTCTTTTTACCCTTAGGTATATTCGAATAGTTGGGACTCACAATACAGTAAACAAGATCTTTCACATTGTGGCTTTTGAATGTATGTTTACAAACAAAATCTTCACTCTGGAGAAGGGTCTGATCGGTAAGTATTATAATACTTTTGTTTTGTTATGTATACTAAGATATTTTGTTATTCCTTTAACTCATTATAATCAGATCTAAGGACTCTGGCTTAATGACAGGAGATGGCTTACATTTTTAGAAGCAGTCAAAATAGTAATTCCAGTTACCTTAAAGGAAAAGAATATAAATATTGTACTAGTAGTTAAGAATTTAAAATATTCTCGTGATTCATTCAGAATTGCAATATAGAGAATGCTCTTGATAGCCGGGCAAAGGCTTTCATACCAAAGGCTTTTCTATATTTTAATGGCAGTTGAGATTGGGGAGGAAGTCGGTCTGATATTGATCGGATGCTCATACTTTCTAGGCCTAAGACAGTATGTTGGCTTTTGATTTGGTATGAATGGTGTGCTCAGCTGTGGGAGTATCTTCCTTTCACAAATGTGTCAGGCCATATTTACGCTGCTTAGCCAAGTTCACCTCAGGAAAGTGCCTGCCTATAATTTCAATGAGACCCGAGTGATTGAACTGTCATTGCAAAAGTCAGGTTGATGGGAAATACTGCCTGACCCATCTTTTGAAAGGTATTTTGAATTTTGGATTAGTTGTTTCCTTGTTTTCTGATGTGCTTGTCTTTGGTTCGTTGTTAGGTAGTGCTTAGCTGGGCACTGTGTACAGTCAGTCCCGGGTTGATGGATCACAGTGTATCATGAGTGGCTTTTCTCATTCAAACTACCTATCCCTCTTCTCTTTTTCCCATACTCACATGTCTTTACTTCCCTCCTGCAAAGATCATTGTTAAACTAAAAAGATCTTTGAAAATGTGTCTCTACTCCCTATGTTCAGAGGTAGTAGGAGGTTGAGATGCTCCTGCCTCACAGCACCAAAACAGAATTGTGTGTCTTTTCCAACGGACTTGGTTCTCTAGACCATCTCAGTCCTGTCACTATTGGGACCCATGTCCATATCAATACATGTCCTGAAAACTTGGTAATGATTAGAATGGGAAAGAGGAGTGTAACTCACAGATGTTCACCAGTTCTTTGAATGGTCACAGCCTAAATTGTCCTAATACCTGTTGTGTCCTGTTAATCCTTTACTTATGGCAATTTGGGAGAATAATATTAATAAAGTAGCAGGAGTTAAAAATTTCCAATGTATAGAGAACTTTTAGAGCTCAACTAAAACCATTGTTTTAGTTTTAACTTTGTTATGGATATAACTTTTAATATTAAATATCAAAGTTGACTTCTGTATTTTTAAGTAACTTTGAAAGTTAACAAGTTTGAAGCATTACCTGGTGTTACTGTTTTTTAACTCTGTAGGCTGTATAGGTTTGAGGAAGGGCCCTTCTTTTCCTCCTTTTCACCCAGGTTCTTCTGTAGACTATAGGCCTCACTGTGTGAGTGACTGTGCAACCTGGAGAGTCCTCACTAACCAAGGTCCTGCTTATTCACAACATGGATAGCATCAGGCTACTCGATTCAGCCCCAGGTGCTGCATTTTTTAACATTCTCCACAGAAGGTGCCATCTACTTAAATCAGTCCTACTACAGTGTTGGAGGACACTGTAATTATTAAAGAAACAGGCCCATCTGATGTGAGAGGCCATTACAAGAGTGAAACTCAGGATGAGTTGTAATAAGGGATGCTGTTGTTGGTGTGAGTGTTTTGTCCTAGCTGAACCACTTGGTACCGTCAGAAGCAGTGACAGTCGCAGGCATGTCAGGCTCTGAAAGAAGATTGCAGAAATGCAAGAAGTGTTTTTGGAGTCTGGTTGAACACTTTTCTTTGAGCCCTTTTCTATGATGGTCACCAGCTTGACTACAAAAAGCACTGCAATCATCCTCCTGTCATCGTCCCTCAACCAAATGGTGGTGCAGGCAGGCAGCTGTATGTGTACACTTGCCAGCAGATGGCCTGCAGTGGGATCCCCTCTGGCCCTTCCTGGGACGTCTTCCCAGCTCAGAGCTGCCTGTGCTGGGCAGACAGGGAGGTGGCGTGAGTGTGAAGAAGTACAGGGGGATCTCATTATCCTCTGTCTGACATTGCAGCTTTGCTTCACTTGGAGAGGTGTTTGAAATAGTAATGGCCAGCTTTCCATGTTGATTATCTCAGGTGCATTTAGCAGCCCACAGATCCCAGCCAGCTACCCTGCAGGAACCTCCCAGAAAGGAGTGGTACTCTAGTGTGGACACTGGTGTGTCAGATTCACCAGGAGTTTTAATTTTAATTTATTTTATTTATTTATTAATTTTGAGACAGAGCCTCACTGTGTTGCCCAGACTGGCTTCCAACTCCTAGGCTCAAGCAGTCCTCCTGCCTTAGCCTCCCAAGTAGCTGGGAACATAGGCGTGCACTGCCATACCCAGCTCAAAGTTGTTTTTAAGTCACAGATGCATGCTTCTTATTTCTTCCTATGTCCTGTGAAATATGCTATCAACCGTTAAGAACCACTGATATCAACCCTGCATTTTCATGGCAGGAAAAAACATATTAAAACTAAAATAATATCATGAATAACTAAACAGTATCAAAACTTACTTTTATGTTTCTAGGTTCAGAACTTCCTTTTTTTACGATTCCTGGTCATCCTTTCATAATTTGAGACTCCACTAATCATTTTTCTATAGGCCTTAAAAAATGACTTTAAAAGTATTTGTATTTTTATCTGATTTTAATGTTTCTGCTTAAAATATGTAATGATGCCAGAAGATAATACAAGTAAAAATAACTGCATTAGCCACCAGGCATGGTGGTGCACACCTGTAATTCCAGTGGCTCGGGAGACTAAGGCAGGAGGATTGCAGGTTCAAAGCTAGCCTCAGCTACTTAGTGAGGCTGTAAGCAACCTAGTGAGACCCTTTCTCAAAATAAAAAATAAATAAAAAGGGATGGCGATGTGACTCAGTGATTAAGCACCCTGGGTTTAATTCCTGGTACACAAACAAACAAACAAAAACAAGGTATCAACTGCATAAGATTTTAGTCTTCTTTTCCTACCAAAGATTTTCTTTTCTATGTCTGATGACAACATGTCTCTCCTCAATGCTACTTTACTTGCACAGTTTCATGGGGAAGCTTGAGGTTCTCTAGGGTCTTATCCTTGGGACTGCCTCCGAGCTCTACCAAACTGTCCATCTTAGTTGTTGCCACTACAACCCCTTCTCATTTTGTGGCTGCTTCTGGATCTTGCTGGGACGTATTCTGTCCTGGGAGAGTAGGCCCATGATGACTGCTCCTCTGTTAGGAGGCATTTGTAGAAAACTGTAAGCTATCTTAGCAGTGAGGCATGGAAGAAAAATTAGAATAGAATTGGCTACTTTTTATAAGTTTTTTATCCCACAATGTGTTGGAGTCAGATTTTCATTGCTATGGCCAAAAGACCTGACAAGAAGAGTTAGAGCAAGAATAATTTATTTGGTTCACAGTTTCAGAAGTTCAGTTCATGGTTGGCTAACTCTATATCTCTGGGCCTGAGGTTACAGAATATCATGGTGGTTAAGAGTGGTGAAGGAAAGCAGCTCAGGACATGGCAGCCATGAAGCAAAGAGAGTTCTGCTCACCAAGGACACAACATAAACTCTAGCATCACCCCCCCCCCCCACCACCCTCTCCTCTCTCACATCCTCCTACACTCNCCTGGCATTGGGTGGGGCATGGGAGAAGAAGAGCGACAGTGACGTGTGTAGTTCACTTTTCCCCTGCAGAAGATAAAGTGAAATTCTCTCATAAGAGATTTGGTTTTACAAAAATCTCAGAGAAGTAAAGGCCCCACAATAATGCATGATGTCTGTCTCTTTTTGCTTCCACAGAGCCTGTGTTCCCCAAAAGGAATGGGATGCAGTTCTTCTTGGGGAATAGTATGGGGTGATGGTTAGAAAATGACTTCCTACATTTAAGAATCTCAATTTAGAGTGTGGTCAGTTGGGTGCATACGTGTCCTTTCATTAGTCTCTCCACTTTTTATTTTTTAAATAAAGGCTGCCTGAAAAAAGATTTTACAGCTCTTGTTTTGTAGGGTTTATTCCTGGGTGCGTGCGCAGGCACACCCAGGTAATATAAATGTGTACAACTTGTTCTTAAATGGGATATTTCAGAGTATGTATTTAATATCACATGGGAATATTGCTTCTCACAAACCATGATTCTGCCTCAGACTGGCATTATGAATGGTGAGATTACAATAGGCAAGATGTTTCTCTGGCATTGACCGTGCAAGATATTGTGGTGGTCAGGGGAACCTAAGATCTAATTTTGTTGGCTTAGTCCTAACCCAGTAGACCAGTCCTAAATCTCCAAACCTAGGAACTTTTAAAATTAATGTTTTGAATAGGTATTACACATAGATATTCTTATTTCTTCCCTTTTTATTAGAAAAGGTGGCACATATTCACATACTTTTTTCAGTTAACAGTGTTCTTGGAGGTCTTTCTTTACCAGTACCTGTAGAGTTTTCTCATTCTGTTTTACACCTGTACAGTACCCACTGGTGAAGGTGCTATAATTTATTTAACCAGTCTCCTTTGATAGATAGACTTGTGGGTGTTTTTGTCTTTTAGTGCCAATAAGAATTCTGTAATCACCCACTGTAAAAACAGTGAGTTTGATCAGTTTAGGCAAGTCTAATAAAGCCTAAAATAAAGAAGTAGTCATTCCCGGTACCACACACAAAGAAAATATACCTATTGTGACCTTAGAACCAGTGACATAATTTGTATGGCACAGTACCAAATGAAAGCATGGGACCGTATGTTCAGAAGCTGGAAAAAAGTGTCATTAAAGGCTTTTTAAAATGTTTTTTCCTTTCTTTAGTCTCTCTTAACTTGGCATGACTTTTTTTAAGGGGGAACAAGGATTGAATCCAGGGGTGCTTAACCACTGAAACACACTCCCAGCCTTTTTATTTTTTATTTTGAGACAGAGTCTCATTAAGTTACTTAGGGTCTTTTTGAGGCTAACTTCGAACTTGTGATCCCTCTGTCTCAGCCTACTGAGCCACTGGGATTATAGGTGTGTGCCACTGTACCTGGTTACTGTTTTTATATTATACAATGACAATTTTAGATGCAAATATAAGATCGTTTACATCATATGCAGAATCACCAAAATTGCATAGTTCTTACTTGGTAGTTTATACATGTTATGAATTTAGTTGTTACCAGAACAGTGAAAATGCTGTACAAAACTAATAGAACTGATTTTACTTCACTTATTGATACATGCACATTCTATAAACACTTTCTACTTTTAGTTTGTTAATAAGTAAGGAAGGACTTAAAGAATCTATAGAGGCAGGCATGATGGTTCAACCTATAGTCCCAATTACTTGGACCCTGAGGCAGGAGGATCACAAGTTGGAGGCCAGCCTGGGCAATTTAGTTAGCAAGGCAGTGTCTGAATAGGCTGGGCTAGTCTAGGCTGTACTGGATAGGGCTACCGATGGAGCTTAGTGGTAGAGCTCTGGTCTAACATATGCAGAGCCCTAGGTTCAATCCCCAGTGCTGATCCCGCCAACCCCTGCCAAAACAAACAAACAAATAAACAAATAAATGACTGGGTTCTGTTCCTTTTCATTCTGTGTCATGATTTTCAGCGTGTGTATTTGGCTAACACAGAGTACTAATGAGAGTAAAGAAGGATATGACAGAGTTCCTTGGTCATCAGTGCTCCTTTGAATGCCTTTACCTTTTTATTTTAAACAATTGCAGTTATTATTATTGATCTTCACATTATTATCTTTAGCCTCTTTGAATTTGTTCTGGAGCCCTTTTGACACATCTTCAATAGTCCTCAATAGTTCTTTGATTTGTGGCTTGACAAGATGTACCAGGTTTATCTTGTACATTTTGCCTTTGATCTGGAATCAGCCATTTCTTCAAGAAACTTTGGTTCTGTTTAGTGTGAAATGACATCTGGAAACCTCAGTGTAGGCACAGTAGATGATCTTTGTATTGTGTCACTATTTCCAGGCCTTCAGTAGGCAGAGTAGAACATACCTGCACATGTTCTTAAATATTTGTATATCACATATTTAACACATAAAATAGATCATGAATACATCTGACACTTCAAATTCGATATTCCGAGATTGTTATTTAACCTCTCAATCTGTCTTTCATCATCTATTATCCATATTGAAAATCTTGGTCACCAGTGACACAGTTCAATATCCCCAGTACATACAAAATAGCTATTGAATAACAGTACCAAAACTCATATGAGACATATTATTACTGAAAATAGTTTAAGATTTTTACAATTATTTTTGTGTCCTCGGAACATATTGCACTGGAAATATCCCCCCAAGTTACCGTATTTTTAAATTACTTGAAATAATTTTGTGTGGCTCACTATTTCAGTATACTGTTAGTTCTTCTGTTCTATTTTGCTTTCATTATGTAGGGGTTGCCTTTAAAGCATTTTTTGCTTTAGCTCTTTCATCTCTGTGGTAGAAGCCAGTTGACAAAGGAAACATCATTGTTTGGAAAGCATCATAGTAGGACACACATGTCATACTGCTGTGCTCCAGGCCTGCCACCTCTAGAAGTTGACCTGTGGCAAATGTGGCTACTGTACTAAGCGCAAAATAAAGTATACTGAAGTGTCCAGGCCTCAAAATAAAATTCCACCAGAACTGGTCGAAGGAGGCATCTAAAAGTTGTGTATCGCACAGTCAAGCATGGACTCTGCGAAGGAGCAACCCTTAACCCAGAGAGCAACTGTTGGGGCATCCCGTTCAGCTTGAGAATTTCAGTAATTAGTCACCAGTGAATATTCTGGTTTTATTTTTTTTTTAATTTTTTATTATTGGTTATTCAAAACATTACATAGTTCTTCTGGTTTTAAAACAAAACAAAAAAATTAATAAATTTTGTTTTATAACTGTGAAATACATGGTTTTAAAATCAGGTCTACAAAGAAAAGCTATAGTCTCGAGAAATCAAGCTTCTTTTTTTGTTCCCTCTACCCCATATGTTATCTCTTTTCCCTCTTTTTTATCCTATTTAATAAATGTTTGGTATATATAAATATATGTTAATATATTTTATATTCCTCACTGTTTCGAGTAATTGGCAGCATACTTTTTCTTCACCTTTTCTGTATTTAATGTTTACTCTGGTGCTAGCTACATAGAAAGATATCATTTATTCCTGTTTGTAGCTTCATGGCTCTTGATGTAGAAATGTTGTAGTTTATTCAAAATCTGTTCTCTTTTGATGAACAATTTGGGTTGTTTTTAGTCTTCTGCTACTAGAAATAGTAGCATAGACTTGTGCATAGATCTTTCCCCATTTTTGCTGATCTATCTTTAAATAGATTCCTAGAGAATAGGGATTGCATGATCAAAGGGTAAATGCACAGAGGGTTTTGTTAGACATTGGTAAATTCACTTTCATAGAGATGGTGCCATTTTAAAATTCACACTGGCATTATATGATTCAAACTACTTCCCCACAGTCTAACCAATGGATTTTAGCCAGTTTGATAGGTAAGAAATGGTATCTCAGAGCAGTTTTAAGTGCATTTCTCTTATGAGAGAAATTGAGCATCATTTCATAGGTTTAAGGGCCATTTACATTTCTTCATTAAATAGCTCTTCTCTTCCTCTNGTGACATACTTCCTTCCACCATAACCTCCCTGACTACAGTCACCACCCAGTTAATCCACTGTGAATTGATTTACTGATTAGGTCACCCTTGTCATAATCTAATCATTTCCTCTGAATATTCTTGCATTGTCTTATACATGAGCTTTTGGGAGACCTAACATTCCACCCCTGGTCCCCAAAAGTTCATGCCCATCTCACAATGCAAAATACATTTAGTTCATTATCAGTAGTTCCCAAAGTTTCCCAAGATTAAGAGCAAACTCTCAGTATGAACTGCTATAAAAAATCAAAATTAAGTTATATATATCCACTATGTAATGGCATACAGTAAATATTTCCATTCCACAAGGGAGAAATATGGGCATATAAAGAAGAGATGGAACAAAAGCAAGACCAAAATCCAGCTGGGCAAACAAGTTCTGTAGCTCCACATCCAACATCTGGGGCACATTGCATTGTGATGTTCCCTCTGAAGGGTTTGTGTAGCTCCGCCACTGTGGCTTGCTAGTTGCAGTCTGGCTTGTCTCTACTCCTGCAGCTTTCTCAGCAGTAGACATTCCATGTTACTGGCATCTCTTAATCTCAGGGGGTCTTCACCACAACTTTTGCTTCCTTTCTACTTCTTCGCTCATCACCCTCTCAGTGGCAGCCCACAGGGACTTTAAACCGCTCACGTTTTTCCTGGCTTTTTAGGCCTTCCTTTGAAATTACAGTGGAAGCCTCCATAACCCCCTAATTTCATCATCCTACAATCTTGTAGAACTAGTACCACATGGTTGAAGCCAAGCTCTGCCAACATTTTGAGAGGTAACCAAGCTTCCGGGCACCACAAATGCAGCAGCCTCTGAGTTACTGGGCAACTGAGCATGGTGAAAGAACTTCCTAGACTGCTGTGTGCAAGTAGGGTGCCCAAGTGTTCTTTTATGAAAAAAAATTTTTTTACTTTACACCCTTCATCCTGAGATGGATGTGGTCTTGCCAATTTCTGAGATGCCCTCAGGCTGTTTTTCCTATTGTGTCTGGGTAAAGTACTCAGTGAATCTTTAGTGGCTATAATCTCACCCAGTTTTACTTGTACTTTTTTGGACAAACTGCAATTTTTCAAATCTTTCTGCTGTTTCCTGCTCCTTATTATCACAGTTAATTTGGCTCAAATCTACCAGTAATATCCATGCTGCCACTTGAGTGCTGTGCTGCCTTGAAATTTCCTCTGCCAAATTAATTAGGCCATCACCTCTAATTTCAGCCTCACAGTAAGTCTCAGGACATGAGCAAGATGTAAATAGTTTTTTGTTGTTGTTTTGTTTTTCCAGAATGTAATATGAACGGCCTCTAGTCCAATTCCCATAGAGTTCTTTCTCTCTTTTGAAACCTCATAAGCCAAGTCTTTACTGTCCACAGGCCTATTGGCATTCTGGTTTTCTGTGCTTCCTCCAAAATTGACCATTAAACTTAGAACATTCTAAAACTTTTCCAGCTTGCATCTCTAAACTTTTCAAAATTCCTCTCCAAAACTCCAAAAGCTCTAGAACCACGTGGTTAATTTAGTAACAGAAACAGCCCCGTTTCTCAGTATCAATTCTGGTTTTTTTTCCCCTCTGTGACCAATCTTCCTTTTCATTGCATCTTGCCCTTACATTCACACAGAAAAAATAGTCCCCATTACCTGTCTTCAAGAACTATCAACTCACAGCCAGCCTAGTTTAACTCTCTGTGACTTCTTCCTCCATCAGATTATTTTAGAGCCAATCCCAGACATCTTATTATTTCATCCATAAATATTTCATTACATTTCTCTAAAAATAAGGCCTTATTTTTGTAGCCATAATCATAACACTATCATAGTTTCCCAAAATTGAATAGTAATTCCTTAAAAAGCATTAAATATCCAGTCAGTGTTGAAATTTTCCTAATTGTTTCAAAATCTGGAGTGAGGGTGTTTGTGTTTTAGGAGTTGTTAAAATCAGAATTTATTAAAAAAAAAAAAAAAAAGCAGGGCTAAGGTTGTGGTTTAGTGGTTGAGTGCTTTCCTAGCATATACAAGACCCTGGGTTTGATCCCTAGTGCCATCAATAAATTCAGATAAGGTCCACCTTATGCCAATAGCTGTTATGACTTAAATATCTTTAAATCTACAGGTTTCCTTTCATTTATCTTGTCTCTTGTCTTTCTTTCTTTCTTCTACTCCTCCCCCATTAAAATTTGTTGAAGAAATTAGATTTGTCTTGTAGTTTCTGACAGCCTAGATTTTGGTCACTGAATCCCCATGGTAATGTTTAGCATGTTATCCATCGCTTTTCTGCTTGTCTCCCTCCCTCCCTCCCTCCCTCTCTTTCATACTAGGGAGTGAACCCAGGGGTGCTTAATCACTGAGCCATATACCAGCACTTTTTATATTTTATTTTGAGACAGTGTCTCCCCAAGTTGCTCAGGATCTTGCTAAGATGCTGTGGCTGGCATTGAACTCATGATCCTCTTGCCTTAGCCTCCTGAACCACTGGAATTACAGGCATGCTCTACCATGCCCGGCCATTCCATTTCTAATAACTCAGTAATTAGAGACTAAGTCAGATTCAACTATTATTATTGATGATGTTGTTGTGTTGTTGTTGTTGTTAGTAGTATTAGATAGCAGTGCTCCATAGTAGTGTTAAGTGTGTCTATCAAGCACGGAAAAGCTCTGGTTGTTTCTCTTTAAGATGTTCACATCCATTGATAATTATTTCCTAGATCCATTACTTCATAAACTTGGTATTGCAAAGTGGTTATAGTCTGTCATTCCTTCTTCATTTAGTAGCTAGAAAGAGATGAATTCCCTGAAAACTTGTTTGGTAATCCTAAGATACAGTTTGCATAGGGAGAGAAGTCTAAATATTATAGTTTTTCCTTTTATTTACCAGTCTTTAAAATGAAGAAGTGTTCCCTAGCATCCTCAAAAGGTGACCAAAGAGCTTTGATTGTGGGAATTATTAGGGGGTAACAGGTACATATCATTTTGAGATTATGGAATTAAACACATTTGGCATCTTTTAAACAATTGCAGTTATTATTATTGATCTTCACATTATTATCTTTAGCCTCTTTGAATTTGTTCTGGAGCCCTTTTGACACATCTTCAATAGTCCTCAATAGTTCTTTGATTTGTGGCTTGACAAGATGTACCAGGTTTATCTTGTACATTTTGCCTTTGATCTGGAATCAGCCATTTCTTCAAGAAACTTTGGTTCTGTTTAGTGTGAAATGACATCTGGAAACCTCAGTGTAGGCACAGTAGATGATCTTTGTATTGTGTCACTATTTCCAGGCCTTCAGTAGGCAGAGTAGAACATACCTGCACATGTTCTTAAATATTTGTATATCACATATTTAACACATAAAATAGATCATGAATACATCTGACACTTCAAATTCGATATTCCGAGATTGTTATTTAACCTCTCAATCTGTCTTTCATCATCTATTATCCATATTGAAAATCTTGGTCACCAGTGACACAGTTCAATATCCCCAGTACATACAAAATAGCTATTGAATAACAGTACCAAAACTCATATGAGACATATTATTACTGAAAATAGTTTAAGATTTTTACAATTATTTTTGTGTCCTCGGAACATATTGCACTGGAAATATCCCCCCAAGTTACCGTATTTTTAAATTACTTGAAATAATTTTGTGTGGCTCACTATTTCAGTATACTGTTAGTTCTTCTGTTCTATTTTGCTTTCATTATGTAGGGGTTGCCTTTAAAGCATTTTTTGCTTTAGCTCTTTCATCTCTGTGGTAGAAGCCAGTTGACAAAGGAAACATCATTGTTTGGAAAGCATCATAGTAGGACACACATGTCATACTGCTGTGCTCCAGGCCTGCCACCTCTAGAAGTTGACCTGTGGCAAATGTGGCTACTGTACTAAGCGCAAAATAAAGTATACTGAAGTGTCCAGGCCTCAAAATAAAATTCCACCAGAACTGGTCGAAGGAGGCATCTAAAAGTTGTGTATCGCACAGTCAAGCATGGACTCTGCGAAGGAGCAACCCTTAACCCAGAGAGCAACTGTTGGGGCATCCCGTTCAGCTTGAGAATTTCAGTAATTAGTCACCAGTGAATATTCTGGTTTTATTTTTTTTTTAATTTTTTATTATTGGTTATTCAAAACATTACATAGTTCTTCTGGTTTTAAAACAAAACAAAAAAATTAATAAATTTTGTTTTATAACTGTGAAATACATGGTTTTAAAATCAGGTCTACAAAGAAAAGCTATAGTCTCGAGAAATCAAGCTTCTTTTTTTGTTCCCTCTACCCCATATGTTATCTCTTTTCCCTCTTTTTTATCCTATTTAATAAATGTTTGGTATATATAAATATATGTTAATATATTTTATATTCCTCACTGTTTCGAGTAATTGGCAGCATACTTTTTCTTCACCTTTTCTGTATTTAATGTTTACTCTGGTGCTAGCTACATAGAAAGATATCATTTATTCCTGTTTGTAGCTTCATGGCTCTTGATGTAGAAATGTTGTAGTTTATTCAAAATCTGTTCTCTTTTGATGAACAATTTGGGTTGTTTTTAGTCTTCTGCTACTAGAAATAGTAGCATAGACTTGTGCATAGATCTTTCCCCATTTTTGCTGATCTATCTTTAAATAGATTCCTAGAGAATAGGGATTGCATGATCAAAGGGTAAATGCACAGAGGGTTTTGTTAGACATTGGTAAATTCACTTTCATAGAGATGGTGCCATTTTAAAATTCACACTGGCATTATATGATTCAAACTACTTCCCCACAGTCTAACCAATGGATTTTAGCCAGTTTGATAGGTAAGAAATGGTATCTCAGAGCAGTTTTAAGTGCATTTCTCTTATGAGAGAAATTGAGCATCATTTCATAGGTTTAAGGGCCATTTACATTTCTTCATTAAATAGCTCTTCTCTTCCTCTGAGTCTTCTAGATGAATAGAGAATGTTTTTAGTAAGACCTGGGGGAGCAGTAAACACTACATTGATATTGGAATGTGATACTCAGCATTACAGAAATCTAGTTTTCCTTCTTAAAGTCTCCTGGATCTTCTGGAAAATATAAGCTCTCTGCTTAAAATATACTAACTAGAACATGGAGTTCTAGGCTCAAAAATTCAGGATTCTTTAACCTGTTCAAAGAATAGGAAGAAAATCCTTTTATCAGCTTTAGGCTATTATGTATTTCCTATGTATCTACCAGGATGGGTCCAGAAAGACTGGTGGCTTTTTTTAATTCTAGTTTCTAGTTAGTAGTTGGCCTGAGGCAACCAAAATAGGTAGCATAAGCACAGGAACTCTGTGGCAGAAGCTGTCAGGCCTTCCTGTCTCTCGCCACCCTGTTTGAACAGGAGCACTGGTGCCCCTGACCAGCTGCCCTGTCATCATCACCACCAGAGGCAGGTGGAACAGAGCGTGCCTTCTTCCTCGGAGCGTCTTCCAGTCTCCCACCAGTTTCCCCTGTTGGCAGAACCAAAAGCCAGGCTAGTAAGGGAAGTCTTGAACTGCAGTTTGCAAAGGTTTAGCCTTCGAGGTGCAGGCTAGAGCCAGGGAAGGCGAGGAGCTCAAAGGCTGAAAGCAGCATGAACGGGGCTCCTTGCAGGGGGAACCCGCCCTCTGAGTCAGCGCAGCCTGACATGGTGAGGCTGGAAACATGTGCCGTGGAGGATAGCAAAGGCACAAGCAGTGAGAAAGGTTAAATATTTAGTTGGGATATAAAGAAAACCTTGGTTTTTTCTTGCCTAATAAGATAAGGCTTCACGAAGAGCTGCATGTTGAGCTGAGCCTTGAAGAATTCGGTAAATTTTACAGAGCGCAACAAAAGTGCTAATTTACGTAGCAACAAAAGTAGGTGACACTTATTTCCCTCCCAGGAGCTGAAGGCAGGAAATAGAAATAGTGGTCTAGAGTTGCAACTCTCATTTAGAAGTAGTTTAAGATTGTAACAGTGTGTTCAGAATTGCTGTAAAATTTCTCAGAAAGTAAACAGAGTTGGAAAGCTGCATGGTGATGGGCTTTGAAGCCACTGAACTAGAGCTACATTATGCCTTGGGTACTTCACAACTCCATATAGAAAAATAAGTGTCCCCCGCAGCAGAAACAGAGATTTGGGAGAAGGGAGTTCATTAGTGTAGGAAGGCGTTAGAATGTGGCAAGAAGCACCCTGCCCAGCCTGACCCGGGGCCCCCACGCCCCATGCAGGCAGTTCCCTGGCGAGTCTGGAAAAGGCTAGAGACTGTTTCTTTCCCAGCTGATTCTTCTCACAGGTTTAAGGCTGATTCTGATTGTCAGTAAAACTTAACTTCTTTAGCTACTATAAATGACTTGGCATTAAGCAGACACTTATTAAGAGGCTGCCAAGTGTACCTTGGGCACTGGGGAGAGAGAGAGACACAGGTGTAGTTTCTGCCTTGAGAATCATGTGAGCGAATGGAGGAGGAATTAAAAGGTGACAACACAGTAAAATAAGTGGTGTATTGGGGTATTCAGCAGATATGGTGGCGTCACTGAACAGGAGCAGAAGCCTGAGCTGAGGGAACGGCACCAGGGAAGAGCTCCCGCCAGAGGGGTCATCGGCTCAATCCTAAGGCGGAAGCTCCAGAGAATCACAATGGTCATCCTGTGAAAGGCTGTATCTGACCACTCCACAGCCAGAGCCCCTTCCCGTGGACACCTGGCATTGGGTGGGGCATGGGAGAAGAAGAGCGACAGTGACGTGTGTAGTTCACTTTTCCCCTGCAGAAGATAAAGTGAAATTCTCTCATAAGAGATTTGGTTTTACAAAAATCTCAGAGAAGTAAAGGCCCCACAATAATGCATGATGTCTGTCTCTTTTTGCTTCCACAGAGCCTGTGTTCCCCAAAAGGAATGGGATGCAGTTCTTCTTGGGGAATAGTATGGGGTGATGGTTAGAAAATGACTTCCTACATTTAAGAATCTCAATTTAGAGTGTGGTCAGTTGGGTGCATACGTGTCCTTTCATTAGTCTCTCCACTTTTTATTTTTTAAATAAAGGCTGCCTGAAAAAAGATTTTACAGCTCTTGTTTTGTAGGGTTTATTCCTGGGTGCGTGCGCAGGCACACCCAGGTAATATAAATGTGTACAACTTGTTCTTAAATGGGATATTTCAGAGTATGTATTTAATATCACATGGGAATATTGCTTCTCACAAACCATGATTCTGCCTCAGACTGGCATTATGAATGGTGAGATTACAATAGGCAAGATGTTTCTCTGGCATTGACCGTGCAAGATATTGTGGTGGTCAGGGGAACCTAAGATCTAATTTTGTTGGCTTAGTCCTAACCCAGTAGACCAGTCCTAAATCTCCAAACCTAGGAACTTTTAAAATTAATGTTTTGAATAGGTATTACACATAGATATTCTTATTTCTTCCCTTTTTATTAGAAAAGGTGGCACATATTCACATACTTTTTTCAGTTAACAGTGTTCTTGGAGGTCTTTCTTTACCAGTACCTGTAGAGTTTTCTCATTCTGTTTTACACCTGTACAGTACCCACTGGTGAAGGTGCTATAATTTATTTAACCAGTCTCCTTTGATAGATAGACTTGTGGGTGTTTTTGTCTTTTAGTGCCAATAAGAATTCTGTAATCACCCACTGTAAAAACAGTGAGTTTGATCAGTTTAGGCAAGTCTAATAAAGCCTAAAATAAAGAAGTAGTCATTCCCGGTACCACACACAAAGAAAATATACCTATTGTGACCTTAGAACCAGTGACATAATTTGTATGGCACAGTACCAAATGAAAGCATGGGACCGTATGTTCAGAAGCTGGAAAAAAGTGTCATTAAAGGCTTTTTAAAATGTTTTTTCCTTTCTTTAGTCTCTCTTAACTTGGCATGACTTTTTTTAAGGGGGAACAAGGATTGAATCCAGGGGTGCTTAACCACTGAAACACACTCCCAGCCTTTTTATTTTTTATTTTGAGACAGAGTCTCATTAAGTTACTTAGGGTCTTTTTGAGGCTAACTTCGAACTTGTGATCCCTCTGTCTCAGCCTACTGAGCCACTGGGATTATAGGTGTGTGCCACTGTACCTGGTTACTGTTTTTATATTATACAATGACAATTTTAGATGCAAATATAAGATCGTTTACATCATATGCAGAATCACCAAAATTGCATAGTTCTTACTTGGTAGTTTATACATGTTATGAATTTAGTTGTTACCAGAACAGTGAAAATGCTGTACAAAACTAATAGAACTGATTTTACTTCACTTATTGATACATGCACATTCTATAAACACTTTCTACTTTTAGTTTGTTAATAAGTAAGGAAGGACTTAAAGAATCTATAGAGGCAGGCATGATGGTTCAACCTATAGTCCCAATTACTTGGACCCTGAGGCAGGAGGATCACAAGTTGGAGGCCAGCCTGGGCAATTTAGTTAGCAAGGCAGTGTCTGAATAGGCTGGGCTAGTCTAGGCTGTACTGGATAGGGCTACCGATGGAGCTTAGTGGTAGAGCTCTGGTCTAACATATGCAGAGCCCTAGGTTCAATCCCCAGTGCTGATCCCGCCAACCCCTGCCAAAACAAACAAACAAATAAACAAATAAATGACTGGGTTCTGTTCCTTTTCATTCTGTGTCATGATTTTCAGCGTGTGTATTTGGCTAACACAGAGTACTAATGAGAGTAAAGAAGGATATGACAGAGTTCCTTGGTCATCAGTGCTCCTTTGAATGCCTTTACCTTTTTATTTTAAACAAATTTGAGTTTGAAGGGAAAGTGTCAGCAGCCCTGCTCAAATTGGTTGTGAACATGTCAGGTTTCCCCAGCATTTGACTGTAGTCTCACAACCTACAGGCAGGGAGAGTCCACAGCCTGTCCGTGCTTTGTGGGACATCATGAACACCATACACAAATTGGACAAGCAGAGAATGTTGCGAGTGCACATTTTGCACATCTCCTCTGCTTGTGAGCATTTTCATTACACTTGGACCTTTAAAAACGTAAGTTCGAAGATGAGATTATTAAGAAAAAAAAACAGGGATAGTGGATTATCAAACTAAGTGAGGGTCTTCTCTGGGTGTAGCAAGCTGTCTGTAGAGGTCACGTGCCCATAAAGCTGGCCCTGATCACTGCTTCTATTTGACATTGCTGTGGTTTTCTTTAGTATATACAGTAACCAGTAAGATGTATAATGTGGGGGAGAATCCACTTCATAAAAACTGAAAGGTAACTGGTAACAACCCGAGAGCTACATTCCTGATTTATACCTAGTTTATCCGTGGGCACCCATTCCTGACTCATTTGCCATTAGAGATGAGGACTGGGTCAGGGACAAAGGTGGGAGCTGGTAGGATGCTGTGTGCCCACAGACAGTGTGGCCAGGAGGTGCTGATGCCAGAGAGGTCTGCGCAAATGGCCAGCTTTTTTTCCTCTCTCAAACTCCTACGTGGAAACATAAGAAACTATAAATCTTTAAGAAGAACTGAGTAATGGAATCTCACATTCCTGCTTGAGAAAATAAAGTAAACATGTTGGTTCTTTCCATCTTAATCTACAAATTTAATCCAAGACTGCTCAGAACCTCATCTCTTCTTTAAAGTTTATTTTTCAGATTTCCAAGAGAATAAGTAAGTGAAAATATTTTACTCCCCCACAAAAAACAAAACCCTGAAGAAGTAAAAATTTTTTAAAAAAATTAGAAATCTCATGTCATCATATACTAATATTAGTATTGCACACTAAACAAATTATGACATTATTGTGAGAATAAGCTGGTAGATAAATTAAGCAACTATCCAAACTCTGAATTAGAATCCTAGTAGTTTTAAGAATACAGTGCAAGATAAAGATGACATTTCCCATCTGTTAAGAATGGAAGGGTTACACAGCAAGTGATGCTGAGACAGTTGACAATTGAAAAGAGTTATGTGAAATTCTTCCTCATAGAGTATACCAAAATAGTTGTCTGTTCAAGAGTTAGATTTTATATTGTTGCTCCAAAGGAACTGTAGGGAGCCATTAATAAGTTTTTCTGATTTCAAGGTAGGGAACAACTTCCTCAGCATAAAAGCAAAGGAAGAAACCATAAACAGAATTCAAAGGTGTTTGACAAACTGAGAAAAAAAATAATTGCAACATACATGACAACAAGTTATGATTTTTAATTTAAAAGAAATACATGAGTAAGAATGAACCCCAAAAAGAAAGTTTATATAAACAATTTATTTTTTTTTAAAAAAGCATATGAAACAGAATAGTCAATAAACTTGAAAGAGTTTAGCCCACTAATAATTGAAGAAATGACTATTGATATTCCATTTTTTTGGTTTAATTGCAAATATTTTTACATTTGTATTTATGTAAGTAGCACATTCACCATTTCTCATCAAAAACATAGAAATCTTTAGCTATTGGGTAAGAGGAAGAAATAAAGTATATTCCAAATAAGAAGGGAAAAATGACATTGTCACCATTTGCTGAAAACATAATCTTATATACAGAAATGCCTACAGACTTCAGACTATAGACTCCACGAAAAAGCTTTTAGAACTAGTAAATGCAGTAAAGTCACAGGATACAAAGTCCATACAGTAAACTATCTGAATGAGAAATCAAGAAAATAATACCATTTACAATAGTTACAAACATAAGATAAAATACTTAGAAATAAATTTAACCAACAAGATGAAAGATCCATATACTGAAAACCACAAAACATTGATGAAAAAATTTGAAGAAGACAGACACATACTGTATTCATAGATTGAAAGAATGAATGTTATTAAAAATGTCTGTTACCCAAAGCATCTACAGATTCAGTGCAGTCCTTTTGAAAACTGTAATGTCATTTTTCATAGAATTTTATTTGATCCTAAAATTCATATGGAACCATAAAAACCTCAGTATGAAGCTTGGAGGTATCCCATTACCTCATTTTGAAATATAGTACAAAGCTGTGGTAATTAAAACAGCATGGAACTGGGCAAAAAAAGAAACACATTGACCAATGGAAGAGAATAAAGAGCCCAGAAATGATCCTGTACATGCAGAAATGATTTTCACCCAAGGGGCTAAGTACATGCAACGGGAAAAGGATAAAAGAGCCTCTTTAATAAATGGTGCTGGGAAAACTAAATATTCTCATACAGAAGAATGAAAATGGATCCTTATCTCATGCTATATAAAAAAACCTCAAAATAGATTAAAGACTTAAATATAAGATCAGAAACAGTAGAACTACCAAAGAAAATGAGGAAAACTATCCTACATTGGTCTGGAAAATGATTTTTTGGATTCAACTTCCAAAGCACAGGCAAGAAAAGTAAAAACAGACAAATGGAATTACATCAAACTAAAAAGCTTCTGTACAGCAAAGGAAACACTTACAGTGAGCAGAGACAACCAACAGATTGGGAGAAAGGATTGCAAGCCATACATCTGATAAGGGATTAATATCAGAGAGTGCGCACTCAGTGGCAAGAAAACAAGAACAAAAACCAACTGAGAAAATGAACAAAGGACCTAAGTAGACATTCCCCAAAAGAAGACACACAAATGTCCAATAGACAGAAGAAAAAAAAGGCTCACAATCACTAAGCATTAGGGAAATGCAAATTAAAAGCACACTAAGATATCATCTCACACCTGCCAGAATAGCTTTTATCAATAAGACAAAAGGTAACAAGTGTTGGCAGGGATGGGAGGAAAGGGAACCCTTGCACACTGTGGGTGAGAATGTAAATTAGTATAACCATTTTGGAAAACAGTATGGTGGTTCCTCACAAAGTTAATATTAAAATTACCGTATGATCCAGCAATCCCACTTCTTGGAATTTACCCCCAGAGTTTTAAATCAATTTATTGAAGAGAGATTTGTACTCCCATCTTCATTGCTGAACTATTCATAGTGGCTGAGTTATAGAATCAACTGTCCATCAACAGATGAATGGATGGAAGGAAATGTGGTATATATACTCAGTGGAATACTGTTCAGCCTTTAAAAAGAAGGATATCCTGTCATTTGTGGTAATGTGAATTAATGTGAATGGAATTGGAAATCATCATACTAAGTGAAATAAACCAGGCACAGAAAGACAGATGTCACAGGTTCTTATTTGTGTGTGGAATCTCAAACAGTTAAACTCATAGAAGCAGAGTAGAATGGTGGCCGCTGCGGCTGGGAGTGGGGAGAGTGAGGACAGAATGGTCAGGGGTACAAAATCTCAGGAGGAAGAGGTTTTGTTTTTGTTTTTTATGTTGCATAACATAGTGAAGGCAAATAGAGTATTATATATTTTTAAACTGCTAAGAGCAAATTTCATTTGTTCTTAGCATAAAAACGTTAAGTATTTGAGGAGAAGGATATGTTAACTAGCTTGATTTAATTATTCCACATTGTATTCAAGAATCATAACATCGCTGGGTACTCCATAAATTCATATAATTATAAATTATCAACCTATAGTTAAAATCCCAAACAATGTAGAAGTACACTCAGTAAATAAACCATTTCTACATTTTAACTTATCAGACTAGTTATTTTTAGAATTATTATTTTGTGTGTCTTGGCCATTCCTGTTTTTTGTGAATTGTGAATATTCATATGAAGTGTGAATGTTCTTTTCCAACTTTTCTATTTGACTGCTTGTTTATTGTTAATTTTGTATATATAGATATGCATTCTTTGCCTTTTGTACACATTGCAAATATCTTTTTCCAAACTGTGAGTTATCTTTTGATGGGTTTTTTTGGTACAGAAGTTTTGAACTTTGAGTTGATCGTGTCTGTTAGTTCTTTTTTTTTTTTTTCTTGTTTTCTTTCTGCTTTTGGTTTTTGTGACTTAGTTAGAGACTCTGTCCCCAGCCCAAAATAAAAGTGTATGTTTTTTTAAGTGAGGTTCTGTGGCACATATATATAATCCCACCAGGAGGAGGCTGAGGCAGGAAGATTGCAGGATTGAGGCTAGCCTCAGCAACTTAGTGAAAACTAAAATTAAAAGGCTGGGAATGTAGCTCAGATGTAGGCTGCTCTGGGGTTCGACTCCCCACCACCACATGATGCATACACAAAATGCTTTTCTGCAGAGGTTGTTGGTAGTTGGTTGCTTTTTCCTATTGTTAAAGTGTATGTATATGCTTGCATTTTGCTTTTTAGTCTATTTAAAATTATATTTGCATTTGATCTGAGGTGTAAAGATTTAACTCTTCTTTCTAAAATATGTGACTATTTTGTGAAATTCCTTTTGATTATTTCATCTTTCCTTTCATTGATTTAAAATAGCATATATCATGGATTTATATATCTATTGTAGCTTCTGTGCTTTATAATCTATTTTGCTATCTCATACTTCAAATATACATTCCTAGTTATTCTTTTTCTAAAATTTTTAGGCTATTTCAAATTTTCTTTTTCAATGAACTTGAAAATCAGCTTGTCAAATTTCATTTTAAAATCCTGTTGGCAATGATGTTTTAAATGAAAAGACTTAGTGAGAATGTTGAGAAATGGGCAGTCATGTGCCACTCAGATATGAATGTTACAAGTTTTCTAGACGACAGTTTGGCAGTATTTGTTAAGAGTCTTGAAAATACTACCCTTTGATCTGCCTTTAGTAATTTATCCTAAAGAAATACTCAGGAACAACATTTCTTCTGTAAAAAATGTTCAGCACAGTGTTATTTATGGTAACCAACGAAAGGGGAAAGACTACAAATGTCCAACAATAAGGACATGATGAAATAAATTATTACACAGGTATCCATTAGAATTTCTACATAGCCATTCATAACATAGGTCAGTGCCCATAATGAAAAATAGAAGTAGGATCCATCTTATAGCCAGATGGATGCTAGTATTTTTAAATTAAATATATGTGCATGTATTAATTTACAGAGACAACTATAAAGATAATACATGCAGAGTGGCTCTAATGACTGAGATTTATTTTCTCACAGTTCTGGAGCCCAGAAGTCTAAGCTCAAGGTATTGGCAGTTTGGTTTCCTAAGGCCTTTCTCCTTGGTGCAGAGAGACACCTTCTCACCGTGGCCTTCATTGCCTTTTCTCTGTCCAGTTGCATCCCTGGTGATTTTTCCTCCTCTTATAAGGACATCATTCATTGGATTAAGGCCTCACCCTATGGCTGCATTGAACTGAATTACCTCTTTAAAGGCCCGACTTCAGATACATTCACATTGCAGTGTGAGAACTTCATCGTGTAAATTGTAGGGTTCACAGTTCACTCATAATAGTGCATTAGAGGGAACACGAGGAAGAGCATCAGAATGTTAACAGGGTTTTTAGATGGTGGGCTCACAGGACATTTTTATTATATTTTTCTGCATATATCTTTTTTTTTCTTTAGTGAAGATATGACACTTTAATATCATGGGGGAAAATAATATTTCTCAGTAGAGCTATTTGCATGCTGTCCCAGGTAAGGGCAAGGCAGACTGCCGGGCCAACCCCATGCCCTCCATGTGCCTTAGCACCCTGTACACACTAGAGACAGCACACTACTGTAAGAACAGCCTCTTTATTGGTGAGATAAGGGAGTTTCTTCATGAAGTATAATGGTTGACCTGATGAATCTAATGAATAAACCAAGAGTCCTTAAGAATCTGGATGAGATGCTGGGGTTGTGGCTAAGCAATAGAGCACTTGCCTAGCACTTGCGAGGCGCTGGGTTCCATCCTTAGCACCACATAAAAATAAATATAAAATAAAGGTATCATGTCCAACTACAACTAAAAAAATATTTAAAAAAAAGAATCTGGATGAGAAATGCTAAATTTTAAAAAAGGAGTATATGCTTTGTGAGTCCATCCATGTCCAGTTCTGGATAATGACCATTAGTCTGCAGCAGCAGAAATGAGATCCGTGGATGTTGAGGCTGGTGGGGGTGGGGCTGAATCCCAAGGGTCAGGGAGGGAACAGGTTGGAGCAGGCTTTGTGTCTTGATTGTACTGACAGTTTCCCAGCATCTACATAAATCCAAACTCTTCAGGGCAGTGGGGGCTGGGGCTCAGTGGTAGAACACTTGTGAGGCACTGGGTTGTATCCTCAGCACCACAAAGAAATAAATAAAGCTATTGTGCCCATCTACAGCTAAAAAAAAAAAAAAAAAAATTAAAAAATATTTTTAAAAACTCATCAAATTGCACGTATTTACATGCAATTCATTGTATGTCAAGAAAGATGTTTAAAATGGGAGGGAGGATCTGGGAAAAAATATTTCAGGGCCTTTTGGACATTACAGTGTTACTTATTTCTTAAAATTGTAACTCAAGGCTGTGCTTCGAACCAAAAGAAACCTTTAGGATTAGGGGGTGTTGTAGCTGGGTGAAATGTTTGGCAGCCCCCTCCCACCCCATCACCCCACGTGGCAGGGTTGGGTGTGACAGGGAATTGAGTGAAATGACAGGACCCTGGGAGAGGAGGATGGTGGGAGAGTCAGACTGGGGCGCAGCAATCTTTTTGAGTTTATTGGCTCATTAATATTGTGAAGATGGGTATGTTTCTTTTATAGCTGCATTAGATACTTATCTTTTAAGGACAGGAATCGGTATAGTGCTACAAGGAGAAAATGTACTTAAAAATCACAACATTACCTATGGTAAAATTACCATAAAAACTACCTAGTGCTCAAGCAGGGGATTACTGCAATTCTGCCCCCATAATGACAGGAAATGGTCGTTGGTGAAGTTGTTTTCCATGAAGCTGTGATGAAATCAACTAAAATGGTAATAAAGCGGTGTGTAAAAGAGAGGGACTCGAGTGAGATATAAAAGTGCAGAAGGTGTTAGAGTGTTGGAATTGGAATCTTCAGGAAATGATTCTGTAAAATATCAATATGAATTGAGTTCTTGGTTCAGAGTCGGCAGCAGTGCAGGAAGGTCCCATGGCTGCAGGGGAAACAGAGAGATGCTGTCCCAGCCCCAGCCCTGACCAGGCAGCTGCCATTCCCCCGGTGGTCAGAGGAGCTGAGGCAGAGCAAGGTCTTTGGTAGCAGATGACTGATGAAAGCCCAGTTTCCTTCCTGCTGGCCCAGAGACCCAGTCACTCCGGGAGCATTCACATACTCTTTGCCAGTGATTCTTTGATGAGTTAATGTTCAGTAGATGTCTCTTATAAAAACTTGGAAGCACATCTCAATAAAACCTCAGTGAGCTGTGGAAGCACACTGAATACACATGGTGAGAAATATTTTATGTTATAGAAGTCACTTTTATATTGATATCATATTCCAAGTGAGAGACCTGTCTCCTTGTCACCACTGCTACTGCCATCCTAGTGCAAGCTGCCACCATCTTTGTCCTTGCTTGCTGGGCTCCCTGCATCTTCTCTAGTCCCTCTATTGATCCCCACTCCAACAGGACTTGTCTTGTCAGAACACTGCTTTGCTCACAATCACTCAAACACTTTATCCATTACCTTTAGGTAAGGTTCAGAATCTTCACCCTGGCTCTCAAGGCCCTGCATGATCTGATGCCTGTGCATTTGCTTCATCTTGTATAAATCTCCATCTGGCTTTCCATGTTCAGGGCAGGGCCTTCTTTCTGTCTCTGGAGACCACAGGGCGTTTGCATTTGCTATTTTCTCTGGAATGCTGCTTATGCCGTCTTCGTCCTGACCCTAATTCATCAAACCCCACCCCTTATACTCAGGTAGCCTCCTATTAGTCTTTATATTTCATCTAATATTACTTGTTCAGAAAAGCCTTCTCTGATTCTCTACTGCCAGAATAGGTGAAGTTTTTTCATCTAATGCTCATAGATCTGAGATTTTTTTTTTTTCAGAGCACCTACTTTCATTGGTAAGTATACATTTTTTCTCATAGTTTGATTGTGTCTGTTTTGTGCACTGCTGTATTTCCAACACTTGGAATCTTGATCTTAATAAATGTTGAATGAATGAATGAATGAATGATGAATGGAGTGATGTGTTTCCAACCCAGATCCGCATTCTCACTCTTCTATTGTTGTACTGTGTGATAAATAAGACACGGTTTCTCAAGGCCTCAGCTATCTCAGATATCTCAACCATAAAATAAAAAACAAAATTAGCCTAGCCGGGTGTGGTGGCTCATGCCTATAATCCCAATGACTCACAAGGCTGAGATAGGAGGATTGTGAGTTCAAAGCCAGCCTCAGCAACTTAGCAAAAACCCTAATCAACTCAGCGAGACCCCGTCTCTAGATATAAAAATACCAAAAAAGGGAGGGTGTGGTGGGGTGGCTCAGTGGTTAAATGCCCCTGGTTCAATCCCCAGTCCAAAAAAAGAAAACCCAGCCTAATGACCTTTTTTCTTTGTTTTTAATTTTTGTGTTTGTTATTTTTACCTGTAGTAGGACACAATACCTTTGTTATATAGTTACTTTATTTTTATGCGGTGCTGAGGATTGAACTCATTGCCTCACATGTGCTAGGCAGACATTCTACCACTGAGTCACAACCCCAGGCCCTCTTTGTTTTTAAACACCTATCCTGTTGCTGTATGGAATCATGATAATCACACACCTCAGGTCCTAATGCACCAGGCGCAGTGGTCCATGCAAGGCCTTCTCTTGATATTTTTACTCTGTCCCCAGTGATTCACCGTTTATGACACTATGTCTCTACTGTGTTTGATTATTTCCTTCATATTCAGACGTTCTTATAAAATCTTTAATACTGTAGGTTTTTGAATGTTTTAATTTTCAGAAAATTTTTGTGTTATGAATTCTTTATGTGCTTTTCTCATCCAATGTTATGTTAAGTTCTACATATCATTGCGTCTTAATATTACCTGGCACTCATCATAATCGTAAATGTATTATTAGCAAATTTATATAGTCCTACTATGTGCCGGACACTGTAGTAAGCACTTCACATGAAATAATTGAACCTTCACAACAGTCCAGCAAAGTTGGTGCTGTTATTGTCCTCGTCCGCCTGGTGCTGGGTCCTTAGTAGTCTCCAGTTTCCCACTCCCCAAAACAAAGCTGCAATGAATGTTCTTGAGTCTGTGTCCTCCCCGGGCCCTGTGTACAAGAGTGAAACTCCTGAGTATCGGTGCAAACACGTTGCCTTCTGCCCTGCATCCCAGCTTGACCCCTGCACATGCCCTTCACCAGGAGCACACGAGGGCCCTGTCCTCCCATGTCCTCACCCTCATGGACATGTGTGCTTGCTACTCTTCACCAGCACGGGGGCCATAAAGTAGTTTATCACTGTGGTTTTAATTTGCTTTTCTCTGATTCCTGTTTCATACTGTGGCTGCAGCCACACTGATACAAGCCACCAGCCCTCTCCTTGCTGTCACCTGGCAGCCCCACATCCCCTCTAGTCCTTCTTATTGTGCTTCTCACTCCAGCCAGAATCACCTTGGGAACTCATGGTGCTCAGTCACTGGCTCCCCTTTAGCCCCCATAAGGATAGGAGTTCTATGTACCCCACACTCGCATCCCTAGGACACATGCCCCCTGGACCTGAGGTATTGGCTAAATAATTATTGGACTTGGATGGCCAATATTTATTTTAGAACTTTGCACCTGTTTCCTTAAATAAAATGGACCTGTAATATTTTCTTGGATTATCTCTATCTTACAAAGTTATGTTGAAAAAACGAGTTGCTCCCCCCTTTTTAAAAATATTTTGTGGATCTGTGTGTGATAGAGTATAAGATAAATTTTGTGATTGGTGAGCTCCCACATCTGTGGTTTTGTTTTGTTTTGTTTTTAACTAGCGTTTCACGGAATGTGTGGATTAGTCAAGCAAATTCATATATATCCAAGACCACAGTGATGCCAGAGTTCACCTGCCATAGGCTCCCAGTGGTGTTTTCCCTCATGCAGGGTGGATGGCTGTGAACCATGTCCTTGGTCAGGTGGTTTCTACAGTCATCCATTCATTTGTCCTAATATTTTTTTGAATTTTTTAATATTTATTTTTTAGTTTTTGGCAGACACAACATCTTTGTTTGTATGTGGTGCTGAGGATCGAACCCGGGCTGCACGCATGCCAGGCGAGCGCACTACCGCTTGAGCCACATCCCCAACCCAAGTCCTAATATTTTTTAACTACAAAAATTCTTATATAGAAGTTGTGTCTAATAGAATATTAAGGAGCCTTCAGACCTCACCCTCACCTCCCTGATTTCCTGGACCCTCCTGTCCTTCCCCATAGAAATACTTTGTTTTCCTCCTACTTCATCCCTTCTTTCCCTCTGAATTCTCCCCTCTTGTCTGCCTGATTTTTATGGCTCCAGAGGAAAATTGAGTTATTTGAGCTTAAAAACAAGATTGCCAGAGGCGTAGCTTTGGCAAGATTAGAGTGGTGGGCAGCAGAGGAAGGGGAGTGATCCCTGTACGTTTGCCAGGTGGTAGGAAACAGATTCTCCTGTCGGTGCATAGTTTATGACTCAGAGATTTGGGGGCAGAAACATGATGTTAGTGTCAACACAGAGGGGCTTGAGAAGACTTGGCAGTGCACACCCAGTCTTGTTAGTTTAAACTACTTTGAGTCTCTGAATCTCAGTCTCAGCTAGAATGAAAATCACAGCACGTAACATTCCTGTTCAGACATCCCCCATTCTTCTGAAGGCATATTACTTTAAACCATAATAGTAATTTTCATATCATGTTATTTTTATTTTTCAATTGGCTGAAGACACAGTACATGCAGAGAATATTACTCATCAGACAGTCACTGCCAGCACGCACAGTTGACATAATGGCCATCAAGCTGATGCAGAGCCTGACAAGCAGGCTGGAAGAGCTAAAAGGCAGGATTCCTTGTGGTAGATCAGTTAGAACAATTTTATATCTCAGTGTTTTACATAGGTGACATTTTGTATGATAAACAATTAACTGCCTGCTTTTGACATTTCAGAGTTAATGTGGAGAGTTATAAAACCGACACTGTAAACGTCACCTCCAAAGTGAAGTGGTAAACAGCTCTCAGCCTCCGGGAGGGCAAGACCTAATTATTCCTCACTGTGCACTCTGTACCTTTTTACAACCAATTGGTGTTTCATTGTCTTTGATAAACAAGATAATTGATATAAATGAATGTGATCCTGTAAAATGGTTCCCCAATTGCAGGTTTTCATGCTGGGGTATAATTTTCCTTATGGCACATTACTGTTAATCTTTAAGTGGATAGATTAGTTAATCAGCCTTCCACACGAAGACATTAGGTGAGTCACCCCTTATCAGAGCTGACAAAAACACTGGGTGTAAATAGGGCATAGGAAAAAATGACTTATGGTCCCTTAGTGAGCAAGAGTGAGTGGAGTTCTGAGCGGGAGGCTTAGAATTGGGAGCTCCCTGTCAGGAATATGTCTTGGCAATGGCCAGGAGGTGCGACCTCCTCAGGAACAGGGTAGAGGCAGCGAGTGCTGAAGAGGCACACAGCCCAGCCTTCTCTCCCTGCTCCTCCCGAGCTCTTATCAGCCAGAACAATGATTTTGCACCACTTAATGACTTGCAGGCGGAGAATCATAAATTTGAAAGTGCTTGCTTGCTTCTTATTTTTTGGAAAAGGGCTAGGGCTTTGCAGAACTACCATTTTGTATCATAAATTAGCACTTAGCCTTCTCAATCCTCTGTTGGAAGGCTCTCTTCAGGAAATGTCAAGGACCAAGGTAGCAAAGGACCCACATAAGTTTGCACCTGGTTGGGAAGTCTGGGATGAAAGATCCTCTGCTCTAAAAAACCTGTTCCTCTCTCTCCCAAATAGAGAAAAAAGTGGGTGAACACTTAGGACAAAATGGCACATCTGTGGCTTCCATTAGGGGAATGTAGTCACCATATCCTTTGGAGTCATGTTGTTTTCAAAAGTAATAATTAATACGCACTTACATGACTAGGGCCTTCTAATACTTAAAAACTAATTCACACTCACGGCAAGGCAAGCCGGAGTGAGACAGAGCCTCCCAGGACAGCTGTCTGGCAGGGCTATCGCATAGCCTTTCACAGATCCAGCGCGCCAAGGGTGGTTTGCTGTCCAGTTTAATGTCATCTCTTCACCCAGCGGATGGGCTGCCTCCCTCCCCCTCTCCCACTCTTGAAAGGTTAGCCTTTCTCCAGAATAGAACAGGTTTCTCCTGCAACATCTGTCAGCTTGGCAACGAGCACACCCTAAGGAAATTATGAACATTTGAAGACCATCTAAATACTGCAGGGAACCTTTTCTCTCCCTCTCCCTCTTCTCTCCCTGCTGTCTTCCCCCAAGAAAGTGGGACAGCCACATGGCATTTTCAGTTTCAGTCTCACTAATAAATTATAAGCCCATTTGTGTCTGTGGTTTTTTAAAAATGTGTTTTGATTTGCTCCTTCCATTGTGATAGCTCTTGAAACCTCGAAGCGGCGGCTGTCCTAGAAGGCAGCTGTGAGCAGACCCTTTTGTTTAAGGAAAAGAGACCCCCTAGCCACTGCACTGTTAGCACAAAGACGCTTCTTTGGTCTAATGACTCAGATGATCTTGATCTGATTCAGTAGGTCAGAAATTGCTGTCCCCAGCAAATATCGACCAGAAAGGAACTGCTTTCTCGGTTATTCTCAAAACTGCCAGCTGCATATTACACTAGCAGGTGCTAATAGTTTTTTGCAGGTCAGTAGAATTGTTATTGGCTCTTCCTTCCTTTGCCCCTATCCTTGTTCAATGACAAGGTGGCTCATGAGAATAAAAGTCTCCCTTCTTGTGCTGCACCCAGATTTTTGAAATGCTGGACCCACCTACCCGTTCTACATGGGAAACCTGGCTCTCCGTGGCTGGGCAAGTGCCAAGCTTGGGTCTTGTTTCTCTGAAACTCCCAAAATTCTTTTGTAAACCTTGTCCAGTTTAGTTCTCTGTGTTCAGAGGAAGGTAGGGAGCAGAAGGGATTGCTCTGTTTTGTAGGTAGAGAAATTGAGTTAGGGTAGCTCAGAGGCTTCCTGGTGATTGCCTAGGAAACTGTTCCATGGGGCCGACTCTGCTCTCTGGGGCCTGCTTTCCCGGCCCGTTGCCTTGTCCAGTGACTCCAGAGCAAAAGAGGCAAGGGAACAGCTGCCCTGTCCCCCTCTGACTTACAGCACAGAGATGCGATGGCAGGAGGGCTAGAATGTATAATGAGACACTTCCTAACAGGCAGATATGAAAACGAGTGTCTTTTAAAATAGCATGATTCTATTTCCTCCATCTAGATTAACCTTGGCCTCCAGGATGTCATGTAAACTGCGTGTTTCACCAGGCTGTGTTTCTGGTAACTACTTGAGAAGTGTGAGTGGAGTTGTTCAGAACACTCCAGGCTCTGGCTGCCTTCCCAGCTGGGAGGTCAGATTCACCCAGGTCCCAGGTCTCCCCTGGGGAGGCTTCACCTCAGTCACATCCAGGATTGCCCAGCTCACCCACAGCCCTGAGCTCCAGCCAGCTGAAGCCGAGTGCCCCGGAAGCCAGCTGTTCCCTCAGGCATCCTGTGTGGTTTGATCAAGGTCTCTCAGTTTTAAGCCCTGTGTTCAGAAGTTGCAGCCATCTTTACCCATGTTTCTTCTAAATTCCATCCTGTTCTCCAGAGATGCTTTCATACTACTCAATCCAGGATGGTGTGTGGGGCTAAGACCTCAGAATTTCCCTTTATCGCCAATCTTTTTCCCCCTACCTCCAAAGGCTGTGATAGGAAGACTCTGCTAAAGTGGAATTAGAGGGGCATATTTGCTACAGATTTTGGGGGGGCATTGTCTCTGTGGCATCCATAACCTGATTTAGTGTTTTAATACCTCACTATTGAACTACGTTTTGTAAAAACTCAAATTTTATCATCATTGATGCAATTTAAAGAATTCAACGTCTTAAAATTCAAAGGGTATCCCTAATCCCAAAACCAGTCTGATTTAAATTGTTAACGTTTGAACGAAGCCTCCAGTTTTAAAAAAGAAAAGCTACTCCTTTATTAAAGGGATAGTTTTTTTAAAAAGTATTAAATAAACTACCATTTATTCTGTCGGACTTTTTCTTTTTTAGAGAGAGAGAGAGAGAGAGAGAGAGAGAATTTTAATATTTATTTTTTAGTTTTCGGCGGACACAACATCTTTGTTTGTATGTGGTGCTGAGGATCGAACCCGGGCCACACGCATACCAGGCGAGCATGCTACTGCTTGAGTCGCATCCCCAACCCCCTCTGTCGGACTTTTAACAATTTTTTTTTATTGGTCCTTTGTTCTTTGCACAAAGTGAATGAGAAATATTCTCCAACCTATGGTGACAGCTCTGCTCTTGGGTCACAAAATTGTTTTGTAGTAGTGTGGAACAAAAAATAAGCCTGTTGAGTTGGACCTCTTTTAGGACATAAGAAAAAATAAATCCATGTAAAACCCTAACAATGCTGCTCATAAAAAAAGATACCCCTTATACTAAAATTTTTCCAAAAATGTTGAGAAAGTTTCCAAAACTTGCAAAACCATTTTCAATGATTATTTGATGTTGGGTATTTGACTTACCACGTGAATAAATTCTCAGTGTGTTTAGGGAAAGGATGTGGAATCTCTTTCTCTAACAGATTATGTCCAGAGTGGCGGGGGGGGGAAACACTCAATCAGATATTGCCTATTAGTTCAAACATAGAATTAGGTTTTAGGACATCTTTTTTCTTACACCTGGAAATGCCTTTGTCCTCAATTTCAAGGCTCTCCTACAGAGCGAATCCCTCTTTGATACACTACAGTAGTTACTGCTGCTAAAAATCTGATGCTTGATTCTGTAAGGCTTTTTTAAATTGAAGATTTTCTCAGCTAAAACCTCCAGCATTTAAGCTGCAGGATTGTCGAACTACAGAGAAGAGAGTAAACTATATAGTTAGTTTTGGAAAGTCCTTTCCATTAGAGGCCCCAGAGAGAAATGACAGAATGCAGTGGTCCTCGTGAACCTGCACATTCAAGATCCACTGTCCGTCCCCCATCTCACCTCTGCCCCTGAGGATCACCCCCTCTGATATCTCATCTTCTCCAGAGTGGGCTGCTTCCCCTGAAGGGTTTAGAGTTATAACTGTATTAAGTTTGCATATGTTTGAGGAGTTGTGGGAGCACATTTGAAGTTTAGAAGTGTCACCTCTTCCTTCTGGTCTATTTCACCAGCATAACAGGTGAAGTATAATCTTAAGACATGGTTTGAACAAACTTGATGATATGAAAATTGAACTAGTACAAGAATAATCAGAATGCAGAGTTAAATGCTAATTAAAACAGCTGAAAATGAATGGAGTAGGAATAGGGCCTCAGGGGAAGGGGAACCCAGCGTTGGAAAAACTGTGGCCTGTCTTCTTCCCCTGCAGGTTTGGAGAGGTGGCCATGACTGAGTCCTGTGGGATCATGTTTGGGCAGCCTTCTCACAGAGGGACTGAGGAGCACTTAGGGAAAGGAAGCTTAAAAATTGTATGCCACGAAAAGTCAATTTTATTTTTGGAGATGTGATGTAATCTATGATTGAAAAGTGATAGAAAAAACTAGGAGCCTGTGTTGAAGGGAGTGTTTTTGTAGCTTTTTGATGGCTTCTAGGAAAGATGGGCTTGTTCTCTAATTAGCTATTGTTCTTTTACAGCTGTTAAGACATAACAGCTGTGGGTATTTTTTTCCTTATGAATTACTCCACAGAAGTTTGGGCTGCATCGTGTTGGAAGGCTGCCTGATCAGCAACAAGTTCCTGTGTGGGCCTGGGCTAGGCTCTGAGGGTGCTAAGCCTTAAAGAAAAGTAGTTCTGTGGGGGATATGGAGGAGTGACCTGGAGCTAACAACAGCTGTAGTTGTCTTGTTGGCCAGAAATGTTTGGTGTCTAAATCTTAGCAATGGAGAAAAATCTGCTCTGAGCCTATTAAGTACTTGTTTGCCGAGTGAGCCGCTGCACTGTTAGAAAGCAATTTTGTAATGAAAGCAGCCAGGGAAGCATTGAATGAAGTCCACCACAAGTACAGTTTTTGAAGATAAAGTCCTCTGGAAGTGCTAAATGTTATTTCATTTTCAAAAAGCTGCTTCAGATGCGTTTTTTCCCCCCACCTCTCAAAGGTGATCTCTGGAGACAGTTAAATAACATGTCAGTCTTATCTTTAAATATAGCTGGTACAGGTGGCCCTCAGGTCATGTCCTAGTGAAGTAATACTGCCTTTTTAAAAATTTATTACTCCTGAATTAAATTTACTGGCAGGCTGTTGGCCACCCCGGGTGCTGTGCAAGAACGGGCAGCAGTAAAGTGGTTTTCAGCTCACTTTCTCCGCCGTTCCCCACAGTGTGCGTCATTCCGATATCCACACACGGGCAGAAGGTATGCACTTTGTTAACATGCAACTTTTGCATTCAGAAGCAGCAAATTAAATTTGTCTGAGCAGAATTGCCGTGTGCATGGAGGGGGAAAAGTAATTTCTGCCCAGGCGGCTCCCCTTTGCCTTCTGCTCACAGCACAAGCTATTGTAATAGGTGCAGGGCTGGAGGATGGCAGAGGAGACCCAGGAAGAGACAGACGCAAGATGCTGGGTGTTGGCAGGTATGGGTTTGTAAACAAAGTGACACAAATTGGGGCAGAAATTCCAGTGGGACAAGGGAGGAGCCTGGAAGCTTGGAAATACAGCACAAAGCCGAGTCCTGTCCAGATGGTGTTTTTAATAAATTTATCAGACGCATATGAAAGACGGTAATGAACATTCAGAGCGGGGAGTGGCCCAGTCCCTCTGGGAAGAAGAACAGCCCAGCACCTTCTGTGTGTTGCAGTCAGGTAGAGTCACACTCTAATTTCTCCCAGCACAAAGACCACAGAACATATTCAGACCATTAAATATTGGACAGCCAGCCAGGCATGCAGAAGCGTATGTTTCTAGAAAGAATAATTAATGGTAGGATTATTTCCTGCTGAAATGGAGGAAAGGGAGTCTATGTTAGTAAACCCAGTGGTGACATTCAGGATAAATCTCTTCTGTCAGAACACCTATAATATAACTAAAGTGCAACACTAAAAAACCTTTTATATTCATTAAAAACCACATTGTAATCTACATTCCTCTTTCCCTCCAAAATGGTTTCTCCATCTAAAATATTTTGGTCTACCTCAAGTGAGCAAACTTTCTGTATGTGGGACAAACTTTTAGGGAGGACTTGACGGGGGAGGGGTGTGTGATGCTTACATAGCAACTCTTCTGCCATAGGTATATTTGTTTTCTTTTTTAATGTTTAGGTCAAGACCCAGAAATTGATCATACTTACTTTTCTAAGAAAACTTTCACTGAGAATGCATTTTTTTTCTGCTTTATTTAGTAACTTTTAGATTTTCTTAACTTTTGGTCAGGAACTGTATTAAGCAAGATGAAGTGCCACGATCTTACATGGGCATTATTTTCCAACTCTAATTCATTCATTCAGCAAACATTTATTGAGAATCTACTCTGTGCCACACAGTGCTTCTTCACAACGGGAATGTAGAAGTAAAAGAAACAGAAGTCCCTGCCCTTGTGAAACTCACATTCTAATTCTCTTAATTATCAGGTTAGGTCAGATTGACAAAGTGATTTGGATATTAAGATTTGGTACAGTGCTGGAATGATTATCTCATCTTGGTGACTTGTCAGAAGGTCATCATCATCTGGGAGTTTGTGCCCAGATCCCTGTCCTCCTCTTTCCACTTGGTGGCATTATTTTGTCATAATAGTGTTAATTTGACTCATTATCAAAAAAGTAGGAATGATAATTAAGAAATATGCTAAGCTTTTGATGTTGCAACCCAATGAAGTAGAGTTGATTATTATGTTGCTAGTCCTGTGTGTGTGTGTGTGTGTGTGTGTGTGTGTGTTTTAAAGAAGTGTGGGGTCTTCTGTTATAGTACTGGGGTAAAGCACTCGCATAGCATGTGTGAGGCACTGGGCTCCATCCTCAGCACCACTTATAAAAATAAATAAATAAAGGTATTATGTCCATCTACAACTAAAAATATATATATATTTAAAAAAATTGTGGGACTGCCAGGCGCTGTGGTGCACAACTGTAATCCCAGCAGCTCTGTGGGCTGAGGTAGGAGGAGTGCAAGTTCAAAGCCATCCTTAGCAATTTAGGGAGGCCCTAAGCAATTTAGTAAGACCCCATCTCAAAAAAATAAAAAACGCTGGGGGATGTGGTTCAGTGGTTAAGTGCCCCTGGATTCTATTCCTGGTACCAGAAAAAGAAAAAAGAAAGAAACAAAAGAAAGAGTGGTAGGACTTAGGGGGCTGGTGTTGTGGCTCAAGTGGTAGAATACTCGCCTAACCTGTGTGAGGCACTGGGTTCGATCCTCAGCATAAAAATAAAATAAGGATATTTTATCCACCTAAAACTAAAAAAAAAAACATTAAAAAAAAAAGAAAGAGTGGGACTTAGGGTAGATTTCAGTGAGGTGGGTCAATTTCTATGTCTATATGTATGGAGCGTCTGTGTGTTTCTGTGTTAGGCTCCTTTTATAGGTACAGACTTTGACTAATTAACATTAGTGAATAATTATGTCGAGGTCATGATAGAAACCATGGTATATGCTTCTCCAGCACAGAGATGTAAGATTCCTTGTAAAATTCTTTACAGTAAAATTTTTTACTGAAGCATATATGTTAGACCACCACCAGTTCCCAGAGTGCCAGAGGGTGGTAGTACTGGAGCAGTTTTGCTTAGAGAAAGTGTTAGAGACTGAACAGATCTTCTTTAATAAGACCATTTATAAATATGGCTATGGAGAAGGAATTGGAAATGCTTGTACCAGCCTTTCTGCCCAAAGAGCTTGAAGCTACATCCATAATGATTTTGCGATCATCTCTGATGTTGATGTACTAATTGAATCAGATTGTCTAGGGATAAAATTGTGAAGCAGTAAAGTATAGCGTAGGTGGAAATTAACAAACTGAGAGTCGAGAAAGACCACTGGTGAGACCTCGTTGTGTCTGCAGAGGATATCAGCATTTGAAATAATTGTCAAGGGTTTTATCCTTTCAGAGGCTTGCTGTCTTTCTGATTTTCATAAAAATGGTGTTAAGATATGTGAAATTTAAAATAAGGTTCCCTGTGTGCAAAAGAATACTACATGTGTGAGGTTCGGAGAGAAGGAACAGTCAGATATTCGTCACCCAACTTAGGAGACAGAGCATCACCAAACCTTTGAAGCCCCTCATGTGTGCCTCCTCCAGGATCATCTCCAGTGTCCTCCTACCTAGAATCTGAATTTTACTGTATACCATTCCCTAGCTTTCCATGACAATTTCATCAATATAAGTTGAATTATACTCTGTGTTTTTCCTGTCACTTATGTTAACAACTTTCCTGTGTGAGATTGACCCCTGTTGATAAAGGGAAAAGTGAAAAAAGAAAAAAGAAAACCCTTTTTCTTCTCTTACACAGACAACACTAATGTGTGAGGGTTTTTCTCGACACACCAAAGCAGTTCTCCAGCAGTGTCCTCAGTTCAGTTCTGACACAACAGAAGTTAGTGCAGACACCATAGGACACCAGTCACAAGTAGTAGGTCCCCCGGTTTCCCAGAACTTCTTTCCAGCTTGGTTATAGACCAGAGGTTCCCACAGTCCCCTTCTTGGATTTGACATTTCTTGAACTCTGGGAAACACTTATATTTGCTGGTTTGCTGTAAAGGAGACAGATGACCAACCAAAGAAGAGGTGCATATGGCTAGAATGTGGGAAGGGGAGCAGGGCTTCCATGCCCTCCACAAGTGGACCCTCACCCCAGCACATTCGCATGTTCAGCAACCCAGACTCTCTCCCAACCCCATAGTTGAGCCATAGGCACTATCACTTATGAACTCAATCTGCAGCCCCTCTTCCCTTTCCAGAGGATGAGGAAAGGGCCTAAAAGTTCCAGCCTTCTAATCATGCCTGGTCTTTCTGGTGACTAGTCCCCATCTAGGTGCTCACAAAGTCACCTCATTAGAATAAAAGACACTCCTATCACCCTGGAAGTTGCAAGGGATTAGAAGCTTATGCCAAGAACCAGAATCAAAGATTGCATATTAGAACAAAAGATTCTTTTAATATCCCTGTCACAAGGTTTTGGAGTTCTGTCTCAGGAATCTTGGGCAGAGACCAATACATACGTAGTATATTTACATAATATTTATTATATATACATATACATATAAAGTACATAGAAATAAAAAGAATTACACATAGCTCATTTTATTTTCATTTTTAGTTCACTAGTGAAATTGTAACTAGTAGACAAGCTGAACAGAGATTAGACATAAGTAAAGAGAACCAGTGAATACAATGGACTAAGAAATTGCCTAGAATGCTTCAAGGAATGTAAAAAAATGCAAGGAAAGTTAAGAAGCAGGGAGGGTGCAATGAGAAGTTCAACATAGACCTGATAGGAGTCTAAGAAGAACGGAAAACAGGAAATGAGGGAACCTCAGTATACACTAAAATAAGGGCCCCAAATTTCCAAAACCAGTGGAAACCTTGTGGTGGTGAATTTGGGGTGGGGATGTGGCAGGGTTAAGGGCGAAGCACTATCGCTGAGTGCTTCTGGGGGGTTTCCAGAAGACACTGGCATTTGAATTAGTGGGCTGAGGAAGACAAGTCTGCCCTTACCCAGTGTGAGTAGGCACCATCCACTCAGTTGAGGACCCGGGTAGAACACAGAGGCAGAGCAAAGGCAAATCTGCTCTCTCCCCCAAAGCTGGGGCATCAATCTTCCGGCTTTTGGTCTTCAGAACTTTGGGTTCTCAGGCTTTTAGACTTAGACTGAGCTAAGCCACTGGCTCCCTCCTTTTTCTAGCTTGCAGGCAGCATGTTCTGAGTCTTCTCAGCCTCCATAACATGAGTCAATTCCCATAAGAAGTCCCTTTTTTCATGTGTCTGTCTCTTTCTGTGTATAGCTTATCTGTTCTGTTTCTCTATAAAACCCTCAATAATATAGCTATAATGTTCATATTTAGTCCACAGCAGGATCAATTAACACATGGGTACAACATAGTATAATTGCAAAACACCAAAACCAAGGAGAAAAAGCCTTAAAATTAATAGGAGAAAAAAAGAAATTGCTAGAGTTTGGGGGATAGCTGACTGTAGTGGACAAAACAGTAGAGGCCAGAGATTATGGAATAATATCATCATAGTACTAAAGAAAAAGAGCTTATATCCAATTAAACTATTTTGAAGAGTGGTGGCAAAATGTACTATTTCAGCTTTTTCGTTGCTGTGATCAAGAGACCTGACAAGAACAAAATTTTAGAGGAGAAAAAGTTTATTTGGCGCTCATGGTTTCAGAGGTCACCCATGGCTGCTGCTGCCTTTGCTCTGGGCCCCAGTGAGGCGGAACACCATGGTGGAAGGGCGTGGCGGAGGGAAGCAGGACATGGCGGTCAGCAAGCAGAGAGCTCTGCTCACCACGGACAAAGTGTATACCCGAAAGGCACAGTGCCTGGAAGCTACCTCCTCCAGCCACACCCTGCCTGCCTGTAGCTACCACCCAGTTAATCTGTGTGGGTGGGTCAATGCACTGATTAGATTAAGGCTGTCTAGCCCAATCATTTCACCTGGGAACATTCTTGTATTGTCTCACACATGAGTGTTTGGGGAACACCTCCTGTCCAAACTATAACATACACCTTCAAACAAAAACTTGGCCGAATACTAATAGATATGCCATCAGTTGAAGAAAGTTGAACCAAAAGGAGGGGGGATATTTAAAAAGTAATAGCGAACAAATTGGTGAATGTGGATAAACTGAGCCATAACCCCAGCCCCTAGTAATGACTAATTTAGAGAATATAAAACAGAGTAGAATTAAAATGTTAGATAATAATGACAAGCCACTAAGCGATTGGTATTAAAAAATATTTAAGGTCTTCTGTATTGTTCAGGAGAAGGGACTATGCAGTTTTCAGCTTTAGGCATTGTTAAGTCTGATATGATTATCTAAAAATAACTAGCAAAATCGTAGAATGGAATGTACAACTTCCAAACCAAATCAATAGAGAGAACTGGTGAGGAAAATAAAGGAAACCATCAAATTGTTAGCTTTATGTCCACTCTGCTCCAATTTTCTAAGGAAAGCAGCAAAGAAGAAACTTGTAAATAAATCTGCCCATTAAAAAACACAGAACACTGAGCTTATTTTTAAACTATTGTATGTTATTTACAAGAGACTAGGAAATTAAAAAGTAGTGTGATACTAAGAAAATAGTACCCAAAGTAAAGACATCAGATAATGTAGACTTCAGGGTAAAGCCATTATTAGGAGTAAGAGCAACAGTATGTAATGGGAAAGGTCTAGTCCTCCAGGAAGCTTTAATAATTCTAAAATGATGTGTATGAAATGATGTGATCCCAGAATATATAAAACAAAATTGAAAGAATTATAAGGAGAAACCTGACAAGACTACAGTCATAGCAGGAGATTTTTAACAAATGTCTCTGAAAAACTAGTAAGTATGTAAATGATTTTAATAACAATTAACAAGTTTGATTTAGTAGACATATATAGAACTCCACAGCCCTCAAATTAGAGAATACACACTTATTTTCAGATACACATGAAATATTAAGAATTAATCACATACTGTGCCACAGAGCATGCTCATTACTGCACAGACCACATGCTGCATGCTCATTACTGCACAGACCACACCTTTTGTCTACCTTGCAATGGAATTAAAAATTAGCAATGAAAAGATGACATGAAAAATTATATTTGGAAAGCTAAACACATACTCTGAATGAACAAAGAAAAATTATAATGAAAATTCGAAAACATTTGAAAGTAGTCAGCTTTTGAAGTATCAGACAAATGCAGGTTGAGGGACATTCTACATAATACCTGACCAGTGCTCTTTTAAACACTGTGTAGTATGTTAAAACTTGAAGATAAAGGTGAAAACAGGAGTTTGAAGTAAAATGTTAGCTTTAAATACTTTTGTAAGAAAAAAAAAGATTAATGAGCGAAGTGCTCATGAGATGGGATGTGGTTCAGCGGCAGAGGACTTGCCTAGCACGTGTAAGGCCCTGGGTCCACCCTCAGCACTGCAAAAAGGGAAGAAAAGAAGAAAGGGGTTAAGCGTTCACTTCAAGTAGTGGGTGGTTGGGGTGAGAGGGAGTGAATCCAAAGGAGCAGAAGGCAGAAAATAATGAAGAGAAGAACTTAGTGAAATAGGATAAAAAAGAAAAATTAAGTGTTGGTTCTTTGAAAGCCTAGATAAAGTAAGAAAACAAGTACAGGACTGATCAAAAAAGAAAGAAATATACATAAATGATATTTGAAATGAAAAAGAGGGTATAAAGCAACTTAGCAAGACTGGCTCAAAATGAAAAATAAAAAGGGTTGGGGATGTGACTTAGTGGTTAAGTGCCCCTGGGTTTAATTGTTGGTACCCCCCCCCAAAAAAAAGAGAGAGAGGGTATGCTGTGGAAAATTACGTCAGTGTATTTAGAAACTGAAAATGTAAAAATTAACTGAAAGGAGTGAAATATCTAAAACAGTTTTGAAGAAAAAGAAGGGAAAGATGAGGAGGAGAAGCACTACTATTAGGAGACTGTAAGATTACTGTAAAATTATAGTAACCAAGACAGCATGGTGGAGGCACAAAGCTGGGCAAAGCAATCCATGAAACAGGATAGAGATCTTAAAGAGAGGTGCCGGCACATAGGAAAACTTTATACATGACTACAGTAGCATAAATTAGTGGGGAGAAGGACGGACTGTTCATTAAATGGTGCTGGGGAAATTGGCCATCCTTATGAATAAAAGATGAGAATAATTCCTATCTCACAGCATTCCAAAAATAAATTCTAAGCAGATTAAAATGTGAAAAGGAAAATCTGAACACTTTTAGGAGAAAATACAGGAAAATATCTTTATGGATTGGGTATAGGAAATAATTTACAAACCAGAAAGGGAGAGCTCAAATCACAAATGAAAGATTAAATATTTCTACTCAGTATTAACCTACAAAAGATTGTCATCCTGCACATCAATTATAGAAGGATAATAGAAAAATAGGCAAAAGGTTAAAAAAATAGGCAATTTACAGAGGAGAGGTAGGAAAAAAGGTTCAACTTCATCTAAGAAAAAGGGTGAAGAACTAAAACCACACTGATGTATAATTTCGTACTCTCTGTCCAGTATTACCAAGAGTTACTTTTAGTGAGTTGAAAGTAAATGTTTATAACTGCTTTGGTGAGTAATTTGGCAATATTCAGGGAAGTTGAAGAGAAACATGGGTATGAGTATAATTCTTTTCTATTGTTTCTATTAATTATCTTCTATTATTCTATACAGCAAGTATATATTCCTTTAAGGAAATTCTTAGCCAGGAACACAAGGACACACTTCTGTTTGTAATGAAGAAGAAAATAATGGTAACGGTCTAAATACCCTTTAGTGGGAAGCTAGATGTATACATTTTGGAATTTATACATTGAAATACTTTATAGACTTTAAACAAATGATCGTATTTATGTTTCTATTGAATGTTCCTTTGTCCTGATAAGATAGATGTTAATATTGTTCACTTAATATCTATTTTTTCCTCTTAGTACCTCTCCTGTGCACACAGCAGAATGGCTCTTTCTGTCCTGCCTAACCTTTTAAAGCCATGTGACTTGCCTTGGCCAATGAAATGTGAGCATAATGGCATATTGCTTTGGGGAAATATTTTAAGAGCCAGTGTCCAGATCATTCTCTTCCCTGCTGCTGTGATTGTCAATATAAAACTCTGTCATTGGGATCTCTTGTGATATCATGAGCAGAGCCACCTGGCTGATTAAGTACAAAATGTGAACTGTGAAAAATAAACGTGCTACATGAAGCCACTAGGGGACTGGAAGACTGTCTGTCATTGCAGCATAGCCTGCGCTAGAGTGCTGTTTCAGAGCTCAGCTCCATTCACTGTGCGTCTTGTGCCACTTCTGGAAGTCCTCCCTTCTCATTAGGGAATGCTACCTCTTTTCCTGGAGATGGAGATGTCAGGACTTGCCCTCTGAAGATACTTCTTTACCTTTGTTTTGTTCTAAAGTCATGGGGAGCTTGTCTTTGGACCCCTTTTCTGCCATGAAATTTTCTTCACTGGTGGTTTCACCAGTGTTTTGCTTGTTTCTTTGGAGTTAAACTTCAGAGTCAAAGAATTCGTCACCAGAAAACCATCTTGTCTCTCTCCCTCCTTCCCTTCATTCCTTCCTACTCTGTGGCCATTCTCATTTTCAAAAAGCAAAGCAATTAGTGAGATGAAGTGTTAAGTCCAACTTTGGAAAATAAATGCATTGCTCAGATGATACATGTAGGATTATTTACTTCACATCATTATAAAGTTAGGAGTGTTTTGGCACGATGATAGTATTGCTCATTCTCTGTATTTTCAGAGAGTATAATATACTGAAAAATATAGCAAGTTGACATTGTCGATTTTGGTCTAAAATGTCTAAAGAAAATTGCAGATTTTGGTAGAAACCCTGTAGAAAAGGCCCAGGAACTTAAAATGCCCTTATCTTGTATTGCTCTCTCCTCAGTATTTAGAGAATCTTTATCATACTGGGCAGCCATCATTTTGTGGAAGCTCTTGACTTTTATAAATGAGCAGGTTGATATGGACTTGGAGTATAGAGAGAGACTGAGAATCAAAACACAGCTGGGTTTTCAAGATACAGTGGTTCATGAACAAAGGAAAGAGCAAATGTGTTGCAGTGACAGAATAGTAAACAAGAAAAGGAAATGAATCACGGCTGAGGCCAACTGTACTTTCTGAGAATCGATTGGTAACATGTCCTCGATCACTTTCCTGCTTTGTGAATTCTAAAATACAGAATTTTATGAATTTCCCACTTAACATGTATATATTTATAGCTCGTTAATCTCATTTGTTGGGCCAGGGATGTAGCTCAGGGTTACAGCACCTGCTTAGCGTGTGCAAGGCCTTGGGTCTGTTCCCCAGCACCACACACACACCAATCTCAATTTCTATAGTTTCTCTTTGTGATAATATTTTATGGTATATATATATCCACTCTGTATTTAATATGTTATTGTGTTCCTTCATAATAAAATACTATAGGATTAATTGCTACATATGGTTTGGTTTGTTCTAACCTTAAGTTCAACTTTTTAAAAATTATTTGGCATGGAAAATTCTTGTATTAAGATAATCAAGATGTTCTAATTTCCCTGTTATTGTTGATTTGAGATAGTAATTAATTAATTTTCTTCTGCTCATGCTTTTGGAATCTATTTGACTTCTCTTATCCTAATGCCAAATCTTGGGTTTGCATTCACAGTTCCCATGGAGAATGTTGCAACAATTGCTGATTGTGCCAGTGTGATCGAAGGAGTCAGTCGGAGCCGAAATGCCTTGCTGAATGGGGACACAAAAAATTATGATTGGGATTCTGGCTACACGTGTCACCAGCTAGGAAGTGGTGCGATTGTGGTTCAGCTGGCACAACCATACATGATTGGATCAATACGGTAAGATTATTTCTGCTCATTAATTAGTTTTTAAATGTAACTATTTTTATGAAAATTATATTTTGATAAAATGATGACCTCAATAACTTCAGTGATGAAATTCTGCTGTTCTCTGATCTGAACATGCAGAAGGGGGTAGGAGTGGAAGGCTGGGGCAGTAAAATTCCAGATGTACATTTGGATTTCTGGTGGGGAGAGGCACCGACATACATTCGGATTTCTGGTGGGGAGAGGCACCGACATCAGGCATGGGGGACTAGAGAAGAGGCCCACCTGGGCCGGGTTCACTCCCTCCCAAGTCTTCATTTGCATTGGCTAGAGACAGGGTAACATGTCAAAAGAGGTCTTACATAGAATGAAAAATTGTTTTCAGTGTTAATAAATGACTGCATATGAACCAAACAGATATGACTATGAAACCTGGTTCTAAAATCTTGTTAGTAACTTTGTGTCTGGGTTGTTTTTCATTATCCCTTTTTTGTTTTAAGAAAGGCACTTTAACTTTGCCTGATTTGTAGGAATATGTAATTTTTAAGTGGAGACTAGTATTGCCCCTTGACAGAATACTTTTAGTTGAAGAAGGCCATCTGGATCTTGAGTAGGCTTCCCTGCCCTGCCCTGCCCTTTCCAGAAGACCTCCAAAGTCCTCCTGTAAAAAATGTCTTTCTATGAATCTTTCTCAGTCTGCCTGGGGTGTAGGTGTTGGAGGCTCGTGACTGCCTCCTCCACCCCATCGTGTGCCACATTTGCTGTGTCGTTTCCTGTTCTCTTCTTTAAGACAGTGTATTGAAAGAGAGAACTAACAAAAATAAGGCAGTAGGAGTGTGACAGGCACAGATTTGTCAAGGGGCTAATAACCCCAGAGGTTTCCCAAGCACCCTGAGGACTTGGTGCTGGATTTCTTGGCAAATTCAGACTATTTCTTCATTAAATTGGCAACCCCTTTTCATCAAGGGCCATGTCACAAGCCTAGTACCATAAAGAAGCAAATCAGAGAAGCCTTTAGTTTAGACTGAAGGCCAGATCACTCACTTAGGCTTAGGGAGGGGTACAAGACCGGCCACAACCAGTCTAGACAGGCTACCAGTACAAATAAAAACTGTCACACTGCAAACAACACCCCCCTTCCTTTCATTAGCTGCATGGATTAACTAAAGTACTCATCAGCCACCTACTTAATAAGCTGTTTGAGAATTTTTGTCACAGATTATGTGAAACTTGCTTGTATATTTTCCATTATAATCTATTCTTCTTCACTTTAAAAATCTGGGAAACAGTTGTCCTTCTTTTGTCTTCTGGCACTCCTTATAGTCCCCACAATTTCTTAAAGATTACCAGTCGTGTCTCTGAGATTACATCTGCAATTTCTTTCAGCAGGCTTGGGGTGTAACTCATCTGAGCCAGGAGACTTGAAATCATTTAAATTGACTGGATACTCTCTTTTCTTTCACTTCACCTATTTGGGACTTCAATTTTCTCTTTATTATGTTTGTTCTGCCATTTCTAATTTGAAGGCCAGTCTTCTTGCCAATGAAGATTGAAGCAAACGGGCAGCTTAGTAGCTGTACCTGCTCTCTTGTGATATTTTCTTTATTCCATTCGTTTCCTTGGTACTTTGTGCCCCCTCCCCACCTCTGCCACCATGTGACGGTGTTCCATGTGATCTCAAATCAAGATATCTAACGTGAAGTTCTTCTGTCCTCCACCTTCTTCTCAAGTTACCTTGTGGTGTGACTCCCTGTCTCAGTCAGCAGCACCCCTTCCCTCCAATTTATCTGTTGCCTGAGCCAAAAACATGAGGCTATTCTAAATCTCGACCTCTCCTGTTCCTCCCCCTCCTACCAGCCAGCCCTGAAGTCCTGGCAGTACCGCCTATTTAACAATGTTCTGCCTTGTCTGTACAGCCTCTTCTCTCAGCCTCCACCTTGCCATGCAGCCTCTACATCAGCACCTCAGCCTGTCTTGCTGTTTAGTTGTTAGCATTTATGGTGCCTGCCCTTTCTTACTCCCTGCCTTCCAATCTCTGATCATCCTGTTCTCACTGCTTACACCTCTTACCACCTTCTCGTTCCCTTCTCTTACCTGTCTTTCTTATTCCCCTTTATTGTTATTTCTTATCCCCTCTTATTTCTTATTCACCCCTTAGGGAGTGCTTCTCTAACCTTCTGTCATCTCCTGGGCTTATTGAGACACCCTCTTCTGCCATCCGATGCGTTTGGTCTAGAGTTCCTGTCACAGCATTTGTATTATGATTATTTACTTGCTGGCTCCCCCTGCCCACCTGGCATGTAAACCTATGGCAACTCCAAATAAGCTTCTCTTGACAGGTTAAATGTGCATGAGGCGGGCTGTCATATAGAGGGGGAATTGTAGCAGGTACAGTAGGAAATCTATAATTTTAGATTCGGCAGGAACCTGATATGGTTGTTGCCAGGGTGACAATTGAAGACAAACAGGCTCTTCATGGGACAAGGCCACCTTGGCCTCTGCCTCTACCAGAGAATCAGAGATGTTGAATCTGACTCCAGGAAAATGTGTCATTGGTGCAGGAGAGAGCAGTGCCCACTTGGTTTTCTTTAAATGTGGAATGAAAATTATTCCAGCCCCCCGCCAAAATTCTTCTTTTCCTGACTCAGAGGGAGGATGATGAGCAGGAGCACAACCAGAGGCAGAATTGTGTATCTCAGCACAGTATGAAGCCTCCAACTTCCATAAGCCCAAGTATTGTTTTTTCAGTAAGAAGATCCATGCAATTGAAGCTCTGTATAACTAGCTGAGCGCCCAAAGAGACACGTCTCGGTGAAACCAACATTATGTTGTGAGGAACTGCATTTGCCTCTTCTGTGACATTATTAAGAGGAAAGGGAGAGAGATTTCCTAGCCACCAATGCCTGTGGACGGTGCTGGATATCTTGGCAGGCTGCAGTTACAGCGGCTGATGTGCCCAGATAGACATTTACTGATAGGAAACTAGATCAGTGGCACCTCTTCATGGAGATAGGTAATTGACCAATGACGGGTTGATTAGTCAGTGACATTTGACCCACAGCTTCTATTGCTCGTGATGACTAACTTACTTTCCTAGTCACTGTATCTGCTGCAGCCCATGTTCTGCATCGACCCCTAGAGAGTGGGAGCTGCAGAGCTCAGGCTGGGAGGGTGGAGAGCTGGGACGCCTGGACATACGGTTCCCCACTGTGCGAGGTAGGGCCCAGTCATATGTCCTTAATCTTTGGAAATTCAAGTTTCTTTGTAGTTGGTGACTTCAGAGGCAAAGTTCTCAAGCATGGTTTATTTTGATCACTTCATTCTTTATTCCTAAGAGAGGATATAATTGTTTTATGGATAAGAGTTCTTTTGTTTGAGTGTTTTCATCCACAGAAACCACTGTTTCCTTCCCTGAGAGGATGCCCTGTGACTGGAGAGGCAAGCAGAGCCTTCTTTTCTGACAGAAAATGGTCAGCAGGAGCCAGTCCTCCTAGCATGTGTGGCATCAGTCCCCTGTGGTTTCCTGGAGAGGGGAGCATGAAACAGCATCTCCGGCCATCTTTCTAGCCCTTCTTTTCTTTCGTTCATTCAACATTCACTAAACACTTTACTCTGTGACAGGCACTGTAGTCGACACAGCCCTGAATAAACAGAATAACACCGCTGCTCTCCCGGAGCTCCTGTCTAGTGCATGGGGGACCTAGACAGCAGACAGACACTATGTGCAATATGTCAGACGTTGACAGGTGCTACAGGAAGTCAGCTCATGAGCTCTGTAGCTCCCACTCTCTAGGAGGAGGAGATGTGGAGATGGTGCTGTTTTAGGCTGGGTGGTCTGGAAAGGTTCACTGAGAGGGGACATTGAGCAGAACCTGGAAATCCAGGTCGGACACCATGGACATAGTGCCAAGACTCTGAGGTGGGAACATACCTGGCACACTCTGAGAGCAGAGGGAGGGAGGGGAAAGTAACAGGAGGGCTAGGGAGGAAGGAGTTGGAGAAGTGACAGTCTAGGATGTTTTTTCACTGCCTGTGTACACAACACCAACTCCTAAAACCATCACCCCCAGCAAATGACTGAGATTAAGCTCTGGAGTTGGTCGCTGGCATTAACGCAGGTGAGGACGCTAGCCTCCCTCGTTGTGTTCTGCTCCCATTTCATTCTGCCCGAGTGCTGCACCAGTGAGCAGTACATCTNTCCCATTCCCATCCAGTGTTTCATGAGCACCAGGAGAAGAGAGGAGGGTCAGAAATGGGAGGCCCTCATGCCTTAACAAGCATGGCGCCTTCTCTGCTCTTTGCTTCCTTGCCACACCAACTCCTAAAGAAGCAACAACAGGAGGTGACCTAGGTGGGTTGGTTGATTCATTGGTTATTTATTTATTATTTTCACATGAGGTTCTCTCTGAGTTGCCCAGGCTGGCCTCAAACTTGCTATCCTCCTGCCTCAGCCTCCCAAGTAATTGGGATTACAGACTCTCAAGTAGCTGGGATTCCCAAGTGCCACCATTTCTCAACAGAGGCATCCTAGTCTCGACTCATATGACTCAAATGAGTCAAAACTCTCTCTCCTCTTTTGCTTCTCTCACTTTTGCAAGGCAACATAACTGGGAAATAAAGGAGTTTGTCTGTGTTGTTGCTAGGTTTATAGACATAGCAAAATCTACTCATTTTATTTTAGAGAAAAAGAAATTACCTGGAATGTACCTTAAAAGCAGGTAATTGAGTAGTAATTATATCATTTCCATGCCATTTTAAAAACATTAAAATTTAAATAACAGCAAATCTTCAGAGGGCTGACCACATAAAAAGACCAGGGTAGAGTCATAATAACCAACCAAATCTGCCTAATGTCTTAGTTTATAGGCCCTCTGTCGCCTTAGTTTAAGACTTATTATCTTTCTACTTGCTAATCAAGATATCCTTTTAAGTGTTTTCAGGCTAGGATGAGAAATCAAATATGCTATGCATTAAATACACCTATCACCCAGTCTTTTTCAGCTAATAAATGACAGCACTTTGTTGAAACCCTAATTATAGGATAGTCAATTAAATTAACAATTTTTACATTAGTCTGAAAATAATGGTTTTGTAATTGATATGTGAGTAGTGTAAGTAAAATACCCATAATGTGTTAAGTAACAAACCTAATTGCAAGTAGACAGGATGTCCAAAGATGATGCCAGGCCAGCAGAAGCAGCCAAATGTGCCTGCAGCCCCTCTTGGTGTTGTGAGGATCAAGGAGTTAATGACAACAATATTTTGAAGTCCTCAGTTGGGATGTACATAAATGCAGTATGTTAGGGAAAAAATGGGTCTAGCCCCAAGTGTGTTCTTGATGGATATCCATAGTCTCTTTATTCTGTGGGATGAAGCAGCCCTGCCACTTACGGAACAATAACACAGAAGGTCTACACCACAAATCAGTTTATGTCTTTTAGTTATTAAACCTAGATTAAAAAGAAGAAATAGCAAGTTGATTCTTTAAAAAAGTTAATTGTCTATGCCACCGTAGTGCTTATTTGTCCTAACCTGTTTTTCTTTCTCTCTGAACTGCCAAGCCCATGCCGGTTTCAGTTGCCTACTGGGTGGCTACAACCAACTCTAGATTATCTATTCAGTTTGTAGATTACCAAAATTCCTTTTAGACTGCAAGTTTTCCTCCTTCCTACTGCTTACCATCCTGCCAAACTGCTGCACATTCGCTTCTCTCTCAAAGGATAGGCACAGAAAAAAAGGAGAGGAATCAGATCATTCCATTTTGTTTCCTATTTAATAGCTTCACATAAGGGCTGGGTCGTAAGGGTGGGGAGAGGAATGGAAGCTAATGGCTCAAATAATAATTGTAATTGAGTATTTTCTGCATTTGTGCTGCCTTCAATCTCTAGTAGGACCATAGATAATCTCAAATTGAAGATAGTGATTTTTAAATATTGTGATGTTCTTGGATCTTTGCAGCAGATTCCAAGCACCTACTTTCATGGCTCCGTGTGCTGCGAGTACTCAATAAACACTCATTGACTGAACTGACAGCACAGTGTGTTAGTGCCACTAAAGGGACTTCTATCTATCAACTAAATTGGACATCATATTTGCTCGGTGTTGTCTGATCTAAGTGTATGTGAGGAAACTGCTAAAGATCTGGCACCCCCAGCAAATGACTGAGATTAAGCTCTGGAGTTGGTCGCTGGCATTAACGCAGGTGAGGACGCTAGCCTCCCTCGTTGTGTTCTGCTCCCATTTCATTCTGCCCGAGTGCTGCACCAGTGAGCAGTACATCTATTTACATTATTAAGACAGCCTTCTTTGCAACCTAGAGAGCTAGAAATTTCCTTTTTATAGTCTGAAGAATCCAACAAACATCTAAATATATGACTCCTCTGACTTGGATTAAGATTGCCTATAATTCTAGTCGAAATTGGAAAGATATTTTACAAAATTTACTTCATATCAGTCACACTGAGTGTCGTCTGTCACAGCCCTGAACCAAGGGACTCTTCCTTGTCTCTCTGATCCATGATTTATTTACTAAGTGGTGTTCCTCTGTGCCTATCTGCATCACACCTGAAGTCTTCTCTCATCACTCTCAAATCTCAGAGCTCTGGTTCCCAGAAAGATCGTTGAAGAAGGAATTATATGTATGGTTCTCAGTCGATGCTGGAGTCTAAACTGTGTGAACCCTTCAGGGCACTAGAAATGCTGGAGCCTAGACACAGCAGAATTTGGGGGCATGGTAAATAGGCCTTAGCCAGTTTCATCCTAGAGAAATTTCAAGAGCAGAAAGTATTGCTATGGCAACTAAGTTGTGTGTGAAAATACAGGAGGGGCACTAGAATTCAGATGTTGTTTGGAAAAGCAAGAAAGGTTAAATGCCAAAAAAATGTATTTTTGTGTGTGTGTGTGATTTACCTCACATGTCAACCATTTATCTCCCTTGAGTGATTGGGGAACTTGACAACTAGTCATCATAAAATATAGCTGGATACATGAAAGGAAAAATCCTTTTAGTTTTCAAAGATTAACCCATCAAGAAGACATCTTTACCGAGGTTTCAGCCCCGTTGGGACCCAGTATTTCATGCACAGTACATGTTTAGTAATTGTCCAGAATTATTCTTTAAGAAACCTCTAAAACAAATACTCACTTCTCAGTCATCTTAAACACCAGAATCATTCTTCTTGGAAGGTGTCCTCCTGTGGCTTTGCTTAGACAGATGCTGTACAAGCTGCTGCCCTGGGACAGGTTATGCAGGGCCACAGAAGTGTGGCTGCTGTCCGGCAGCAGAGGACTTTTAGCTGATTGACTGAAATTCCCACAAATTTAATACATCAAATTGCTTTAATATATATTTTAAGTTTTAAGTGAATAAAGCTATTCTGAATGCTGATTAAGGGTGACATCACTTAAAATTAAATCTTTAAATTAATCCAAAGAAGTAATCTACCTTTGAAAATCTTCATATTCCCCAAGTACCTTTAACTCAGAGACTTCCCCACCCAGGAGCCCAATTTTATCACCTCATTAAGATGTTTGGGATATATCTTAGTAGCTCCTGATGTTTGTCTGTTTCTTTCTTTCTCTCCTTTTTATGCTTAACCATTAGCCCTTTGTAAACTAGTGACCACAGAGGCACTTGACCAAAACATTCTGGTCTATCTAGTTAAGAAACTCCAAGACCTTGAAGAGGTCTTCCACTACCTCCTCTTGACTCACCCGGCTCTCCACCCCCATTTCTGCATCCTTCTCCTAGGAATAACTTCCATGGTGATGGGCAGCTGCCCCTCAAGGACTCCTTTCAGCAATTCTCTGAGGCCCTTAGGGGCTTCACAGATGCTGAGGAATCATATTTTTTCTGCTGCGTTGCCTCTTTCAACGATGTATCAGATTCAATATAAGGGGTATTGCTTATGTAGATAAATGCAGAGTGTGCTCTTACTTCTTTCTGGATTTTCTTTCTTTGCTGCCCTTAAAACCTAATGGTGAGGATCCTCTTTCTTCCCTCTACCTGATGAAACCTAAAACCAGGTCCCTTGATGATTATGACATTACCAGCCTTGCCACATGATTGTTTTACTGTAACCAAACACCACCCAGGATGGTTTAGGTTTTCCGTAGTTTAACATTTAGAAATGGCTAATGGTTCTCTTGGTTGCTGTGTCTGACAGTAGTTCTTGAGTGTTAGCTGCTCTCACTGTCTTCATTAAGAAGACGAAGAAACCGAAGTGTAGTTTGGGGTCCTTCTTCTTTGCACTGTGAGCATGGCAAGACAACTCATGCTAAAACTTCGTCTCCCAAAATTCCAGTTTGTTGCTCAGTGCTACCAACTCCTGTGGCCTAACAAGAAGCAAGGGAAGGCAGCTCATTTTCTGGTTCAGCTCACTGGTTTCCTATGGCTGTGAATTATAGAAACTTCCATTAGATGTTACAACTAAGACCTGACAACATTTGTTTTTTTTTTTGGTGGTGGTGGTTTTTTTTTTTTTTTTTTTTAGTTGTAGATGGACTCAGTACGTTTATTTTGTTTTTATGTGGTGCTCAGGATGGAACCCAGTGCCTCACACGTGCTAGACAAGTGCCTACCACTGAGCTACAACCCCAACTCCACATTTGTTTTTGTTTCTAGCACTCACTGCTCCAAGGAAGCTTGCACATGGGTCGCATTTGGCTGCAAACAACAGAAAATCTCACTGAGAACAACTTATAAAATGCTTTTTAAATTTTATTTTTGTTTTGTTTTGCTTTTGACTGTTTGGGGCTCATAGAACAAGTCCATAGGGGTGTGGTTTTGCAGTTCAGTGAACTCTGCATTTTTCTTGGTCTTTCCCACATGTATTTTTGCCCCAGAGAAATAAACTGCTACAGTTTTAAATACCGTGTCTGTGTTGAGGCAGGAAGTAGCAGGGTGAAGGGAAAAAAGTACAACAAGCCCTACCAGCCAACTCTTGTCCCTTTCCATTAGGAAAAGCCAAAGCTATATTTGAAGCCTGACTCTGCTGACTCCAACTTGCAGTTTTCAGGTAGAACTGTGTTATGTGGTCAGCCCTAGCAAGATTGGTTAAGAAATCAATTGGCCATGGTAAGGAGTTAGGCTCACCTAGCCAACAGCTCTGCCTTGGAATACTGCCTTTTGCATGACATTTTACTTCTGCTTTGGAATTTTTTTACATATCTTCACATTTCATGTGTCCTGTTTATTTTTTAAAAAACAGTTTTTTTAAGATGTAATTCACATACCATACAACTCACCCATTTAAAGTATATAATGCAGTGGGGACCCCCCCCACACACCATTTATTTTATTTTTCAGAATGCTTTTTTGTTGTTGTTGTTTATTTTTTATTGGTAGTGCTGGGGGTTGAACCCAGGGCTTTATGCTTGTTAGAAAAGTCCTTCACCACTGAGCAACAAAAGTGCTTCCCCAGCCCTTTTTCTTTTATTTTTATTTTGAGACTGGATCTCACTAAATTGCCCAGGCTGGCCTCAAAAACCTGAGATCCTCCTTCCTCAGCCTCCCAAGTAGCTGGGATAACAGGCGTATGCCACTATGCCCAGCCCTCCATTATTTTTAAAAGCAACCCTTTGAACCCACAACTTCTGGATGTATCTTAAAAAGTACTGTAATAATTATATTTTGTATTTTTTTCAGCTTCAAAAATGCTCTATAAATTTTTTTAAAACCTGTCTTCTTACTATCTAGTTTGGATCCAAAACGAGAGGTATTACTGATTACATATGTTTAATTTCTTATTCATAAAATTTGCTTGGAAAAAAAAAAAAAACACCTAGGTTTCCATGACAAACATTTAATCTGGTTTTCTGTAACTGGTCTCGTACTTTACCAGCATAGTCCTAACTCATGCACATAAGGAAATTTGGGGGACAGGGCAAGGTCCCAAGTACTTTTTCTCATTGATCAAAATAGGGGTTGGGCAGACAGCTTAGTGGGATAGTGTTTGCCCAGCATGTGTCAGGCCCTGAGCTCAATCCCAGCCCAGGAAAAGAGGGGGAAAGGGGGGCGGTCAAGTGTGTGGTTTTAATATTGTCAAGTTGATTTTCTCATACCTGAATTCGTTTTTAAATTGACAACCCATATGGAATTTGTTAACTAAAAGTATTTGGTTAAATAATGCATCTGTTTACCTAACCAGATTATAGAGAGTTGACTCTTTTTCTGTACACAGAAAATTATTCCAATATTAGAAACTTCACTGCATATCCATGTTATCTTGTGGTAGCAAATTATGTCAAAAGTCCCTCTGGAAATAACATTTTCTGTGTTTGATATCTGAAGTTTAAAAACTCATGTCCACCTGCCCTGGAAGAAACCACACAAAAGACCTGTGACTTTCGAAAGGGAAATGGGCAGTGACCATAATGCTGCCTCCAATCTCTTCTTCCTCGTAATCTTCTTGGATAATGTGCTTTTTTGTTGGTGGTGGTTTGTTTGTATTGTTTTCTGTGGGGTTGCAGTGAGTGTTTTTGGCTTTGAAAATGAGAAGTACACTCAGTGGGAAGATAATGAGAGCAGTACTGGGATCTTAAATCTTAGAAGAAATTCAGATATCCTCTGTTTTTTTGTTTGTTTGTTTGTTTGTTTTGTTTTTTCCCCACAGTTTCTTCGTGTCTTCCTCTACAGCCATTTTTACTCCTCCCTAAAATGTGAGTTGTGGTCAGGGGTTTAGCTGCTTTCCAACAGAGATGCCAATCAGAGTGTGAGTCTGCAAGCCTGAAAGAGTGAGCCACAGTTCAGTGGAGTCACTTCATGTCTCTCTGTCTTCCTGCTGGGCCTTAAGTGGCCTGGGACAGAACCACTCCTGCCTTGGAGGAGGCCCCGCCTTGCTCCTTTATTCCTTCCTCTCCCTCCTCTCTCCTCTCCCTTCTCCTCTTTTCTGTCTTCATAACAAGGTGGTGAGCAGCCCCATCCTTCTCTGGCCTTGGAAAGTCTTACTTCCTCTTTTTTAGAGCAGCCAGGCTAAGGCTACTGGCTCAACCCAGGGAGGACTCAGTGCTGGGCAGGGGGAAGGGGCAGCCTCTGTCCCATACTCCCCCTGGGTTTGGTACTGGAATGTGTATTGTATTGATGACCCTTAAGTTCTAGAGGTCAGAAGCAGAGTGCTGAGTTTTGAAGGGGGAGCAGCCTCCTGACTTGTTTTGGTTTGAAACTGTTCAGGCACACCCAGCTCCAAAATAGGTAGTTTCCCATGTTCTGTGCCTTTTGCTTTAGGGTTTTTAGCCAAAAATTCTGTTAGCAGTAGTGTTCCTTTGCTTCTTATTTGCTGGATCTTTCCTTGTCATATACTTAAGAACTTTGTGGGTAGGGGTAATTGGAGTCTAGTGTGATAGATCTAAGTTCCTAAGTCCCCTAGGCATTTACCATTTAATTGTTCCCTAATGTCTGAGTCTGATGCAAACCCTTGTCCATTATTTTCCTGAAACCTAGCCATTCTGTGTTCATTTCATCTCTGAGATTAAAAATATAATAAATCACATATAATAAATTACTATCTTTATGAGAAAGTCCACAGTAACCCTTTTAGAAATAGATAAAGCAGGGAAAGAAGGAAAGGAAAGGAGCAGGCGGGTAGGACAGACAGATGGACATCATCACCCCAAGTACATGTATGAAGACATGAATGGTATGACTCTACTCTGTGTACAACCAGAGACATGAAAAATTGTGCTCTATATGTGCACTATGAATTGAAATGCATTCTGCTGTCATGTATAACAAATTAGAATGAATGAATAAATAAATCAATAAAAAATAGATAAAGCAAAGCTAAGGATGTAGCTCATTGGTAGTGTGCTTGCCTAGCATGCACAAGGCCCTGGGTTTAATCCCCAATATTGCTTTAAAAAGGGGGAAAAAAGAGAGAGAGAAAGAGAAGGAAAAGAAATAAAATAAATAAAGTATTATCTATAGAGAATTGTTGAGAATTGCTGATAACCAGATAAATAATATTTTGTTAATAACATATTTCCTAGGAAAATAGTTTTGTCATAATTACGGTCACTACAGTAAAATCTTAGCTGTCCATTTAAAACTAAGAGACAAGCAGGGAATTCACGAAGATTAGTTGGATCTGTTAGGGAAGAACATGTTAAACAGAGTCATCCATTTAAAAATTGGGTTCATTGAAGATTCTGAATGAGCAGTTCTGTTAAAACACCAAGTGCTGTAAGGTTTTCCCTGTTCTGTGGTCACACGCTGCCTAGGCCAGCTATCTTGTAGAGTGCCTTTTATAATCACAATAGACAGAGCTGGAGAGATGGCAAGGGAATAGGAGATCTATACAAATCCATTTTCTCCCGATGACCAACAATACCACTGTGTACTTACATGGTGGGTTTAGTCTGCAGTGCTGTCTTCCTCCATGACTGGTGTAGCATTATTTTACTGTTGTCATATTAATTGCCTTGTCAATGACTGTATGACTTTTTTTTGGCATATTGTTTATTCACTTTAAATGTCTCTGTGATTTCTTTACCCTACCCTACTGCTTCCATCCCCTTTGGTGCAGGGGTTTGGAAAGCAATGACCAATGACTGTCCTGTTTGCAAAACTCAGCTTGTGAATGCAACTCCTGGGCACTTCATCAGTTCAGGGAGTAAGATTGGGAACAGTTTTCATTTTTAATTAGAGCTTTTCCACCCATATCCTTCTAATTCTTTTAGGAAAAATACCAGAAATTTGGTGTGAAAGTCAGGCCAACATTGTCAGTACAATTGTCACAGTAACAAAGAAGGGATTGTGAGTATAGCAGGATCTAAAAACTCCATGTGGAATTTGCTACATAAAATTCTATTGAAACATGGACTAGAAGAAATTTTAGACATTTCTAGGTTAAACTGAATCCTAAACCTTACCTTTATTTCATACATTGATGCCATAACTTTTGACTGCTAGATGAGAATGGCTTTAGTCTGGTAACTGGACGGCTAGTAGGTATTTCAGACTTTGGAGGCCATACAATCTCTGTTGCACTACTCTCCTGAGTGGCTGTGTCTCAATAAAACTTTACTTATAAAAATAAGCCTCTGTGGGCCATCCACTACTAATGCTTTGTCTATTCAGCTCTTGTTTGCTAACATCTGGCTTACACAGGTAAAAGTGAAGACTTGGGGGGGCGGGTTTATTTGCCTTTCACAGTCTCACAAATGTGAATAGTAGTAAATCTTGTTATCTAGACATGAGTCTTGGAAGTCAGCATTTGGAGCCAAAATATACAACCAAGTGGTTTTTCCCCCTGAGATAGGAATGAGCCCTGAGGACTGCACAAGGAGAGGGAACCAATGGAGAAGTCCTGGCAGATGAGCTGAGCTGTTAAACCCCAGCTCTGACCTCAATAGAGCAGGGACTCCTTGGTTTTTTTTGGAAGTACTGGGGATGGAACTCGGGGCCTAGTGCATGCTAGGCAAGTGCTCTACCACTAAGCCATATTCCCAGCCCCTTTGCTGTACTTTCATCTGTTTTAGATATTACGGTTATTCTACGATGTTGTTTGTAAAATAATTAGTCTGCTACTAAAGAATACTTTTTAATATATTGGTTCACATTTTTTTGTAATATAGTATATTAACTTTTTTATTTTTTTAAATTATTTATATTTTGGTTGTAGTTGGACATAATATCCTTATTTTATTTATTATGTGGCGCTGAGGATTGAACCCAGGGCTTCACACATGCTAGGCAAGCGCTCTACCACTGAGCCACAACTTCAGTTCAAGTATATTACCTTTTATAATAGATATTTCAGAAAAAGGTTCTAAAGGATTTGTCATATATCACTTTGTAATTAAATGGAAGAAAATAGATTTAAAAGAACCACAAATCATCTAAATGAAAGATATATCTGTCTCCCTTTCTTTCCCTACCCCTCTTCCACCACCCATTTAACAAATTAAAATCTACACATCTATGGTTGCAAAGAAATAGAGACAAAATAGGGCTCCTGTCTCCCCTTCTGTGCCACTGTTGCTTGTGACATCACATTGCCTTAGCAGTGCTTGTTTCTATCAGAGGCTTAAGGAGATCATTAGCAACCCCACCACTTTCTTTTTACCTGCTCATAGGTTCAGAGACCCCAAGCTCCTCAGTGCTGTCAGGCTTTGGGGTGCAGCGTGTGCACTGAGTTCTGGCACTAGCTCCTTGGAGATTACCTCGGGATGTTTCCTAACCACTGGCGCTGAAACGTTGATTATCAGAACAGTCTCCTGTGACTCAGATAGGTTGCCGAATCCAGGTCCTGTTCTGCCCTCAGCATAAATCTCAGCGTCTGCTCTTTGGGATTAGATGCCAGAGTGGGAAGATCCCAAGAAGCCTGAGATCTCACCCCCTCATGCATGGTTCCTTTGCTGGCTTGCAAAAGTACCTGATCTTCTCTGTCTGTACTTGGTGAATGTGAGTCAGGGCAGTGAATCGAGGGCTGTGGGGTAGTGTGTGCACATCCATCTGCACTGAGTATCTATTTGGCACCAGGACCCTGTCCTCAGGACATCCTTCCAGCCAAAATAAGAAAACAGGAGTCCAGCCCACAGGGCTGGGAGGCATAGGGGAGATAAACGTTTGTTCTTCTTGATGAGGAAGGGTGAGCCCGCTGAACAAAAGAGACAAGTTGAATTCACAGAGTGCAGTATTCTAATGAAGCCTCTTGCTGTGCTAGAGTCCACTTAGCAAGATCTAGCACAGCAGAGCCTTGGATAGGAGTGATTTATTCATCTCTGCCTTCTTCACTCAGGTTTCCTTCTTTCCATCACCGGAAAGCCCAGTTTCTGTATGGGAGTTTGCCCTGGTAGCTTGCCTGGAATACATTTTGGAGGATTAGTGTTCATGGCATGGAAACTGGCCCCGGTGCCCAGTACACTCTGGTGAATATTCATGTTGGCACCTGGAAGGTTTATTTCTAAATAGGCAGCTCTTGCAGAGCACATTCCAGAGGGGCATGGCTTTTCTCCTGTCTGAGGAATCCTTCAGCCAAACAAATATGGTAGGGAGGGGCAACTACTGGGTAATTCTAGTGCACATTTGTGAGACCGATTCTGCCTCTCCACGTGTTCTGCGGCCTTGGGAAAAACTGAGATCCCTCCCACCAGTGAGCTGCTGCCTGGGCCTCCAGCTCTGGGAAGAATAGCGTAGGCGATTCCAGAGAAAGAAAATGGCAACTGCTCATTTAGCCTTTGGTACTATAGCCCACACCAGTTTAGTTTAATTACAGCTGGTTATCAGTTAGAAAAGTTAAGAGTTATTAATGTTCAGCTGAAAATGTTTGAATTAAAACTTGTGATCCCAGCTTTGAAGACCTGGATCAAGAAGACTGTACTGAGTGGCCTGTGATCAAAAGAATCTCATTGAAAAACGTAATTAGCCATTTTTTCCTCTAGCCATTACAAAAAAAAAATACATAAAATGTTGTTGTTTTTTTTTTTTCCTGGCTTCTTACCTTTCTTCAAAAGATTTATCACACAGTTACATATTAAATTGATTCATTATCTTTTGTTTGTAAGACCTTGTAGATATAGTATGTTCACCTTTACGTACTGGTGGAGAAGATGTTACTATTAACATTCTCATTAATGTCTTTATTTTAATTGTAAGTCATATACCACATGGAGAATTATGATTTATCAGACACCTCAGACAGTATAATCTACTTTAAATGTTTATATTGTAAAACTCTTACAATTTATTATAGTTTAGTGTTTTCGTGTGCAGTTATTTTCATGTGAAAGCTTTCACAAAAAGACTTAATGAAGGAAGTTCATCAGAAAATGGACTTATGGGGAGGAATTTTTAAAACCAAGAGATGAGAGAGACAGACTTTGTACAGGCCATACCATCTCACCACCAGGTTGGGTGCAGCGGGTGGAGGTGGCAGGTGGAGGAGGAAGAGTGGCAGCACAGGTGGTGCTGAAGGGGCTGAGGGTCTGGATTGCATGGGCGAGTGTTTAAAATCATTTCCAGCAAGAGTTCAGGACTTTGTAGATTGTGCCCTGTAGGGAAAAGAAGATGATTCACAGCTGGAGCAAAGGTTGAAATCCAGATCTGATTAAGGTGAAGAGGTCAGGCTGATAAGAAAGAGAGGGAGATGTGTGAAAATAGTGCCGGCTGTGTTAAGAGAGACCAAAAAAGAGGTTTGGTAAGAACAAAAATAGAGGACATCATTGAATAGAAGAGTTTTTGCCTTATAGTTCACCCCTGCTGGAATGTTCTCTTGCCTGTAATATTTGGAGTCGAACCTTCCTACCTTGTGGCCCTTCCATTCTCTCTCTTTAGCGCCAGGTTGTGAGGATACAAAGATCTGCCTATAGCTAAATTGTGTGTTCTCCCACAGAAACGCATTCCTATGAAAACGTGACCCAAGGGAATAGAAGAGAGCTGTGGAGCTTATTAAATTTCTCTTTGGCTCTGCTTCTTGGTGCTTTGTAGGCTGTGCACATGTGGGTACCTATTAGCATGTGGTCAGAGGAGGGGCAGGAGAAGAAGCAAAGAGATGAAACAGCAGTCAGAGTTGATATTTTTCATAAATTATTTCCAGGGGAAGACTTGGCAAAATGGTGGTAGGGGCTGGGGATGGAGGACTGGTTCCATCTAAGGGAGGCAGGATATTTTCTGATTGAAACATAATGAAATGTTAAATATGTTACTGGAATGAGCTACCTGGATTTTGTGATTTATTTGTAATTCCCTCTCTCAATCACCCTTTCCTGTCCTGCTCCCAAGTCTCCATCAGTTTAACTCAGTAGAGCCTGTGATCCATAAGCCAGTGTGTTGGGGAGCATGAGGAACCCCAAGTCTATTCACCATGCACGGTCCCTGTACTCTGAAACCATGGTCAGGTGGTTCCTCCTGAATGGTCTTGGTCCTAGAGGCTGAAGGGAGAGGAACTTGGATGATGATATGCAGGGAAACTGGAGCCAGGTGACTGTGTTACCCAAACTTTTGGATGAAAGCCCTCAGCGGGTCCATTTTATTCCACAGAAGTCACATATGTTAAATAGAGGTTGAGGTGGTAAAAAAAAAAAATCTAGTACTCAACTTGTAGCTTAGTGGTTCCTGAGCTCTTTATTGAGCCTGTCTCTTCTCACCTCCCAATAATTTCACAGAATTAAGATCAGGGAACAGAAAAGTTCACACTAATGCACATTACTTTGAGCTGTAAAAAGACACTGATTCTGGCCTTTTAAAGTCACAACAGTGACTAATAATCTTTCTAGTAAATGAAGCTGAAAGTGAGCTGAACTCAATACCTGGGAAGCTAAGCCCTGTGGTCTGGGCGGGACTTTGCCATTTCTGCCTCTTACATATACTTTTCTGATCCTGCCAGTGAGCCAAATCAGACAGGTCTCACTGATTGTGTGCATGCGCCATAAAGAGGAGGCTGCTGGGATCAAGGCAGATAGCATTGCTGCAGAAAGGGGAAATAGATAATGCCAAATTTAAACAGGGGAAGATCTGTAAAAGCTGCATACCTGCTCACTGTGTCACGGCCTGAAAGGTCTGTAACATAAAGAGACTTCACCTTTAAAATATCACAAGACCATTTGATCAGTTCCTGATACTTCTGATGCCAATGTCTTGCTTAAGAAATGGCTGTATTTGGAAAGTCACCTTCAGAAATGTAAGAAAACTGCTTTTATTCTCAAGGACTGTTTGGCCTGAACAAAATTTTCTCACATATCCACAAGCATAAAATGAAAGAATTTTCTTCAAATTGAACTGTGTAGTATGAAATCTAGATCATTAGCCTAGACTTAAACTTATTTGTTAAATAAGGGTTTGCTAAGTGATTGACTAGTCTGTAAACAGTGACTTGGGCAGTGTTTTGCCCATGTAAGAAAATTAACCCAGGAACTTAAAAAAATAGATTTGCACTGGAAGCAGGACATGTATTGATTATAATTTTTCCAAATATAATCCAAAAACATTTTGAAACTGGTGAGATCTGTGTGTGTGTGAGACTGGATGATGCTTAGTCCTTCACCGTTCATTCCACACTTGGCATTTGCTGAAAATCTCAGCTGCAGCCATGCTGTTGGATAGTACACGGATAGTTTTTATGTTGTCACCTAAACCTTAAAATACAAAATTTAATATCCCACCAAGGACTAAAAAGATGGTCTCAAGTAGCCGTTAAGAGTTGATAGCTTCTGGGCTGGGGTTGTGGCTCAGTGGTAGAGCGCTCACCTAGCATGTGCGAGGCCCTGGGTTCGATCCTCAGCACCACATAAAAATAAATAAATAAATAAAGATATTGTGTCCAACTAAAAAATAAATATTTTAAAAAAAAAAAAGAGTTGATAGCTTCATATTGTCTCAAGGTTTTGGAAAGCTCTGCCTCATCTAGCTACACACAGCTATATCCTGCTGGCATCTCTCCATTAATATCTCTCTACTTTTAAGTAACTTACCTGGATTACCCAACCCCTCCTTTTATTCTGCCTCCTCCCAGTGAGGCAGTCTGCACAGGAGCCCAAGTAAACACTTTCTTCACTTCATTTTAGTCCTGGAGCATCAGGGTCTAAACACAGAAACTACACATCCAGACAACCTAGAGCCTGTGCCTGCCTTTTTTCTGGCCAGTGCCATCATTTTTTACTTTCTTAGAGAAATTACCCTCCACATCTGTTATAGTTTGGATCTGGAATGTCCCCTAAAGCCCCCACGTTAAAGGCTTGGTCCCCAGTTCTTGGCGCTATTGAGTGGAATCTTTAAGAGGTAGGACCTAGTTGGAGGAAGAGAGCCACTGAGAGTGTCCCTTGGTGGCGATACTGTGCCCCGACCCCTTCCTGGCTCTTTCATTTTGCTTCTAGTTGCCATGAGATGAGCAGCTTTCTCTGCTATAAACACGCTTCTGCCACGATGCACCTCTTTGCCACAGGCCCCAAAGCAAAACTACCAAACAACAGGGACCGAAACCTCCAAAATCATGAACCAAAATAAACTCTTCCTTTTAAGTTGATTATCTTAGGTATCTTATCACAGTTACATAAAGCTGACTAATGCAACATCCCAGTTTTGAATAATTAAACTATCAGATAATACCTAGACTCTCTGATGTCCTCCAACTAACGTAGTTCCCAAGAACCCTTTCCATCTGGGGAACAATCTGTATTTCCCTCCTTCTGCTGTTGGAGGAAGACAGGTATCCCCTTTGCCCTGAAAGGTCGTGGTCCACTTAGAGGCAGGGCTCCTGTGGCGACAGCTCCTCAGGAGTCCTCCTGTCTGGAATCTGCAGGGCAGCCACCTGATCTCCTTCGCACACTTCTGATAAAGCATTGTTGCTTGACTCTGGTCTCCTGCTGAGAATCTCATTTTGGACTTGCAGTCCTCCAGCAGCTCTTCTCAGCTGGACCTTGCTCCCTACCTGAGGATGATGCTACCTAATCGAACCTTGTGACAGCTGACAGTAAGGATCCCTTTCATGTTTGGTAAAATCCCGTTTCTCGCAGGTAGAGTTGCTTCTCTGAAGCTGTATTGAATCCTCTGGCAGTTGTTACCTGCTACCTCTCCTGCCTTGCAGAAGCAGGGGGTAGAACGGTGCCCCTCACATGTTATCTTTCTGCTTCTCTATTAGAAGAGTGAGATCTGGGCTCTGCTGGATGAAGCGGAAGTGCTGGCGTTTCCCTGTGTCACCAGAGCTTGTTACCTTTCTCCCTCGCCATCACGTCTGTGGCCTCTGTTCTTCTACATTGTGAACTCTAGGTCCTCCCTTCTGAAAGGTTGTCCACCCCGCTCCCCAACCCAGAAATAGTCAGAAATCCTCCTGGTCCTTCATTCCTTGACCCTGATCCGGTTCCTCTGGCCCCATGCCCTTGTGAGGAGAGTGATGAACTCTGGGGACTATCCCACCTCTGCAAGACCTTCTCCCTGTGGCCCTGCTGACCCAGCGAGTACTGTAGGGCCCACTCTGCAGTGCGCCACTCCCCTTCTCCAAAGCACCTTCTTTCACACTTGAGTGAAAAAACTGCCCCCCACAGGGAGTCCTCCCGCCACCCGTTCTTTACCTCCTTACTGTCAGCTGTCACAAGGTTCGATTAGGTAGCATCATCCTCAGGTAGGGAGCAAGGTCCAGCTGAGAAGAGCCGCTGGAGGACTGCAAGTCCAAAATGAGATTCCCCGTGGTCCTGTTGCCGTCCAGGTGTCGCCGCCATTCTCGTTGGCATAGCATCTGCTCTTTGCTGAGTACCTTTGCTTTCCAGTACACTCTGCTAGGAGCTTATCTTAGGCCCTTTCAGTTCTAAGTGACAAAAACCAAGTAAAATGGCTTAAGCTAAAAGTAATGACATTATTTAAGTGAATATGATTTCCCATGGAATACTAGGGCAGAGACTCTGAAGGCCATCATAGGGATCGAGGGCAGACCTGGGGATCTGTCCAAGGTCCAGGCCGCCCTCCCTGAGCTGCACTGTCTTCACTGCTTCTCACTCAGGTCGCTTTCTTTGCTTCCTTGAGCCTGTGATAGGAGAGGGCCACCCCAGAATGCCTGTGTTCTCATTATCTTGTTTAAGGGAGCAGGACTAATTAAGCTAAAATCCTACATAATTCACAAATTATGAGAAAGGAAGTCTGATGAGCCCAGCATGGGTCATGTGGCTTCCCAGCATGCAGTCAGGTCTGCAGGACAGGCTGAGCTCAGGAACTCCCCTCATCTACTTTGAAGTTGGGCTGGAAACTGTTCCCAAGGAGAAGAGCTACTCTGTAATGTACAGACACACCAAAAAAAATCTCTACTGCTCATGTGATGGCAGAGGATCATAAACCGTTAGAACTGCAACAGCCTGGGAAACCAGATCCAGACACTAAAGGTCACCAAGAGTGAAACCGAAGTAAGTAGCTTAACTAAGTTAAGTGACTTGTCTGAGTGTTACGTAGTCGGTACTTAGTAAATAATTCTTGGACAATGATTCTTGGACTGTTGAATGGAAAACAGTAATTTCTCAAGAATTCAAGGGATCTTTAACAAAGAGTCTTCTGCATATTTTATTCATTTATTTATTTTTATGTGGTGCTGAGGATGAAACCCAGTGCCTCACATACCCCAGACAAGTACGCTACAGCTGAGCTACAACCCCACCCCCTTCTGCATATTTTTTGGAGTATCTTTAACTTTGACTGAAATATTAGAAATGGATTTGATGATGCTATTACAGCATTACCAACAGCCTGGTAGTTGATCTTTCTTTGGTGTTTTTTTGTTTTGTTTTGTTTTTTGTTTTTGTTTTTCACCCAAAGGAAAAAACTATTCACAACAGGATTAGTGTTGGCCCCAGGGCTTTCAGTGGAGTCTCCCACAAATGATGGACAATTAGAAACAAGCAAAACAGGCCCTGGCTCCTGGTCTGAGAGGCCCCAATTCATTGGAGAAGCTGTTGATCTCAACCATTAGGCTTCAGCCATTGTTCACAATCTGGCATAGAATTAATCCCTTAAGAAAGGACGGAAAAATGCCATTCAGCACAACATAGTTTGTCATCGCATGCATAATGCAGGCTTTCCAATTAGAATGCTACAATTTGGAAACTTTCTTCACAGACTGATGAGAGAGCAATTATTTTAAGAAGGGAAAACTCAGTCCACTGGGTTTGCCTCGAGTCACTTCTGACTCAAGCCGCAAAGACAAGAGTTTTGAAATCATATTCACTATTGAATTTTGTATCAAAACACCAGCAAGGAGAGCAATTAGTTGCTGTAAACTGAACCCCTACTAATCAATGATATGCAGCCAGCCAGAGCATTTATGGAGGATGTAAGCAAAATCACATCTGCTAATCAATTTTTAAAAACCTAGCACTTCACTGCTTTTAGGGAAACACCACAGTAAGAAAGAGGAAAGATGGAGGAGATGGTGTTTAGTATCACCAAGTAGTTCATGCAGTGCTCACTCTGTAGAGAGGTTTGTGGCCCTAGCTAAACACTCTTCATCAACTTCAACAGTTCTTGGCCAGTGGTGTCCATTATTCAGCTCCTTTTGGAAATGGCTTCTGCTGAACGGTGGAGGTGTGTGGATGTGTGTGAGAGATGGGGCCTTTTAAAGAGCTCACACATACATACACACACATCATCGAGGTGTCTGTCCTGGGCAAGCTCCCTGCAGACATTCCCGGTTGGATACAGGTCAGCAGTGTCTCTTTGTCCTGCAAGTACAAAGGCATAAGAACAGTGACTCTGCGCTGCTGGCAGGAGAAGAAGTGGAGGTTGTCGGTGGGCCTTCCACTTGTGCCTTATCAGAACCAAATTCCTATCCATGGAGAAAGAGATGGAGTCAGTTTTCCTTGAGTGTTCTTAAACTGTACCTGCTTTTTTGTTTGAATCAACCAGGAGATTTTTATTCTCTGTGAAGCCTAAATTCCAAGCATATATGCATTCTGACATATGAATTAGAATCTCACAAAAAACTGTGTAGGTGAGTCTGAGCCATGGTCTTGATAACCTGAGATCCATCAGTGTCCCTTTTCCACTTAGGAGTCACCATGACCCCCCCCCATTCCCAGCCCCTAGGGACTCCTAATAGAGGAATAGAGAACAAGATTTCCACCAATATGTGCACTTGGCTGCTGTTCAGAAAAAAAGAATTTAGACCAGGAGAAATTATTGAGGTAAAGATCGATAGTCCAGGCTAATAAAAATTAATATCTTCAGCATGCAAACTATGCTAGGCAGTGGATTAATATCCTTTAGATATAGAGGACATTTTGTAAGTCATTAACAAAAGGATAAATGTAAGTAGGAAATGGGTAAAATGTTCAAGTTCAATGATAAGTAAAAAATTGCAAATTAGCTAAATATATTTCATCTATCAAATTGGCAGTATTTATAAACCTAACCACAATATTGGTGATGATACATGGGCATTTGTTACACACTGGTGGTGATGTGAGTACAACTTGTTAAAGATTTTTGTTTGGGATGGGGGAGAAGAAAGATATACAGCTATTTTATGATATATACCAAAGCTTCAAAATGTTTGTATGCCCTACTCTAGGAGTTTTGTTTACAGAAACTTTCAAAGGCAGTGATCATGTATTTAGCTAAGAATGTTCATCACAGAATTTTTTTTTAAGTATTTATTTTTTAGTTTTTTAGGTGGATACAATATCTTTATTTTATTTTTATGTGGTGCTGAGGATCAAACCCAGTGCCTCACACGTGCTAGGCGAGCGCTCTACCACTGAGCCACAACCCCAGCCCTCATCATAAAATTTTCATACCAGTAAAATAATATCAGCTACCTAAGTGCCTAATAATAAGAGATTGATTAAATAAATTGAGATGTCCAAAATACTACAAAGTCAGCATATGTGATGTATAAGAATATTCAATATACGAAAAGATGTTCATAATAGATTGTTAAACAAAATAAGCAAGTTACAAATAATAGGCACTTTGTATTTGTGTTTACAGTATTCTTAGAATTACAGATGATCTTCATTTTAAAATAACGATTTGCCTTAAAACAAAATGGAGGACTTTATAGAATAGGCCACTTAAAACTTCTTCTAGTGTGCTATCCTTTCAAGATTCTCTACTGGAATGTTTATGATACTCATAATTGGTCATCCTTTTTTATCTTTTCTATAGCCCATATCCTCAAGGCAGTCTTTTTCAATGAAATATTTTGAGGTCTGGTTAGATTCTATTCCTAAAGGGACTGATTGTTTTTGTTTGGATACTCTGTAGCAGAACTAACTCTTGATTATCTGAAAGGTTGACAAATCTGGCTGTCCATAAGTAATCCAGAATCCCAATGAGAAAATGTCTCAACATTGTCTCCCAGCAAACCTGTTACCAGAGCTATTAATGAAGAGAATGATTAATCAGTCTGAAGTCCTTTCCTAATTTCAGTAACAAACATATATTACTTGATAGCAAACAGCATTACAATTGAAAACAAAGAACTAATGGGAGAGGGGAACATGGGCAGTCCTAATCCTCAATAATAGCTATGTAGGGGACACTAAACTGAACTTTTGCAAAGCCTTTTCATTGATCATAATTATAAATTAAAGGAATGTAATACAAACTACTTTTATAAACTGATAGGTTGCAGGTTGAAAATTCTGACTGGGAATAAAGAAAACATTTGGCAGCAGAATAACAGAACTGGGCTTTGATTCAAGATACCAGGTTGGAATCCTTATCAATCACTCAGCAACCATGAGTTTAGACAAGTTGTTTGATAGCATTAAGCCTTTTTCACCATCTGTATAATTTGACAGGAATAATAGTACTCACTAAGAGGATATTTGGAAGGACTTAATAAGACAAATTGTGTAACACTTAACATAGGGACTGAAACACAGTAAGCATTAAGGAAGTACTGTCTTTCATGGTCATCATTACTGTTGTTGGAAGGAATGTATTTGCCCAGACATTGGTTGAGCATAAGCTCTGTGTGAGACACTGGGCCAGGTACTAGGAAGCGAGAACTCAGTGTGCCATATACGCTGCCTTCAGGGTGCTCGCTGTTCTAGCTGGTGAAGGAAGCAAATGCCCGTGACCAACTTATAAAGCAATAAGATACTGTGTGAATTTTGCATAGGAAGGACTTTTAAGGCTGGAATCATAAAAAACATAGATGATAGAAATCATAGATCTCCTTGCAGAACTGTCAGAAGCAAAATGTAGATCCCATATTGCTTTTTTTATTCTTACTTTTTAATTGAAGAATAATACAGAGTGCACAAATAATTTAGGTGTAGCTTAATGAATATTTACATGTCTATACTCAGGTACTACTACCCACATCAAAATTAAAATACTTCTGGCGTTCTAGAAGGTTCTTTCATGCCATTTCCCAATCAATACCTTCCCCAGAGGTAACCACAGTTCTGAAATCAATAGATAAATTTTGTCATCTTTGAGCTTAACAACAGTGGAATAATATTGTCAATGCTCAAGTTCTTGTCTGGGTAGAAAAGTGGGATAAGAAGAAAAGGACCCAAATAATAACTTCCTAAATAATATTTAAGGAAGTTTTGCTAGTGAATATATGTTTGCCTATGTAGAAGATCCTCCATATGTGTGGGTTTGCAACAAATATGTACAGACTTTTTTCTTGTCACTATTCCCTAGAAAATACAATGCAACAACTATTTGCGTTGAACTCACTTTGTATTAGGTATTATGAGTAACCTAGAGATAATTTAAAGTGTACAGGAGGATGTGTGTATGTTATACACAAATACTATGGCACTTTGTGTGTGTGTGTGTGTGTGTGGTGGTGCTGGGGGTTGAACCTAGGGCCTTCTGCAAGCTAGGCAAGCACTCTGCCAACTGAGCTGTATCCCCAGCCCCCACTATTTTTTTTTTAAAGTAGTTTGAGCATCTGCAGGTTTGGGAAGATCCTGGAACAACCCTGCTACGGGTCCTTTGGGATTACTAGATCTCCAAATCAGTTAATCTTACCAAAGTTAGGTACATATACAGGTGAGAATGAGAAGAAACCTAAAACATGATAAATAAAGGTCATGGGGCATGCTAGTTATCATCAATTAGAAAGCAGATTCCTCCATGAGCAGTGGTCTCCAGGATGTTACGTTTAGTCAGCCCTGCCAAGTGGTGAATAAGGAAGGAGGACATGGAGACATCTCCCTCCAGAGCCAGTCTGAAGAACCATGCCAGTTAAGTGGACAGAGACTACCCAAAATTAGGGGATTTGTGAAATGAACTCCTACTGAAGAGACGAGCTGCAGACTGTTCTGTTCGTACCTTTGGGAAATTCACTTTCTTTCCCCAGTTCTGGAATTGTGATGTGCAGAGGAGGCAGGTTAGAAGGATGAGGTAGACATAGATTGTCCCATGCCTATGTCTCCATGCCAGTGAGAACATTTACAGCAATCTTGTTTTTCTCTTTGTTTAGATTGTTACTTTGGGACTGTGATGACCGCAGCTACAGTTACTATGTTGAGGTTTCTACCAACCAGCAACAGTGGACCATGGTGGCTGATAGAACAAAAGTCTCCTGCAAGTAAGTTGCCTCCTTTCAGTAATTTATTCCAATTGCAAGAGCAGTCTTTCTGATGGAGTCAGCAGTTCCAAGTATGTATTACTGGGACCACTGAATTATATTCTTCTTTTGAGGTTGAAAATGTATTACATCGGCTGGGGTTGTAGCTCAGTGGTAAAATGCTTACCCAGCACATGTGGGGGGCCCTGGGTTGGATTTTCAGTACCACATAAAAATAAATAAATAAAACAAAGGTATTGTGTCCACCTACAACTAAAAAATAAGTATATAAGAAAAGAAAATGTATCACAATAATCCTTTACCATAGTTTGATTATTAAGTACATATGGGAATTTACTTGATAGGACCAAATAAGCTTTCTGTTGAGATTTGAACTTGACTCACACTTTCGAAAATAATGTATATATCTAAGTAGGAAAAAGAAAGATACTTTCTTTATGCAATCCTCTCTCAGATCTTTCCCACATCCCACACTATTCCTTTAAGATATTTTTTTTTCTTCCTTAGAGAATTTTGCTGACGTGATACATACTTCAAAAATTATTCTGGGGCTCTATCTTACTCCCCACCCTCATACCAGTCTCAGAGTTAGCTAAAAATTTATCTCATCTCCGTGTTAGCTAGTTGTTACCAGAACTAAGGTAAGCCTTGTGCCTTAGGCTCTTCATGGGCAGAGGCATTTAATGCACTTAGCACGGGAGCTCTGAGCTTACCTAGTTGCAGGAACAGCTGGCAGGAAGGATTCTGCGGGTTCTGACCAGCCTAGAATCAGTATGTGAAGAGAGCCTTTTTGTACAGCCAGATTCTCTGGGAGACAAGACAGCAAATGGCTGCTTTTTCTTTCTTTCTTTTTTTTTTTCTTTCTTTTTTTTTTTTTTGGTACTGGGGATTGAACCCAGGGGTGCTTAACCACTGAGCCACATCCCCAGCCCTTCTTCTCTTTTTTTAAATAATGTATTTTTTTTATACCTTTATTTTATTTATTTATATGTGGTGCTAAGGCTTGAACCCAGTGCCTGCCTCACATATGCTAGGCAAGTGCTCTACCACTGAGCTACAGCCCCAGCCCCCAAGCCCTTTTTTTATGTTTTATTTAGAGACAGGGTCTTACTAAGTTGCTGAGGCTGGCTTTGAACACATGATCTTCCTGCCTCAGCCTCCTGAGCTGCTGGGTGCGCTACCACACCCAGCTCTTTTTTAAATTGCATTATTGTTCTGTGTTAGTCCAATTTCTATTGCTGTGTTAAAATACCTGGAAAATCAACTTATAGGGAGGAAAAGTTTGTATAGGTTCTTGGTTTCAGTCCATGGTCACTTGCTCTTGTTGCTTTGGGCCTGTGGTGACACAGTAGAGCAATCAGGGCAGGAACATATGACTGAGGAGGCCTGTTCACCTCATGGCAGCTGAGAAGCAGAGAAGGAGGAAGGAGATGGGGTCCTAATATTCCCTTCACGTCCTTGCCCCCAGTGACCTAACTTCCTTCCACCTAACCCACCTCCCAGTAGCAACCATAGACTGACAACCAGATCTTTACCACAGTTGCCTTTGGGGGACATTTTCAGTCCAAACTTTGACAGATTCACATACTATAAATTCACCCCTTATAAAGTGTATGATTCAGTGCTTTTTAGTATACTCACAGAGTTGTGCAGCCATCACTTCCAACGTTCTAGAACATCTTCATCACTCCAAAATGAAGCCTTCTCTTCATTAACAGTCACCCACCCCCATTTCTTTTCAACTCCTGCAATCCAGCAGCCAGCAATCTACTTTCTCTCTCTCTGGATTTTCGTATAATAGACATCTCATATAAATGAAATCTTATATGACCTTGTGTTCCTTACTTCTACTTAATGTGATGTTTTCCAGGTTAATTCATGATTGTAACATATATCAGAGTTTCATTTCCTTTTAAGAATAAATAGTATTCCATTGTATAACCAAATTTTTTTATCCATTCATCAGTTGGTAAATATCTGAATTATTTCCGCTTTTTATTATTATGAATAATGCTGCTATGAATAGTATATATATAAGTTTTCATATGAACATATTCAGTTTTCTTGGGTATAAACCTAGAAATAGCCATTGAGTCCTGTGGTAACTGTGTTTGACTTTTTGAAGAACTTCCAAGCATTTATATAGCAGTTAACACCATTTTCTGTTCCTACCAGCGGCGTATGAGGCATTCTAATTTTCCACAAGCACTTGTTGTTGTCCATCTTTTTGATCACAGAATGTGGAGGTGAAGTGGCATATCATTGTGGCTTCAATTTGCAATTACCTAATGGCTAATGATGTTGAACATCTTTTCAGGTGCTTACTTGACCAAGATTTCTAAATAGCATTAACAATGGCTTGTCTGAGGGCATGTTTGACACCATCACCATTACTATTATATTATCACAAAGCACATGTATGTTGGTTAAGGTAGCACTTGCTGCCGTAACAAATAATTTTCAGTATTTCAGTGACTTAACACAATAGTGTATTTCTCAGTCATCTAACAGTCACTGTGGGTGTTCTGTTGTCAAGTGGCCGTTCTCCACAGATGAATGAGGAACCCACGCATCTCCCTTCTTATAGTTCCACCATCATTTAGAGCCTCCTCAGCATCACATACATCTAGCTGGTAGACAGGAAAAGCTAATGTGGATGTAGTCCATTCCTGGCTAGGCAGGAAATTCCCATTGAAGCACAGATTTTGTGGGCATTTCTGCCACAGCTTAAGAAAACTAACAATTATATCCTAATTAATATTCCAGTACCTGCATTATTTTATCTCTTTTTGTCTGAATACAAAATGCTTGTGGGGTATTGTCCTTATTTTATAGAAGAGGAAATGAAGCTCAGAGAGAGTATCTTTTCCAAGGAGTGGAGCTAAGATTTAAACCCAGGGCTCTTTCCAGTCTACCGCATTGCTTCCTAGTACCAAAGCGTTACCTGAGGGCCAAGCCAGGCTAAATGATGGAAAAGGGCAGATGAAATGGTTAACTTTTCCCAAGCTCCTGGGACCCTCTTTATGAAACTAGAGGGTCTCTGAGGCCCATGAGCAACCAGCCATCCATTTGTCTTTCCAGAGTGTCTGCTCATTGAGTGTGTAGCTCCGGGACCAGATCTGTGCTTCCTCAAAACTTGTCATCTTTGATGTTTATCCATCCCTTATGACATTTTGTATGTTATAAAATATATTCCTCATCTCTCTCTCTTTTATTTTCCTCTGCCAAGGGTGCTATACCAGGTATCTTTTTAACAAGATCTGGTTGACTGTTGACCAGGTACATGTTATAATGATGTTGTATTTAGTGAAAAATTTTTTTAAATTAAAAAACGCATTCACTAATAACTCCTCTCATGTAACTTTGCATTAAGTCATCAATATCTTTGTTTGCTTCCATTACTTGATGGATTTAAATAATTTATGTTTTTAACTTTGTATTTTAGCACTTAGATGCTCCAGCAGTGTTTTACATATTAATAAATAAATAATACAGTAGAAGAACAAGAGTAGTGAAAAGACAAGTATCTTTTAACCCTATAAGGATCAATGGAACCCAGGGTTATGATTTTACATTTACAGGCATATCCTGAATTTACTGTGCTTCCTATTTTCAAGTTAGGCCTTAAGAAACTGAGAATATATATAAATGATTTTTTTAAAAAAAGAGAAGACTTCTTACCTAACATACTCCAGAGCAGACCTCAAGAGAGGATTCTATTAGCTTTAAGAATTGTAGCGTGTTCTTATTGAAATAGAATGTGAGTCATGTTATAAATAAAATTACATGGAATATTTAAAGATCATAGCTCTGCCTCTTGATAGCATTTTTCCTTGTCAAGAGATGAGAGCTCGGATTTCTGCTGTCCTCAGAGAAATCTCTCAGAATGAGTGGCTCCCTGTCTTTGAGCTCTGGGATTGGTATTTTCCTTTCTAGTTCTCAGGTCCTTTCTGCTAGACTTGACGCTTCTCTTGTTTTCATTCAGACTGGGGTCATCTTCTGCTGTAGATAACCTTGCTTTTGTATTAACTTTTTTTTGGGGGGTGGGTGGGTTCTGTGGATTGAACCCCAGGTGTTGTGCATACTAGATAAGCACTCTACTGCTGACCCACATCCCCAGCCCTGTACTAATTTTTTTAAATTAATTTTTACCCCTCTTTCCTTACCTAATATAATAATGTACACTTTAGTCTTATTTTGCTTTTCCAAGCATTGATTTCTTTTCTCTGCTGTCCTTTAAGTTGTTGAACAATTGATCTGTTTATTCAGCTCTTAAATTATGAACACAAACACACACATGGAAATTAATTTAAGTAATGCAGAGATCATTTTGTAAAAAGTAAAATTTTACCTTCCCATCTTCTGTTCCACTCCTTGGAGGTAACTACTTCTGACTTTTTTTTTTCTGTTTTTAGTTTTTGTAACTTCTTGATTTTTAATATTTTGAACCTCTAATAATTAAATTATCAGCTTTACTAACTTTTGCTATAATTCACTTCAGCACTCTTCATTTTTGTTAGTTATGATTTTCACTTTAGTTCTATTATTTGCCTTTTAAAATTAAATGATATACTTAAACCTCTATTTTTTTCATCTATCAATTGTGGACAGTAGTTTCTGGTTTCCTACTATGTTGATGAAGAAATTATTCCCCTCTATTTCCGTTTGTCTTTCTTCTTCCTACTTCCCATCCTCTGTAAGCTGTCCAACCGCACTGACCTTATAAAGGTTTATGATGTGGGGGCTGGGGCTGGGGCTCAGTGGTGGAGCACTTGCCTTGTGCGTGTGAGATACTGGGTTCGATCCTTAGCACCACATAAAAATAAATAAATAAATAAATAAATAAATAAATAAATAAATAAATAAATAAAGATATCGTACCAACTACAACTAAAAAATTTTGAAAAAATGTTTATGATGTGTACATTTTGTTCTGTAACCTATGCTGAAGTTTTCCATGTGTTAACTATAAAATAATCCTGAGAAGGGAAAACAACTGAGAGCTCATTATAATATTCTGATTATATAATATTGTTTGTTCACAACATATCTAGTAATTGGATATGCAGTGAGAGAAATATTCTATGTCACTAAGCATGCGCCCCTCTGGGAAGAATTGTACCCTGTTCAGATCTAATAGATCAGATTTTCTTATGAGTGTCAGAATTATTCCACATGTTGAATAGCTTTTTGTTTTCCTGAAGTTCCTAATTGCCTCTTTTTCCTGTTATAGAGCTTTTAAAACATACTGTTTATTCATTGGTTAATTTTGAGAAGATTGCTTCCTACACCTACTCTACAGCTGTGGTCCTAAACTTCCTTTCTCTTTCCTCTCTAGATTGGCAATATTGTTTCTTGGATTTTTTTTCCTTTTTTTGTTTCTTCCTTCCTTTTTTTTTTATATTTGTGTGTGTGTGTGTGTGTATTGTGGAATGTAGTAAAGGCTTAACAGGATCCTTTTCCATTTGCATGACATACTGACCTTGGGTCCCCTTACTTTCTAGATCCATTTCCCTGAAAATCTAATAGAAGTGGAACGTTAGCTGTTATTCAGTAGCACTGCTTATGATAAAAATTGCCCTGGTCACTAATTGCATCTATCCTGGGAAGACTGTAAATATCTGGTCAAGAGACAGCTTTGGGCTTTCCTGAGTGTGAAAACTTTTGTAAATTCACATGTTCCATGCGATTCTGGGATCTGTGCTCATGGAATGATTACAAGGGATATTGGTTTCTATTTGGAATGTGAGGCTTCTAAACCATAGTGTCTCCACACCTGCCCATTATTGAATCTTATCCACTGTTACCTGATTATCACCTGCAGGGCAAAAAGAGTAGCTCCTAGGACAATTATGTAGACTGCTAGAAAGACTCCCACTGGGAAGAAATGCCTGAAGCTGCCCTGGTGGTGGCTGCCATGTTTCCATTCTCTTTCCTGGGTGAACCTGCAGCCAAGTGTGGTTTGTTGGGTCTTTTGAGTCTGATCATTTAGTTAAGAAAAGATCATTCCTGGCCATTGCACTGTGTAAATCTGTAGGTTTTGTTTTGTTTTCTTCCAGAAAAGGTATATGGAAAGCAAATTTTCAGAATTCTTGCATATCTTGATCATAATTTGCATATGGTGTTCAGAAGTTTGAAATCTTGGACTTATTACCATCTAGCATCTAATGTTGCTGATGAGAATCTGATATCAGTCTAATACTTAGTCCTTATAGTAATTTACTTTTCTCTGTAGAAGCCGCTAAAACCATCTCTTTATCTCTGGTGGTCTTGAAGTTCACAGTGCTACGCCTGGCTGTCAGTTTTCCTCCATCCTGCTCAGCTTGCTTCACTGTGGAAGTCTGCCCGGTTGTCAATTTATGAATGAGTGATACTTCATTTGCCTGCCACCTTCTAGAAATTACTAAAAATCTTTGATGGCTTCCCTTCCAGTTTGCAGTACCTTTACAAATGTATTCGTTTGTATCTCTTTGAAGGCAGGCAGTGGTTTTCAGGAAGCAGGAGAGAGAGAGGTAGATGTGCCCACAGTATAGGCCATCTTGCACTCGAATTTCCAAAAGTTATACTGTGTGGACTGACTTATAGTCAGCTATTGATAATCCTGAGTGCCTGGCTGTACCTCTGCCACATTAGATAGTTGTCTTGTTTCATTCCAAAGTGTACTTCCTCACATATTGACATCATTTGTGTTCACATTTTTAATCATTTTGTCCCTTTGCCATGGTCCTGTTGGATAATGTTTGCCAAAGTGTGAGTTTCCTCAGCCATCATCCCTCCCAGACTGTGTCCTTGGCAAACATTTTGGCAAATGTAAATGATTAGGTATGAAGACTTGGGTAATCATGAGGGCTGGGGTTGTGGTAGAGCGCTTGCCAAGCATGCTTGAGGCACTGGGCTCGATCCCGGCACCCCATAAAAATTAACAAAATAAAGGCATTGTGTCCATCTACAATTAAAAAAAAAATTTAAAAAGAATTGGGTAATAATGAAAATTTGACTTTTCCACTTGAGAGTTCTTTGGTCATAATCTACAACTACCTAGTTTCTCTAGCTATTAACTTCTAATTTTCTCACAAATGTTCTGTCTGCCTGCCAGATTTACCACCCAGATTCCCTTCTGAATAGTTTTTTTCTTCAAATAAGTGTTCATTAAAAATGATGTTGTAAAGACTTTTTAATAACTCAAGAAAAATACTTACATAATGAGATTTTTTTGAACAGGGTACAAAATTATAGAAGTATTATCAAAAGTAGAGGAAAATGATGAAAGAAGAAAACCAAAAGGAAATTTGCCAAAATAGGACTAATGGTTGCCTTTGTGGAGCAGGATTATGGAACTTATTTCTAATTTTATACATTTTTTACTAATTTACATATATTTATTTTAAAGTCTAAAAATCATATTTGAAGACAAATTTTTCTTTGCTGTAGCTGTTGACGTTTTGTGGATGTCTGTCCTTGTCATTACTTGAGTAGCATATGCCAGCAGAGTGGCACACTTTATTCACTGCCAGCAGTAAATCAAAGAAATTAAATAAGTGCTGTACATGGCAGGAGCCCAGTAGCTCTTCAGGACCTTGATGCCACTTACCCCCGGCACAGGCTGTGCTTCCCTGAAAAGGACACTTGAACCGCATTCTGCTCATGCTTCTCCCAGGAGGGTCCCCAGGGCCGCTTCTCCTGGAGCACTTCTTTCTTTGCCTTTCCCCTGGACTCCAGAAACCCATTTCCATCCGAGTGTCCCTTCACCAAGGGGCCTGGTCTGGGGGAGGTGGGGGCACCCCATGGGAGCACGCAGTTTCTACAGCATCCTGACTTAGGAAGTGTCTCCCCTCTGCCCTCCCTAAGAGACCTGCAGGTGGGGCCAGCTCGTCTGCTGTCCAGGCGTCAGCATGATTGTGTTCATATCTGAGCCTTCTTGCTGACTGTGCTGTCCCTTACAGTCAGTAAGTAGCCTGGGGAAGGGCAGCACTGTGGGTCCTGATTCTGTAGGTAGTGCTAGTTATTCACCTGGGAACCTTTGAAAGAGGAATCATGTTTCTTCTCAGTGCTGAAGTGGCTGAGGACAACAGGATAAATTCAAGGTGGAGAGGTAGAGGCTCAGTAAACCCTTCTGTAGAGCAGCAAGATTGAAAAATGGCACATTGAAACCTAGACAATTGATTCTGAATGCTGTTTTCTGCATCTTCTTTCCCGTTTTTGGTGACAGTTGAGAAAGCTTTCTTTCTACCCGTTTGTTTCTTAGCCTGACACTCAACAGCACAAAGCCATTGGGCCTGTTCCAGGAGGTCCCTGGTAGCCATGTGATTGGAGGTCATATGTAGAGGGCTTGGTGTCACTAACGTGATGCATGAGAGACCCCGTGGGTTTGAGAGGAGGAAACGCCATCACTGTCGACACTGCTGACGATAAGTTCACAGTCAGTGTCAGGTTCAGTTTCCAGGAAGGGATTGAAGCTCGTGACTGTCACATAGATCCTGTGCTGAAATATCACTGTTTTCTTGTGAGTTTCTGCTGTGGTAATTTCTCAGCTTTCTCATTCCTGCAGGGCTGGAGGAGTGTGTTTACTTGTTCCTTCTGGAAGTGTGAGCCAATTAATAGACTCTGGTTGTGTAATTGTCACTTTTAAACTGCTCGATGGAGATTTTATTTCTCTCTTTCCATGCTTAATTCCATTTTTCTACACAGCATTTGACAATAATGAAAAAACAGTCATGTTCTTTCTTGAATTTTATTTAAAGGGCAAACATTGGTGTTAATTTTGTCAAGACTTTTAGAATTTGAGCATTAAAAAACATGTCCCTATAAGACAAATGGAAAAAAAAAAGAAGAAGAAGAAGAAGAAAGAAAGAGAAGGAAAAAAATTCAGATAACACACTCATAGAGGTCAGTTTTAGTACTTGGCAGATCCCTGTGTTAGTGACAAGATATCAGAGCCTGCCCTGTGGAAGGCATCTCTATGTGTGACCAGGCTTGGAGACACCTGTTAATCAAACTTTTGTTCATGAACTATGAACTGCCTTGAACAGATGAATATTTTGTTTATGTATTTATTTAGCAATGTTGGGGATCACTTCCAGGGCCTTGTGCATGCTAGGCAAACACTCTACCATTGAGCCACATCCTCAACCTAGAAGACTGTGTTAGAGTAGGAAACATTAATAGAGAGTCTGTCATTTGTACTTCAACCTTTAGAGGGGACTTATCTTTTGTATTTCAGAAGGTTTTTTGTTTGTTTGTTTGTTTTGTTGTACTAGGGTTTGAACCCAGGGCTTTATACATGTTTGGCAAACACTGTACACCTGAGCTACATCCTTAGACTTTTTAATTTTTTATTTCTTAGTTTGAGACAGGGTCTTGCTGTGTTATCTAGGCTGGCCTCGAACTTGTGATCCTCCTTTCTCAGCCTCCCAAGTAGCTGGGATTACAGGTGTGAACCACTGTGTTAGTCAAGTTTCCATTGCTGTGACAAAATACCTGAGACTATCAGCTGGAGGAGACAGATTGGTTTGGGATCACAGTTTCAGCCCACTTCAGCTGGCACCATTGCTGTGGTCCTGTGGTGGAGAGGGCTTGGTGAACAGAGCTGCTCATCTCATGGCGACTGGGAAGCAGAGAGGAAATAATGGGGTCAAAATATAGTTCCTAAGGGCATGCCCCCAGACACCCTCTTCCTCTAGCCGTGTTTCACCTCCTACGGTCTCTACACCTCCTAGTCCATTCAGCTATGAGCTGGAGACCTCATGATCTGCTCACTTCCCCAAATCCCCGCCTCTGAACATTGCTGCATTGGGCACCCTGCCTTCAACACATGAGTCTTTGAGGGACAGTTCATATCCTAACCATAACAACCCCCATACCCATACTTTGGAACATGTATGGAAAATGGATTTTGATGCTAATATGTGAACTTCCTGAGTTCTAAATTTAGAGCTATCTGCAGGTCCTGTGGACCCCCAGGGGGAGGCTCCCCCCACCCAGAACACTTGATAGGTGAAGAATCTGGAAGGCATGAAGTCCTCTTGGGTAGCAAATGAGGAGCAAGGAGAATCTGAGAGCTCTCGTTTCCCTCTTCCTTACTTAACCAGGAACCATGTTATTCTGTAAGTGTAGTATTTTTTTCCATGCCTATTATAAAAAAAAAATGAAACACACCTCAATTCTTAGTGAACTGTGTGAGCACCCTTAAAATGTACATGGTCAGGAAGATTCTTCTTTTATTATAGACATAATTTTCATATTAATATCATATTCCAAATGACAAAAACACATCGGGTCACACTAGTCCATCCACCATCACTTCTCTTCCGCTGTTCCCCACTCGAGCAGCCTCCCCCCTGCTCCCCGCACCTCCCTCAAGTTGTCTTCACTCACTACAGCGAGAGGAAACTTCTCCAGCGCAACTTTGCCTCACCCTGCTTAGGATCGTTCACTGTCTGCATCGCTCCCTGGATCAAGATCAGAATTCTTCACGTGCCTTCAGTGCCTCCCCTGCCTCTCCAGGCTCACCACCCCACTCTCCCTATTTTCCACGTTCCCGTCTCCCGGGTTCTTTTCCCTTCCCCACCACAGACAGAGGCTTTGCCCTTGTCATGGTGGCCTCTGTCTGGGGCCCACGCACCTGCCCTTTGTCTGGTTAACCTCCATTATCCTTTCTCAGCTCAAGGGCCACTTTCTGAGGAAAGTGTGCTCCTTCCACTCATCCCCATCAGACCACTTTGTTGCTCTGTCTCATAGATCTGAACTTCTTTCCGTCACAGCCCATACTGTAGCTTGCAGTGACCATTTCTTTTCCTGGTGGTTAAGCTCCTGTTGTTCTTCCCCCTAGAAGGTCAGCTGCATGAGAGCAGGGGTTTGGTGTCTCTACCTCCTCTCTTATCCATGGCAGCCTGGTGAGGACCTAGCACTTACAGGGGTCAGTGTGTATTTGTCTGAACTTATGGCTGCCCGAGTGCCATCATGGTATCCGTTCATGCTGACCCGCTGGTTTTGTTTGTCTGGTTACAGTCTGGACATCCTGTAAGTGGTTTTTGTCACAGAAGTCTGTACATCTGGGTTCAGATGTGATCACATGGAGCAAGGAAGGGTTTGTGTGAGAACATACACGTTTCCCTACCTAGTCTTTGTAGACTATGAATGTGTCTTCCCCTCTTTATTAATCCATCATCGATCTGTCATCCTTGATTCACTTACAGCCTTATTCCACAGATTTTAATTCAATCGTTGCCAGAGGTTCAGTTTTCTCTGGTCTCCACATCTCTCCTTGCCCCTCAAGTTAATGACTTGGATCCCCAGTAACAGTTTATCATTTGAGGTTGGTTATTGGCTAGATGTCCATTACCTTTATTTTTAACCACTCTTAGGAGAGAAAAGTTCTACTTTATGGAGGGGCCAAGTGCTTTTAGAACTGTTTGCCAGCTGTGTCCCTTTCACTTTGGAAATTGATTTGCTTTAAAATCCCAAGTTTGTCAGGTTAATATGTTTCAATTGCTTCTCTGAATTTTCAGAGTAAAAGGTTAAAAAATAAGAGCTGACCTTAAACTCTGGAGAGGGACTCAAAAATCTCTTGCCAAGGCAGTCCAGTCCCTCATCCAGCGTGGTAGGAGTCTGAGGCACATAAGAGACGTTGCTCTGAACTCCTGGAGAGCTCTCCTATCTCCTCTGGTCTCAGGATGGCTGTAGAAGGTTCCAGTCCCAGCACCAGGTGCCCAGTCAGCACCCCTTACTGTGAGCCAGGCTTGATTCACCCCTTCTGTGAGGCGGCATTGCCAGTAAAGGAATGCAGACGTGGGACTGCCCCTCAGCCCTAGTGTAGGCAAGCCAGCTGAGCACCACAGTACCTGTCAACACAGATCTTACCACATTGCCCAGGTTGGCCTTGAAGTTGTGATCCCCCTGCCTCAAACTCCCAGATAGCTGGGATTCCAGGCATGTACCACCATACCCAGCTTTGGTTTGGTCAGTACTAGGGATCAAAACCAGGCTCTGATGCATGCTAAACACATGTTCTGCCACTGAGCTACACTCCCAGCTCATACGTAAGCATCTAAAAATGAATACCAGCATCTACAGAAAAGGAAAATAGAACTCATTTGTTGATAGTAAGGAAAGGCCTTGTAGTTTAAGTGACCCACCTCTGTTTACTAAATTATAGTCAGAAATCTGCAAAAGGCTGTGTCCTGGTAATCATGCTATGATTTATGCTAGCTCAGCTCTATCCCAGAGTGCCAAGAGGTTTGTGTTTTCTTCCTGGGTAAAAAGAAAAAGGAAGAAAAGAGGAAGGGAGGAATTAAGAGGGTTGATATGAATTCAGAGATCCAGCATGTGCATAGATTAACTTTTAGAGCTGAGGCAATTGTGAATGGGGTAGTTTTCCTAATTTCTCTGTCAGAGGATTCATCATTAATATATAGAAATGAATTTGATTTATGGGTATTGATTTTATATCCTGCTGCTTTGCTGAATTCATTAATTAATTCTAGAAGTTTTCTGGTGGAGTTTTTTGGATCTTCTACGTATAGAATCATGTCGTCAGCAAATAGTGATAGTTTGAGCTCTTCTTTTCCTATTCGTATCCCTTTAATTTCTTTTACCTAATTGCTCTGGCTAGAGTTTCAAAGGACTATGTTGTATAGAAGTGGTGGAAGGGGGCATCCCTGACTTGTTCCAGTTTTTAGAGGAAATTCTTCCAATTTTTCTCCATTTCAAATGATTTTGGCCTTGAGTTTAGCATAGATAGCTTTTACAATGTTGAGGTATGTTCCTACTACCCTTAGTTTTTCTAATGTTTTGAACATGAAAGGCTGTTGCTGTATTTTGTCAAGTGCTTTCTCTGCATCAGTTGATAGAATCATATGATTCTTATCTTTAAGTCTATTGATGTGATGGATTATGTTTATTGATTTCCATATGTTGAACCAACCTTGCATCCCTGGAATGAATCCCACTTGATCATGATGCACTCTTTTTAAAATACGTTTTTGTATGCGATTTGGGAATAAACTTAACGAAAGAGGTGAAAGACCTCTACAATGAACGCTAAAAAAAATAAATAAATAAAGACCTTAGAAAATAGAAAGATCTCCCTTGTTCTTGGATAGGCAGAATTAATACTGTCAAAATAACCATACTACCAAAAGCACTATACAGACTTAATGCAATTCCAATCAAAATCCCAGTGACATTCCTCATAGAAATAGAAAAAGCAATCATGAAATTCATCTGGAAAAATAAGAGATCCAGAATAGCCAAAGCAATCCTTAGCAAGAAGAGTGAAGCAGGAGGCATCACAATAACAGACCTTAAACTATACTACAAAGCTATAGTAACAAAAATGGCATGGTATTGGCACCAAAATAGGCATGTAGACCAATGGTACAGAATAGAAGACACAGAGACAAACCCACATAAATACAGTTATCTCATACTAGACAAAGGTACCAAAAATATACAATGGAGAAAAGATAGCCTCTTTAACAAATGGTACTGGAAAAACTGGAAATCTACATATAGCAAAATGAAAATAAATCCCTAACTCTCACCATGCACAAAACTCAAAGTTAATCAAGGATCTAAGAATTAGACCAGACACGCTGCGCCTAATAGAGGAAAAAGTAGGCCCAAATCTTCATCATGTCGGATTAGGCCCTGACTTCCTTAACAAGACTCCTGAAGCGTAAGAAATAAAATCAAGAATTAATTAATGGGATGGACTCAAACTAAAAAGCTTCTTCTCAACAAAAGAAACAATCAGTGAGGTAAATAGAGTACTTACAGTTTGGGAGCAAATTTTGCCATACACACATCAGAGCACTAATCTCCAGGATATATAAAGAACTCAAAAAACTTAACACCAAAAAATCCCCAAAATTTTAATTGATGCAATCTAGGTGTACATAATTATTTGGCTGCCATCACTCCCTAGCCTGTCCCTCCTCCCTCTCCACCTCTAAGCAACATTTTTTTAAAAAAACCAAAACAAAATCAACCAACCCAATCAATAAATGGGCTAAGGAGCTGAACAGACACTTCTAAGAAGAAGATATGCATTCGATCAACAAATATATGAAAAAATGTTCAGCAACTCTAGTAATTAGAGAAATGCAAATCAAAACTACTCTAAAATTTCATCTCATGCCAGTCAGAATGGCAGATATTTCAAGAATACAAAGAACAATAAATGTTGGTGAGGACGTGGGGGAAAAGGCACAGTCATTCATTACTGATAGGACTGCAAATTGATGCAACCAATCTGGAAAGCAGTATGGAGATTCCTTAGAAAACTGGGAATAGAACCACCATTTGACCCAGCTATCCCACTCCTTGGTCTATACCCAGAAGACTTAAAATCAGCCACATCAATGTTTACGGCAGCTCAGTTCACAATGGTTAAACTGTGGAAGCAACCTAGATGCCCTTCAATAGATGAATGGATAAAGAAACTGTGGTGTATATATACAATGGAATATTACTCAACATTAAAAGAGAATAAAATTATGGCATTTGCAGGTAAATGGCTAGAGTTGGAAAATATCATGCTAAGTGAAGTAAGCCAATCCCAAAAATCCAAAGACTAAATGTTTTCTCTGATAAGTGGATGCTGATCCATAATGGGAGGGACATGGGAAAAATGGAGAAACTTTGATGGGGGCAATGGGGAGGAAGGAATGGGTAGGGGGAATGGGAGTAGGAAAGATGGTGGAATGAGATGGACATCATTACCCTAGGTAATGTATGACTGCACATGTGGTGCGACGCTACATGGCTACATCGTGCATCGTGTACAACCAGAGAAATGTAAAGTTGTGCTGCAGTTGTGTACAGTGAATCAAAATGCATTCTGCTGTCATGTATACCTAATTAAAATTTTTAAAAAATGTTGCTTAGAGGTGGGGAGGGAGGAGGGACAGGCTAGATGGCAGCCAAATGATTACATACACCTAGATTGCATCAGCCACAGCCACTCAAAAAAAAAAAAAAAAAAAAAAAAAAAACACTTTTAGAGCTAAAGGGGACACTCTTCTTGACTCTGTCTAGTTTGTCTTGTTCTCTGGCTTCAGCTGTCTCCATTTATATTCTCTCTTGGCCCCTCTTGGGATGCTGCCTGAAACTAAAACTCATCATCTTCTCTGCCTTGGTGATCTTGGCCTGAGCCCCAGCTCCCAGATGGGAAGCTGAGACAGCAGGTGCAAGTACTTTCCAGACTCTTGTCTGATGGCAGGACCAGATTAGTGCCCAGGTCTCCCGATTCTAAATCATTTTCCCCCAGAAGTTCGCACAGCCTAAAAGACTATAGTGAAAAAACTGACACAAGTAAGGGTATAGACATGATCAAAGTAAGGAATGCAGTTAGGGAGGTTTTCTGAAGAAAAAAAAAAAGGCATTTTGAGCCTTCCTACCTGCTGTGGGCCCATGTCCTATCTGAGACAACTGGCAACTTCCCAACCAAAGGACCTGTGAGCTTCAGATTTCAAAGCCATATAATGGTACAAGGCAGAAATAGACTTATCTTCAGAGGTGTGATAAAAACTATAGATTACAAAGAAGTCCACCTAGATTTTTAAAAATATTTTTTAGTTGTTACAGACTTATTATTTTATTTATTTATATGTGGTACTGAGAATTGAACCCAGGGCCTCACACATGCCAGGCAAGTGTGCTACTGCTGAGCCCCAGCCCCTCCACCTAGATTTTAATATGATTTCCTATCCTGCCATTATTAACACTTCTTCCCAGAATATTAATTTGACCAGCCTATTAGCTGTATCTTAATTCATACTTTGAAAATCGGTTTTGAAAGTATAGCCTCTACACCAGTGGTCAGGTCTAGATTATCTAGGGCTTCATTATCCAGGCTACAGAGCATATTAGCCTCTGTTTTTCTTCCTTTTTCCTTCCTATTGCCTACTTTTAAAAAAATCATTACACTGTTCATTAGGCCATTTATTAGACTATTTCCTTCCACCAAGAGAGACTTGCACGTGTGTGTGTTTTTCCTTCTGTTTTAAGCCAAGATCCATAAAGCATATTTTCCCCACAGTTGTCATTTTCTTTTCATGATCCCTTGAAATGGGATGTAAGTGAATTTCACCGTGGTGTTGTAAATTATGCACTGAGTATCAGTAATAAACATTTCTTACAAAGTTTGAAAGTGCAGTTTCAGAGTGGTGATCATCTGGAATTACACACATTTACCAGCTGCTTCAGAAGGAGTTCGTGCAGAGCCCAGAGTACAAAGCTAAACAGAGCACAAGAGTGTTTGACCTCCTGCTGCTGAGGTCAGCGGTCTTGGCCTCAGGAGTGGTCATCTTGTTCTTCCTTCTACCTCCAGGCAGCATTGCATGTTAAATTTGTCCTGGAGACCTTGTGGCTTTCCTTTGGTGAAGAAGCCTGGGTAATATCACTTGCTTACCTTAGTGTAAATTTCCTCTGGGGGGGGTGAGTCTCAGGCAGAGGAGGACGGAACACAATGGTAGTGCTCCGCTAGAGGAGAGCACCGGGTTCACATTGTTCCTTTTCCCTTCCTAATTCTCTCGGGAGTTCCTGGACTATGGGATTTGGCAGTTCTGACTGCTGAGCTTTGAATACAGAGTCTTTTCTCTAGGTATTCTGGTGTGGGGGGCAGGACAAGAAGGAGGGGCTCCTAGGACCTTAGTTACAGTTTGTTTTACATTTCTGAATCTTCTGAGTTCCAACTGTGTGCTAATCTAACGTTGAGGACTCCAAAGTTCCCGTTTCCCACAGCACCATCGAGCTACCCCTCTATCACAGCCTCTGCCTGTTTCCAGGCGCTTCCAGCAGCCCAACCGAGAGCCACCATGCAGAGAGCCGCCAGAATAGTGGCAATCAAGTTTTTAAGACGTGGCCTCTACAGTTACAGTGCATTCCATTCATTTGTGGATTTCTAGTCTTATTTTCAAATTTATACCTTCACATTGCAGTCTTATGCTTAATATTAATATTAGCTAACTTTACACATTTCTGAGGAGGTGAGCAGGGAACACAGAGCCCAGTCTTCTAAGCCTCTTATATTTAGGAATGGAACAGCTGATAATTTTTAGGCACTGTTTCCTTCTTTTGAAACTTCCTATAATTATCATTCAACCATTATTGAATAATTCCCCTTCCAGGACCCCAGTCTGTGTGACACAGGCGCATGTTAGCTTTAAAAAAAATAATCTGATTTTTACCCATTTATTACCCACTGTGTTAGGTCAGGCCCTGTGCTGAGCACACCCCTCCTCTGTGGGCTTACTAGTTGAACCTTCCCAGTCTCAATTTGCTCGGGACCAGCAAGAATTAGAGGCCTCAGCTGAGCACAGTGGTTTACTCCTATAATCCCAGTGACTCTGGAGCTGAGGCAGGAGGCTCACAAGTTCAAGGGCAGGCTCAGGTAATTAGCAAGGCCCTAAGTAATTTAGCAATTCCCTGTCTCAAAATAAAAAGGCCTGAGGATGTTGCTCAGTGGTAAAGTGCCCCTGGGTTCAATCCCCAGTACCAAAAAAAAAAAAAAAAAAAAAAAGAAGAGGCCTCCATCCAAATGCAGATAGAAGCACTGTGGATACACACCCAGGTCTCGTCTTCTCATAGTGCATCAGTAAGGATACCATGTTTGGGAGCAAGCAGCAAGCCTAATCAGGAAGACATGCCACACAGACCAGTGGGCTTGGCTTTGGTGGATGAATAAAAATCACTCCTCCTCCCTTCAGCCTGCTAGAGGGGAATTCATGCATGCCGCTGAGCTCAGATCTTCCCCTGAGATGGCAGGATTGCAGCCTGCATGTTCAGCCCATCCACAGTTCTGTTGCCTTCTGTATTGGAAACAGACCCCTCAGCCACAGGATGCTTAGTAAATTGATGGTGTCCTACTGCACTCCTGTACCAGTGCTCCAGCTGCCTTCTCTGATGATAGGTGTGATACTCAGTTTGTAATGAGCACTTGCACTTTATATAAACTGTGTAATACTATATAAAATAAGCAGTAATTTCCCACTTATTCTTGAGAACAGGAGGATTCTGCTTGGCTCTTAGTGATAGACAAAATATGGGGAGTTTTCCCCCCACCAATATGATGAATTTTCAAAGGCATCTCTTCTTTACAAGACAGATTGACAAGTTGCTTCCCGAGTTCGTCCAAAATGTGTAATGGTTACTCTTGCCTTCAAAGAGCCAACGTCAAATAAAATGGTTCTGAAGTAGCCATTTATAATAAAATAACTACATAGGTTCCTAAGCTCATTTCAGTTTTCTCCTTGCTGTGCTTTTCCTCAGGGGATTGGTATCTTGAAGCTAGCCCAACAGCATGGATGATAAAACTGCCAAGTCTCAAGTTATTGTTTTAAATTTCCTATAAGAGATTATGTCTTAAGTACAAGGGGACTCACTCAGGGACTCAGAGCCTTCCCTGAGAGGAGAGTCTTTTATGCTGTGTGCTCTTCTTACCTGCTTTCAGGACAGGGTGCTTGCTCTGATTTTTATATTTTTAATCATCAGGAAATACATTCGACAAAAACTTTGCCTTGTAACCCTCACTACTTCTGATTAAAGTTATCTCCCTTACTTTACCTTAATGCTTGTAATACCATAAGATTCAGTGTTTTTCTATAATAAATGAAGATTGTTTTCTCATCCGACTGCCTTTCCCCCCTTTGAGGTATGGCTTGCATTATCTATTTGTTGGTTCATTTTTGTAGGCCCCTTGCACCAATCAGGTGACTTGAGCAAAACCAGCAAATGTTGATATTGCGATATTGGGGAGGTCTTATGAATCACCAGGATGGGAGCCCTGGTACTTCCACAGTTGCTGGACACTGCCATTTATCTGTCACAAAGCTTGGCTTCCTGCAGATTTCTTGCCTAGCACTTCAATGTGTCTGACTTGCTAAAACCAGGATAGCACTGAATGGCGGCAGAGAGAGGCAGAAGTTGTGTGAGCTAGCCTTTCATTTAAAAGATGATTTTGCCTTTTTGGCACAGAGGTTGTATTTGTTCATCAGAATGATGGATCGATCCCCTCTGTGCATGGGGCTCTGTGTGGAGTTATGAAGAAAAGGGAAGATAGACCACTTGCCTGTGGTCTGGTTCAAAACAAAGTACACATCAAAACCCTCCCATCAGCTGACTCTTCCCAAGTGTCACCTAAAAAGCAAACCGGACTTGAGTGATTGTTTGCTCCCTTTGTCTGCCTAAAAATTTGTCCAAATCATAGAAGGACAAGTGAGCAGTATGAAGACAGTCTATTGGAACTAAAAGTCACATCTTTCTAAAGCCTGGCTGCTGAGCAGTGAGGTGCATGGGCGTGTGCCTGGGCGGGGACCAGGCCTCCGTGGGGCCCCGTACTTGCATTGTCACTCAGGGAAAGTGCTTCCCATCCATCTGGCGCATCCATTCTCCCAGAGCCCTTTGTTTCCCAGATCTGAATCTGGACACATCTCAGTGATTCCGGGATTTCAGGAGCTATTGTTTTCTTCCTCCCACTGCGCCTTCCATTGAAGCTGCTCTTCTGTGTGTGGAACTGAATCCACTCTGCACATGAAATGCACTGACCCAGGTGGAAGCAGAATTCTAATCAAATGTCAATAGAACAACCATTTGCTACCCAAATCTCTGGAGTCCTGGTATTATTGGTACCCACATTTCCACTTGTTTGTCTGCAATTTGATTTCAGCGCTGCATGTTGTCGTTGGGGTTTACTTAGGCCATTTGAGTAAAATTAGTATTCACAGTTCTTGAGGTCCTTTTATGTAGGAATTTTATATAGGAATCCCTTCTTCTAATAATCTTGTGTATTAGCAAACTGGTAATCCAAATATGGGTCTTTCCTTCAAAGCAGAGGTGGTTTGTCCTACATTTGTTTTGGGTGTCATTGTTTAGCCTCTATTAGAATGTTGGGTGTTTGGATTCCAGGTTGTTCAAAATGATGTTATAGACCCATGTTCTCCTTTAGAAATGTCTGTCATATGATTTGTTGATTTTACTGCAAACAAAAATTGGTGAGAGCTATGAAAAACTCCAGATTGTGTTTTCAGAGAGCACCTAAAGTCTCTACTGATGTTGCTAATTCCTGGTTCCCATTCTGTTTGGAAAAAGGTCTGAACAGGAAAAGTGCCTAAGAAGGTGTGGGGAGGCACTGTCATGATGACTGTTACTAAGTGGAACCCTGTTTCCTGTCAGAGTCTTGGCTTGGTTTTGTTTCCTATTTAAATGGCGCTGGGTCTGGAACCCAAGGGCCTTGCACATGCTAGTCATGTGCTGTGTACCTGAGCTACACTCCCAGCCCTTTCTCTTCTGGTTATAAAGAGATCCATAGTCTCAAGTTCCTGGCTCTGAGTCCTGTCCCAGGCAGCCCTGTCATCCCAAGTGATAAGGCCTGTCATTTCACCCCCAGGCCAGGGCTCTTGCTTTGTGGTGCACAAGTGGTCTCTAGTCACAACTGTATTTCAGTGTCACCGGTTTCCTTCTGTGTTCTATTCTTATGCATTTAAAGACATTCTGAAAAGTGTTCATAGATTCTCCAGACTTCCAGAGAAATCTACAATATGAGAAAGAAAGACCCAAGGGTCAACTGAACTTTCACATGTATACACCTTCGGGTAAAGCAGACATTTAGATAAAAATAGGAAGTGGTGGTTACAGGTATCTTTGTTTTTGTGTCCTTCCTTTACCTGATTTCTGTTGGTCTTTTGGGACCTTTTCCATCCCATGTGTACCCTAGATCTGGGCCATTTGCCACCAAGATGAGCATGTCAGGCTCATTTTTGTCACTGACCTCCCCATCTTCAACCTTGAAATGTGGTGATCTCTATTGTCAAATTTCAGCCAGTGGTTCTGAGAATCAGCTTCACAATGAAACCAAACCTTCCTGCCAGCCCAGGTTTTAGAGTCAAGACCTTTTTAGCTGCATTTGCGTATCAATCTAAAAGGTCTTTTCTGAAAGATCAGGGTTCAGAGATGTGGCCAGCCCTTGCTTGCCTTCAGCCCATACTCGCTCTCTCCAGTCCTGCCTGCTTGCTTTCAGAACTCCCTTTCTGGCAATAGGAGAATATAATGCCTACCTGCAGGAATCACTGGTGCAGATCTTTATCCATTCTTTCAGTCCTTTTTTGTGAAGTTCCTGCTGTGAGGTCTGGTATTTTGCCATGCAAAAATCTCCCTGACTGTAAAGTTTAAGATCCTGTGGGAGGGAGCTGATGCTTGCATTTTTGTCTTTCCTGAGTGAATGGCAAGAATGCAGAGTGGAATCCCTATGGTGCAGCAGTTTACTGTGTACCTACTGAGTGCTGGACACTTAACTGGGGGAGAGCTCAGAGTCTGCCCACCCCCAAGAAAGTACAGGCTAGTAGCTGAAATAAGCATGCATGTATAAAAGTGCAAATCTGTCAAACTTATGTTTAATATACAAGTACTTCAGTCTTGGCCTTTATGTTAGTGATTACGTTCTTGGAATACTTACCAGTACCTTGCCACCAGGAAGAAAAACGTGAAATATGGCAGATTTAACTGCACATGAAAGAAGTAAAGCAAGCAAAGTAACCATCCCTGGACTAGAAATTATGGCTCTGCCACTGACCAGCTAAGTGCCCTTGGGTAGATCACTCACTCTCCCTACAACTTTCTCTCCACATCTGTAAAATCCCATTCCTAAAACAAGGCTTGGTACTTAGCTCAGAAGGCTGCTTTTATTAAAATTGTTATCAATAAAATGTTTAATAGTTATGTAAAATATAACATAGAATGGATTTTCTCTAAAATTCCTTCGAATGTTTGCATATACACGTCTAAAGTGCTGGGATAGTGTGTTAGCTGGACAGATGAACGCACAGATAGCCACGTGCATGATGCTATACATGCACATGACTTGTGAACTCTGCCATGTGAGGTAGAAACAACTTTGAAAGTTGCTTCTCTCCCTCTCCTTAGCTCCTTAGAACTATCAGTAACTGGCAGGTACCTGAGTCCAGCCGCCATAGGTGATAGCTCCACCTCTACAGAAAGGCCTGTGACCTCAGATAGTCTTAAAAGCAAAAGAACAAAATGAAATGTATTAAACACCTCACTCCCTGGAGATGAAGGCTATAACAGATATAGCTGTATACCTGAAAAAACAAACAAACAAACAAACAAAAAACAGACTCATCTAGAACAGCAAATAAAGGTGCTGAAGCACAAGGTCAGATGGTCTTGTGTTTAAAGAAGGGCCAGGAAGTTAGTTGTTTCCTTCTAAAATCACGTTGTACATCCTCATGATTAGAAACCTTTTCCTAATGAAATATTAACACTCATTAGATGTTGGTTGTGCATTAAAAATGCCTTAACGCTTTATATTTTTAGCATGGACACAGTGGTATCGGTTAAAATAATTAGCCCTTGCCTGTAATCTAAAAGCCTTATCTCTCTTACTTTTTTGGAAGGCAGATGTTTTAAAACTGATTTGAAAATCAAATTTGCCCTTCAGTGATTTCATTTGGAAGAAACAGAGAAGTAAACATTGTAAAAAAGGCTCTGGGTGCATTATGCATGCAAATGTGGCAGCAGAACTCAGGTTCCCTGGTGGAGGTGGATGATGTCTGAGTGAGAAAGGTTGAGTTGTTTAAATGAATACAAAGGTCATCAACCCTCAGATCATGTTCTTCTGTCATCAGGTAGCAGGGCTGTTGCCTCGTGTTAAACTCCACCTGCCAAAAGGTAGGAATTGAAAGGTTCTGGCAGGCAGAGAGGCCACATTAGCAGTGCAGTGGCTGTGTTTAAAGTTCAGCCTTTTTGAGTCCTTGTTACCGCCCAGCCCTGTGCTGGGTGCAACAGAATGGGACTAGGAGGGGTCTGCTTTTCCCAGAACACCACACTGCTGGGGTTGGACATCTGGAGGCTTTGGTCACAAAAAAATTAAATATGTGTTGCAAAGAATCTCTTTGATATGCTTATGGGTTTATCTGATAGCCCCTTGAGGGTCAGGGGGCTGTGTAGTGTTCAACTTCAAATCAACACAACTTGGCATAGGGCCTGACATGATTTTGTAAAAAAATGATTGAATAAACTTAGAAATGAATGAGTTGGTTATATTTTGGGTACAATTTTGTCTTTTTTTTTTTTAAAGATGGAATTGCAACATAGATTTTTGTCACTTACAGTGAATTTAATAAAGGTTATCACTATGGAAGAGCAGAAAATGAGATTTAAACTAATCCAAATCAAATTCTTGCTCACTGTCCTGAAGATTAAAAATTGGAGCCCTCCTACAGATCTGGAGAGAAGAGGTCTCCCACTAAGGAAGCGTGACCACCCTGCCTAAAATTTGAATTAAAAATCCAATTGGCCCAACTCCTCAGTGAGTGGATTCTGGGAGGGGATGGTTCCCCAGGGTGAGCACAGCATCCTCTGGGCAGGGCTTTCTGGAGTGGGCGGGGCGGGGCCCCCAGCCTGGGCTTTGAGAGGAAGCCTGGCTTCTTTATATGATACTAATCCATAGTCCAGAGAGACTAATTTCAAAAGGCCTCATTAAGTGAACTGCAGCACGAAAGTCCAACGACAGGAGCCTTTGGGGAAGACTTTCTGCTGCATTACGCTCTCTTGTATCTTTTTATCTTTTTTCTGGGTGAGAATCTATCTGTCTCAGGTTTCTTGGGGAATGTGATGAAAACTTGTCTGGGCTGTTCTAGTTTCCACCCTCCCTTCCTGCTAGGAGGCTTGGCTCCAGGAGAGAGCTCTGCCAGGAGGAACTGCTGCTCCTTCTAGCCTTGCCTTCGCCTGCACAGACAAGATCATTGCACCTCTGACCTTGAACTGCGGCCAGTGTCTGAATATTTATCTGAATACACCTAGCTAGAGCTGTTTATGTCTCTAATCCTTGACGATTCTAAAAGGGCCTTCTTTCAACAAGCATTTGCATACCTCTGCACACGAGGCAAGGTAATCAAGCACTGCGTCCACCCCTTGTCCTGTCTTCTGAGTCAGGTAGAGAATTCACTGGACCCACTCCTGCACCCTGTATGTGGATTTCCTGTGTCACAGGCCTACCTGCGAAGCTTTTAGAGGTAAGATTCTCAGTAGACTGTTAACAAATGAAAAAGACAAGTTTTACAAAAGCTATAAGAGATCTGTGACTTCCATAAGAACTTGGCCATTCGGGATAGAAAAGGTATGATGTACAAACTAGGTGACCGATCAGTAGAAACCGTGCCAGCCCTGCTCTGAATGTCCCTAGTAGCATTCATTAGTTAGGATCATCCCAAAGTGGAAACAAGTCATATGTCCACCAGCTGATAAAAGGATAATTACACTGTGGTATGTCCACGGGTATTATTTGGTAATAAAACGGAATAAAGCTCCAATGCAAGCGACAACATGCACGGACCTCGCAGTTACTTTGCTGAGTCAAAGGAGCCAGTCACAGAAGGCACAGCATGGGACCGAGGCAGATACACAGAGACAGAGCGCGCCACTGGTCTCCAGGGACTGGGGAAGTTTGGGTGGGAATGTGGAATGACTGGCTGCTGAAGGTGCAGGGTTGCTTTTGTCATGATGTAAACTTCTAAAACTGATTGTGGGGATGGTAGCACAACTCTGTGAAGATACTAAAACCATCAAATTATACTCTTTAAAAGGGTGGATTTTATGGTTTGTGAATTATATTGCAATAAAGCTATTTTTTTTTAAAGGAAAGGAAAAAGAGACTGTGGGACATTCCAGACCTGGGCTGAAAGTGCCTGCAGGAGACTTCTCAGTGTTGGGGAGCAGGGCGCCTATGTGGGGAAGGAAGGCCACATTTTGTCCCACTTTGTTTTGTTGACGTGAGTACTCTGGATTATAGGGTGCCCACCAGTCCCCAGCTTTCAGCTCACAGAAGGGCCACATGCTGTTGGTGGGGCTGGGGCTGTTGGAGAAGGAAGCTGGACTGGAATGCAGCAGAGACGCTGCCGGTCCCTTTGAGAAGGAGGAAGAAAGGTTAGGGTGACAGACCCACTCTGCCTTCTCTCCTGCTTCTGCTGGACTCCCTCCCCTCCTTGTTTCTCAGGATTCTCTCTCCACAACTGTGTGCAGTACTTAAAGGCATTTGATTTACATATTCAAATCCATAGCTTTCCTGGTGCAGCCTTTGGGTGAGTGGAGGGTGCAACACAGGCCCTAGTGTGCCCATCATGTGGCTAGGCCATGCTATAGCAGACCACCAGGAGCCAGCAGAGGCTTCAGGGGAGTTGGCTCTGTGGCATTGGGGTAGGTGAGCTGCCCGACTCTGGATGAGTCATCCCAGCCCCTTTTACAGCCCACATTATGTGCTGGCCGATAGGTCAACGGTTTGAGTTCCTACTGTAGACAGAGTCTTATGATGACATTGTAATGGGATTCCAAGTCAATAAAAGTCAGGCTTTAAAATCAGAATGAGCCTCGCCCTTCATCTTATATTGGACATACGTATATATAAATGCAAGAGTTAGCGACATTTGCATGAACTTGACCTGCCTGAGCAGCAGCTCTCATAAATGGCTCTTTTGATATGAAAACAATCTAATCCTGTAGCCACAGAACTACACCGGCAATGTAGAGGTCTCTCATAGTGCGTGGTTTTTAAGTAGCCTGTCTGTATTATCCCACATAATGCATTTTACTACCAATTATTGTCTGACCTAACTCAGTGCTGGTAATTCAATTTGATTCTTTGATGGCATCATAAAATATTGATAACAAAGTAGATATTAATAATGGTGTAACAGTGGAACCAAGAACACTTTTATTAACGCAAGTGAAGTCATAGCAGGTACATTAGGTTTTTCTTGATTCTCTAATTCTCACCACAATACATTCATTCAACAAATAATTATTAAATCAGCACTTAAGTATTAGGACCTACAAGATCCCTACTTCCCTCAGGTTTGCATCCTGTGTGTGTGTGTGTTGGGGGGTGGGAGTGGGATAACGGATAGATGAGAAAGTTTCAACTACTGCAAGTGCTAGGAAGCCAAGGCAGCCACAGGGGAGGGCGTGATTAGGCTGTGACAGGCAAAAAGCAGCTACTGTAGGCCAGAAAGGCCTCTGAGAAAGTGTCACTTGAGAAAAGATAAGTGATAGAAGTCAACCTTCTAAAGGCCTAGGGAAACAGAATTTCGGGAATGGTGAAGGCCCTCGGGGGGATGATCTTGGGGGGAATGAACTTGGCACGAGTTCAGTGCAGAAAGGCAAGTAGCATAGTGAGGTGGGGTGGGGGAGGCAAGGGGGCCAGGAGCGCTCTGATTGTGTGTGACCTCGGGTCTTGGTATGGAGTGCGCATCTTGTTCAAAGTGCAGTGGGGAGTTATTGGAGGGTTTTAAACAAGGAAATGGTAAGAACATATTTCTGGTTTTTAAATTATTATTATTATTGCTGGGGATTGAACCCAGTGAGGCATGTACTTTACCACTGAGCTGAACTCCCAGTCCTATTTTTTCTTTTTAAAGTTCACTCTGGCTGTTATGTGGAGAATGAATTGGAAGGAGGTAAACATGGAACTGGGAGACCAGGAAGGAGGTTGTTGTTGTAACACAGATAAGAGATGACAGAGATTTGGACAGGGTGGTGACAGTAGGGTGGTGAGAAGTGTTGGACTGTGGGAAAATGGCCCATGGAGTGGGCTGGGGGTCCAGGTTTGGACCAGAAGGGGAAAGAGTACTTTCCTGCTCTGTCCTTGGTCCTGAACATTTTATCAT
>NW_025999982.1:6215817-6267442 GCF_001458135.2 Marmota marmota marmota | reverse complement strand
ATTCCCTAAAAGGCATGCTTCTCAAGCTTCTGTATGAGACAAAGCTGGGAGGGATGACTGATGTGATAGATGACAGATGTGAGATTCAAAATGATCTCTCCAAGCCCTAATGTGGGACCAAACCAACAGGATGGGATTTAATGGGGATAAATGTGATGCCCTCCATTTAGGTTCAGAAAATCAATTGCATAAGTACAGGATGGAGGCAGTTAAGCCTGAGAGAAGTTTATGGGAAAAATATCTGTGGTTTTAGTTGGCCACAAACTCAATATGAGCTAATAGTTGATGTGGGGCTGCTACAAAGCTGAGGACGTCTTCGTCTACACTGCTGCATGATGCCTGTGTGCCCAAACAACTTTCCTGTTGGTGCTCTGAGTTGGTTAGGACATATATGTCCACTCTTTAAAAAAAAAACACTTTTTTGTTATAAATAGACATAATATCTTTATTTTATTAATTTATTTTTCTGTGGTGCTGAGGATCGAACCCAGTGCCTCACATGCACTAGGCAAGTGCTCTACCACTGAGCCACAACCCAGCCCTGTGTGTTCACTCTTAAAGAGGCACATGGAGCTGGGCACAATGGTACATGCCTGTCACCCCAACAACTCAGGAGACTCAGGCAGGAGGATCTCAAGTTTTGAGGGCAGCATCAGCAATTTAGTGAGGTCCTGTCTCAAAAAATAAAAGGGACTGGGAATGTGGCTCAGTGGTACAGTGCCCCTGGGTTCAATAACTAGGACCAGAAATTAATTTACCTATTAATTAAATTTTTTAAAGAAAGAGGTACATGGAAGGTACCAGATGATGAGAGGTCAAGAAGTTATTTCATAGGGGGACCAATCCAAGGAACTAGGGATAAAACAAGATCTAGATAAATCATCAGAGGGATCATGGAGTCATGATAATTATCTGTAAAAAATGTGTACAGCTATCCTGGGGGTTGGAGACCCTCATTCTGTGTAACTCCAAAGGCTGGCACTCAATACATTTTTTACTTATACCTTAACACATTCTTAGTGAGCATCCCTCTATTCTTTACTAATTACTATTTTTTCATATCTCAAATGAAATGCCTGATTGATATGTTTTTTTTGTTTCTTTAGAGACTATTTATTTGTTTGTTTATTTATGGTACTGGAGATTGAACCCAGGAATACTTTACTTCTGAGTTGAATCTCCAGTCCTTTTTATTTATTTTTTAAATTTTGAGACAGGATCTCACTAAGTTGCTTAGGGCTTTGCTGAGGTTGGCCTCAAACTTGGCAATCCTCTTGCCTTGGCCTCCCAAGTCACTGGAATTACAGGCATGAGACACCACACCCAGCTTTTTTAGAGCAGTTTTAGGTTCACAGCAAAATTGAAAGGTGGGTATAGAGATTTCCGATGTCCCCTCTGCCCACCACAAACAGCTCTTCAATGTCAACATCCCCTACCAGAGTGGCATACATATTACTTTTGATGAACCAATATTGCAAGTAAAATATCACCCAGTGTCTACTGTAGGATTCACTCTTGGTGTTGTATAATTCTGTGTGTTTAAACAAATGTCTAATAATGTAGCCACTATTATAATATCATAGAGTATTTTCATAGCTCTAAAGATTCTCTCTGCTCTTCCTGTGTATACCTCTCTCCCCCTAATCCCTGGCAACCACTGGACATCTTTACTTTCTAGAGTTTTACGTATTGTTGGGATTACATAGCCCATAGCAAGTTACTACTTTTAGAAGGAAAAAGGTCCCTGAACTTACGGCCCTCACTTATGATCCAGAGACACATATATAAAAATAAGTGCAATGAACTATTCCAGATGCCCTGTGGAAGTGTTCATTGAGGACCAAGGGAATGAAGTGGCGGGAGTGGCCAGCCTCCCGAGATGGGTTGAGCAGGTTCTGTTGATGGGAGCATCACTCATGCTGAGCCTTAAACAGTGGGCGTGCACAGGCCGGCAGTGCAGAGTGTTGGTGGAGACACTCGGGGAACTTCTTCTGGCAGAGGGAGCAGCCTATGCAGAGGTGTGGGGCAGGAAGTAGCCTGGTGCTTCCAGATAGCCAAGTGTGGTTTGCCATGAGTGCAGAGCTGGTGAGAGGTGCAGGGTGAGGAGGATTTGCCCAGGTGCCCTAAGGTCAAAGGGCTGGAGAGAAAACTGGCAGGGCCAATAACACCAGAATATGGAAGCCCTGGATGCAGTCAGGAAGTTCAGCCTTATTCTTTAGGTGGTGGAAAGGTGTGATGAAGCTGGGATTCATCTAGCAGACTGTTCTGGCAGTGCCAAAGTAGAATGGATGGTAGCAAGAGAGACTAGAGTCAGGAAAACCAACGAGCAACTCTTGTAAAGAGGTAATCACAGTCCAAACTAAAGCTACGGCAGTCAAGATAGAAAGTATATCAGGAGAGACGCTGAGGGGGGCTTTTACAGAGGGCAGGAAATTCACTTTGTAACTCTGTGCCCTGGTTGCATGAGGTAGAAGGTGGGCAGAGTTGGGGCATCCAGTCAGCGGGCTGAACAGCAGAGGGCAAATTGTCAGAGGCAGGAAGACTTCTTCAGAGAAAAGCACCACACATCATTCCAGAAGTGCCAGCTGCAACAGAACCCACTGTTCTCAAGTCTGTCTGCTAATCAGCACAAGGTGCCCGAGTTCTCTGCTGGAGAGACTGCAGGCCCCACACCGCCTTCTCCATTACGCTCTTGCTCAGAGCTCCGCCAGCAGTCAGAGCTGCAGGCACAAAGGAAAGCGATCCCTCATTTGTTCCTGGATGTGGAGCTGTGACCTTCTGCAGGCATCTCTGTGGCCTCTGGGAAGCACTCTAGACGCTGCTCAACAGCTAACGCAGCCCGCCCTGTGGCCAGCTCTGCTGCTGGATCACTTTTTCTTTCCCTGCTGCATCAGAGCAGAGGGGACAAGGACAGTAACTGGTGTGTTTGAGGATCTGTAGCATTCGGCCAAATGTCCTTCTTGTCCAGCTTTATTTGAAAAGCTCATTGTTTTTGGCCTTCAAGAATCTTTAGATTAGAAAATGAGGAATTAGAGACTGAGATTTAGAGGATTGAGAGCAGGAGTGAATTGCCCAATAAATATGTGTACCTAAACGACACTAAGTGGCACCTCTAATGACTGCAGCCAAGACTTCAAAGTACACACCCCCAAAGTGGTCTCATTTGGAGAGAAAATCAGAATCCCAGAATTCTCAAAGAACTTGAAAGGAAATTCTGCCCTGCCTCTCTAAACAATGTGCCGCATCTCCTTGCAGTAAGGCGTGTGGTTTCCCTCTTCAGTGGCTTTGCACTTGGGAGACTTGAACACAAGCTGGATGAGAGCGCCACTCCAGGACACGCTTGTTAAGTGGTGACCCTGCTCCTGCCCTAACCTGTGCTTGTCTCAGCTGTAAAATCCTGGGTCAAACTGTGGTTGCAAAGTCGATTGCTTCCAAGCAAACCTGCTGTCTTTGAGTCTTTGTTTTATTCGGCTGCTCTGTCAGCTGCAGGCCTGCCTTTGATAGGCCTCAGCAGTGTTTTTCATGTCTAACTAGTGTTTTAATGTTTGTGAGAGACTGTGGTTAATTGGATCCCCATGGTACCACAAATGGTTTTAGAAGCCTTTTATGTCAGGGGAGATAATTCTGTGACTCTGTGTGTGTGTGTGTGTTTGTGTGTCCTCCACCTGAGCAAGATTTAAGTGTTCTTGACTCTAGTCTCAGGTTTGAGGGCTTTGTTTTTAATCGATACACCATAATTGTACATATTTACAGGGTGCAATACAGTGTTGTGTAATAATCATATCTGGGTGTTTAGCATATCTATCCCCTCATTTATTATTTCTTCATGGTGTCAACATTCAGAATCCTCTCTCCTCCCGAGGTCTGGAAACACTTGATACAATATTATTAACAGAGTTACCCTCCTGTGCCATAGAACACCAGAACCTCTTCCTCATGTCCAACTGTCCCTTGGTACCTCTTGGCCAATCTCTCCCTGTCCCCTCCACCCTCCCTCCCCAGTGTGGTAACCATGCTTCTACTCTACCTCTATGAGATTACCTTCTTTAGGTGCCATGTATAAGTGAAATTGTACAGCATTTGTTTTTCTGAGCCTGGCTGAGTTCACTTAACGTAGTATCCTCCAGGTTCATCCGAGTTACTGCTAAAGACAGGATTTCATCCTTTTTTATGACCGAATAGCATTCCAGTGAATGTGTATGTTACTATATTTGTTCTTCCAGAGTTAAAAACCTTGATATTGCTGGGCCACAGTGGTATACACCCGTAATCCCAGCAGCTTGGGAGGCCGAGGCAGGAGGACCATGAATTCAAAGCCAGCCTCAGCAAAAGTGAGGCACTATCAACTCAGTGAGACCCTGTCTCTAAATAAAATACAGATTAGGGCTGGGGATGTGGCTCAGTGGTCAAGTGCCCCTGAGTTCAATTCCCATTATCCCCCCAAAATATTAAATTAAATGTAAAATAATAAAGTACTAAAAAGGGCTGAGGATGGGGCTCAGTGTTTAAGTGTCCCTGCATTCAGTCACTGGTACAAGAAAAAAGAGAGAGAAAAAGAAATCTCTCAACATCACTCCTGGCTCCTTAACCGTCCTGCGCTCCCACATGGTTGTGTGGCACTGCCCAGCTAGACTCCTCCTGGTCCGTGTCTGATCTGCATCCCAGCTCTGTTGTGACCTCTGCCATCTGGCTGACTGCTGTCTGTCACCCAGTTCCAGTTTCCTGAGTTCTGCAGAGTTGCAGCAACAGCCAGGACCCCACTCTCTCATCTCCAGAGTGCTCTGCCTGCCAACTGGCCCTGCTCTGTCCTGCGAAGGCTCCCATGGGCAGTGTGCACAGGTTGCCCTGCTTTGATTTGTGCAGCCCCTTAAGCAGGGACTGGCATCTTAGCATGTCTCCACTAAGGAGATGATTCACACTCCCAGCCCCTCCCTGAAATCCCAGGCTACCTATTCCTAGTAACCTGAAGGAGCTTAATAGCTAGCATTTCTATGTGCTGGAGCAGAGAGCTGGAGACGACAGGGTCAGGTGGGTGTCCTTATAAGGAGCCAGGCACAGCAAGAGTTAATCCTAAAGCAGAACAGACTGGTGTGCCTCAGGGTTTGGGACCTCTGTGCGGGACAGGAGCTAATCTGCCGCTGGCCTCAGGCACCATCCTAGGTGATGGATCCTGCCCACTCATTGAGCACTGGTGTTATTAATCTTTTTATTTGTGTGTCAAGCCACCTTCAATGAATTGGTGCATGTGGAAGTGATCTCTGAGCAGTAGAAATCTGTGTAACATAGGATAGAAATGGTTCTCTTCAGCTAGCCTTGAAGTTCAAGGTTGCCCCTGATGCTTCTTGGCACTGTCAGAGCAAGTCCTTGGTATCTCTGCTCTTTGCCTGGCTGGGTTGGGGACCCTTTCCAGGCAAGCTAGAGTTGGCCTCTCCTGTGATTCTCTTTCACAGCACTGCGTTCTTTTCCTTCATAACACCTGTCACAATTTGTAATTTTATGTTATTTATAATTTACTTTTTTATGTATGTCTTTCCCACTAGGCTTCAAGTTACCTGAAAATGGAGACTTCGTCTGTTTTGTTCTTATTGACATTCACAGCACCTATATAACACCTGAAACATACTAACATTTTTAGTTTGAAGGAATTTAGGGCTGGAGAGTAGCCCTGTTCTCCTAGCTCTTACCAGCTGGGGAAGTCTTTACTTTTGGTTTCTGTTGGGCTGGCTTCTATTGTCCCCTGAGCACTTTCCCCTTCTCATTACCTCTGAATTTAACTACTGGTGGCCAAGTGAATCTCAAAGCCTCTAGGACAGACTAGTGGGCAAGAGGTGGCAGGCACCTACACTGATCTGTTCCTGCTCTACTTGTCCATGGTGTTGTAGGAAATGGGATGGTGGTGTTAGGGTCCAAATGCAGAGAGGTAGGTAAGTGGACTTCTGATCAAGCATTTCCACTCTTTTAAATTTTGGTACAGATGCAAAGGCTGCAAGGGGGCACCCAGAGAGAGAGAGCATGTTCTTTCATGACCTCCTGTCCAAGGGAATGACATGTACCCCTCATAGGAACCCATTAAAGCATACATTCACCATATGCCAGCAAGAATTCAATCAAAAGCTGTTATTTTAAACTACATTTGACTCTCTGACCCACGTTTATGGATTTACCCTAATTAGATTGTGGACTTGCAGCATGATATTTCATTATTACCTTGAAATTACAATTTTGTTCTGGTGACCAAGCCTCGTAAACAATATAAGTACCACCTGACACACACACTCTGGAACAAGCTCAGTGCTAAGCTGAACGTTTAATGGGTGATGATTGGATAACCCCAATTAAACGTCAGAAATGGGGAGAAAGCTGTGTGCTTGAATGCATTATGTACTGGTCTTGGGTTCGGTGATGGAGCACCCTGTCTCTTGAGGGTCTTGGGCTTACACAGGCTTTTTCTTTTCCATTTTACCTTTCTTTTCTGGCACTCCCTTACCCTGATTCAGACCTTCCAATAGACAGAGCTTCTCCATTTCTGCTTTTTATACATTGAGTGTACTTTGGCTGGTAATCTCTAAAAAGCCATTGTATGAGGTTTTTAAATATTTTTCTTCCAACATTGGTTTTGCCCCAAGGATCCTTCCCCCAAGCAGTGGCCCGGGATTTGGACAGTCCTTTTCTTTCTCCTCATAATGAGATGGCCCTCATCCAGAAGCATGCTCATAGCCATGTCTGAGATTAGGGATGCTGCTCAGAAGGCCAGGGGCTTGCCTGCTGAGCCAGGCAGACAGATAAATCCAAGAAAAGAAATGACAGTGTAGAAAAGGAGCTTGGGCAGGCCACAGGACTCAAATCTTACTGCTGAATTATCCATACCTCATAATTTTAATGAGTTTCTAGCTACTTTAAAAGACTGTATCTGAAGAAGTAAACCCAGGACAAGGATTTCCAAAGCAGGATGAGAGTTGATAATGTTTTAACCAGTTGGAGCTGGATAAAACCAATTTGAAAAAATGGGATAAAGGCAAATGTTTGAGGGCTGGGGTTGTGGCTCAGAGGTCGAGCACTCGCCTGGCATGCGTGAGGCACTGGGTTCCATCCTCAGCACTACATACAATAAAATAAAGATATTGTGTCCACCTATAACTAAAAAGTAAATATTAAAAAATGTTTGGTAAAATTGAGTAGGTGTGGTATGACACGGGGGGCAGACCTGTAGCTGGAGAGGCACTGGGCAGGGAAAAAGGTACTCGATACCTAAATTCTGGATTCCTGCGCAGGGCTAAGTTCCTGGTTTAGAAAGGTGGGCATTGGCCTCCAGTCACTTGTGATGATCCACAAATCTTCCCCATCTCAGGATCAGAACTTCATTTCTGTGGACTTGCCCACGTGGATTTTTTTTTTTTTTAAGTAAAACAAGCAGGGGGCGAACGCTGCACTGGGATGCCAGGTGGAACACATCTGGCCGCACAGCTGCTTACATGGGGTGAGGTGAATTTAGCCCACGTGAATGTTTTACATGCCTGTCTACCTTGCATTTGACATACGTGGGTGTTCTGTTTCTGAGAAACAGAGATGAGTGTTATATTCTTCAACTAAAACCTTTACATTCTTGGTGCCCCCCACAGTATTATATAATACATCTCATTTTGTCTATTATTAAAAATCAAGGTTCTTTTGTTCAATAAATAAACTGAGTGAGTTATCAGTACTAATTTAGCCCTCTCTTTCTTTATCAGTGTGATTTTTAAGCATTTTTATTAAAAGTGTTACATTTGAGTGACTAAGAGCCCTGTTATTTAAGGCCAATGTTATATTGCACTGTCAGATGTGTCTGATTCATGATGAGTGCTTAGACCAGTCTCTTCCTTCTCGGGGCTCTATTTCTTCTTCTGAATGATGGTGAGTAATTATTCCAGCTCCTCCTTCTGTGTAGGGATATTTGGAAGGTAAATGAATTCGTACCTCTGACAGCACTGCCTGCTTCAGAGGAAGTCTTTTGTCATTAGGTCATTATTATTGCTCTCTTCCAAGCTGCACCCCACATAATGTTGGTGGCACCCACAATCTGGCTTGGCTCTTCCTGGCACGTGCTTTTGGTGCGGGGGCTTATGACGAGACTGCACTCAGGGCTTACTGGTGACGTTCTGTGGATGGACGTTCAGTAGTGCTCCGTGGTGTGTGTGTTCATCCGGGTGTTAGGGTGTCTGAGACTGAAGGGAAGATGTGGTGATGGCGTCCTCTGAGGGGGCTCTGGGTAGGAGGTGGCTGGATGATTACAGGAAGACAGGTGCTGATTTACCTGTTTGCCAGTTTATTTTCTTTGGGGAGGTAGTGTTTCAATTTACTGCATTCCTTGGAGGTTTGACATATCAATTAGATGTTATCGACAGTAATAGAGGGGCAGTTGCTGTAAATGTGAAGTTTTTACTGGTAGGCCATGAAATGACACCCCAAGGGACTGTAACAGAGTGGCGTGATAAATATCGTGTTACCTGCATATGGGCAGAGGGACTGATTAATCGGCGAGGATGATTCTATCTCCTGCAGTAAATGATATTTATTCATTTGCTGTCAATCAAACCTTCTGTTCTAATTGGCTGAAAGGTTAAATCATCAAGATCTGCTCATAAACCAGGTGAAGGTAGGAAGGAAAGCAGTGCTAAATCATAATCAGTAGCTTGTTTATTTACTGCATTATTGCATCTGTGTGACCTTGGAGAGCCTTCCTCTACCCTCTAGTTACAGTAACAGCTCTCAGAAGGGACTCCTGCCTGGGTAGAAGGAGCTGGAAAGGAAGAGATGGTGGCCACACCTGGTGGTGCAGCCAGAGTCTAAAGAAGGCTTGGTTCTAAGTTGCCTCAGCATAATTAGACCTCTGCTCCTCTTTCTGCTGCATTTCTAATGTATGGTTCTTGTATTGCACAACACTTGTAAAAGGAAGAATTACTTTCGAAAAGACGAATATATTTCCACACTAACAGTTTTATAAAGATGTCAGTGAATAAGTATAGGCACCATTAAATCACATTTTAAAGGCAGGCTTCTCGTTGTGATAAATCTGCATTATCAAGTCTCATTTCTGAAATGAATCAAACATTGTAAAACTTTATGAGAGTTGAGTAAGAGATCCCTTGTTGGCCAGTACAAGTGTATATTGTCAAACTGCAGGAAGTACAGCATCAGATACCAGTGAAAACACTGATAGGATTGCACCCTTTTCTTAGAAGCAGTGTTTCAAGCACTATCGACTTTGGGGTGGTAAGGAGATTTCCTCACTGCCAAAGTAACTTGTTCAAAGAAACCAAGAATAAACTCCCATTTAAAAGGAGTCTACACAGTCCTGAGCTGGAGAACACAGCTTTCTCTTCAGAAGGGCTGCAAAGGTTGGAATCCAGGAACCACAGCATGGAGAAAGGTGGGGACAGGTCCTGATGGGTACACCCCCCGTCCAGGGCTCCCCAGCACACCTGCCAGTCACCATAGCATCCTGGGCCTTCTGCTCATCTGCGCCAATAGAGTCCACCAACCCAAGGAGCAGAATACTTCAGCTGAAGAAGTGAACTGTTCTTTCATTATCTTGATAGTCAACAAATTTGTGTCTGTGCTTGGTTGAGTATTTTAAGTACAGCCACATCAACTCATGCATTTTATATACCTTATTACCATATCAAATTACATGGGAAATCCTATTGATATGCCATATTAAAAATACATTGAACAAAGAGAGCCTAATTTGTCAGCTTTTTGGAGAGCATCTATGGGAGAGATGGCAGGGGTAGAAATGTCTCCCTGCAGTGTTTAAAAAGATGTATATTCATGCATGTACCTTAGATGGCTGTGTCGTAGAAGGTTGAAGCAAATGTTTATTGGTGACTGGCATGGCAGAACCAGTCCACACTGACTACTGTCTCGCTCTTTTAGTGACTCTTTTAGTCATTCCTATGTTCATTGCAGGAACACACACCCATCTTAAAACTATCTGGCTTTATTTAAGTTCTTAGTGAATTACAAAGCTTGGATGTTGCTTCATTACACCGTAAGTTCACAGGTGAGGTGTATGGCCACCAAACTCCTGGATGAGATGAAAAAAATAAAAAAGTTTGAAGTTAGAGAGCTAATCAGAAAGATTAAAGTTGAAATATAGTCTCAGGTGGCTACTTCAGTAAAGAGGAGATTCCTCAGTCTAAAGAAAATAAAATGATAAGGTGATGACTAAGTATGTCCCCTTCAGTCTTCTTCTGGAGAAGTAGACTGAGCAGCACTGGATGACCAAAACTCCCCAGAAGCCCAAGAATTCATCAGTCGCCTATAGCCGTGGGCATGGCCAGACCTGGGGCTCAGTCTGGGTGGGCACTGGCAACAAAAGTGCTTCCAAGTGATCCGTCCAAGGCACAGAGGGATAGTTCTCCCAGATCAGAGTAAACATCTGTGTAACCAGAAACTACCACTAAATTTTTGTGCTTGAAAAACATTCTATTGATCAATTTGGATTTCAGAATAAAGAAAATTATGTCAAATGACCAGCCCAGACTTTCTGCAAGGCCTCAGCCATGGCTTCAGTGGGACTGTTCTTATGAACTTCTGGTGCTGCTTTCCACCCCAGCCTGAGGGTTAGAGCCCAGGTACACACACCAGGAGAGTCTGGGCCTGACCATAGGCCTCCCTCCCGGCATGGGACAGAGTACTGGGGAAGGCGGCTACAGGAGAAGGGGGTGAAAGTTGGGATTAGCAGTTCTGAGGGGATGCCTGCCAGGGCTGGGGCTCTTCTGGACATGGACAGTAGCACAGCTAAGAAGTTGGCAAATTGTAGCAGGGACACAGCCTTGGAAACTGAAGCTCAGAAACAAACCGCAGCCCAAGGAGGGCAGAAGAGGTGATGGCAGGACTTTAGACCTTCTGGGATGTTCAGAGTTAGATGGAGCAGGGTTCGGGGCCAGAGTTGACCATGGTTTCCTTTTTTACAGCTCATGAACTGAGAGTGTTTTTCTTTTCTTTTTAAAAAAAATTTTGAAAGGATTATAAAAGATGAAAATTGTGTGACAAAAATCCATGTAGCCTACAGGGATTATTAAAATATATACTGTCTGGCCCTTTAAAGGAACCATTGCTGACCTGGGGGTAGGCATGTACTGGAGTATAGACTATTTATTGCAGCCAGGGCCGCCATGTACGTCTGAGGAGTGAGGGCCACATCTCGAGACCCAAGGACACAACCAGAGCAGGGTGCAGGGCAAGGCTCGCCTGACTGCCGAGCCACTGCTGTGTCCCCACTTGATGGAGGGAGAGGACTGCATGCAGAGCCAGTAGAGCTTGTAGGTACGGGAGGTCCATGGAGGACACAGGTGGGGTGGCAGTTGTGCCTTGCGTTGGTAGTGACAACATACCTGTGCCCTCCCAGCCTCTTTCTGTGTCACTTTCACCACCCCCTGCAGGAAGGAATTTTCCAGGTGTGACAACAAAGTCTAGTCTAGAGATCAGATGCTTCACTCAGGACCATGCTGCTAGCCAGAGACCAGCCCTAAGCCAAACTCTGGATGCTGTGACTCCCAGTGTGGTGGACTTCCTGCTCCTCTGCAGCCCCTCTCCTGGGGTGGTGATGGGGGCGGTCGGACCTCCCCAGCAGCGTGCCTGTGGAGTAGTGCTTCCAAAAGCTACATTTGGAGCCCTCCTGCCCTCAGTGCCAGCTCCATACTGGTCCCTCATCCTCACTGCCACTAAAATTACCTTCCTAAGGTTTGCAGATGCCTTTATCCTGAAGCCTCCGTGGTTTTTCCAGGCTGTTGCTTTTCCCTGGTGGGGGCTGGCCATGTTGTTTTGTTGTAGAATACAATAGTGGTTCTCAAAGTGAGGCCCCTAGGTCATCACAATCCCCTGTCTCCACTCTATGTCTCCTTCTACAAAATCACCCTTTTTAGCTTCCACATATGAGTGAGAACAGAGGGAATTTGGATAATGGGTATAAAAATGCAGTTAGGAAGAATTTTTTAAAAGAAAAAGAAATTCAGTTTCTTGGGAGCCAGCCACTCCTGCCGAATTTGAAACTCCAAGGAAGGGGCCAGCCATCTGTGTCTAGCATACCCTCCAGGACAGGTGGAGCCCCTTCAGTTTGAGACACACACCCCTCCCCCAGCATAGCATCAAATGTGCATCGATAGATGTACCCTACACCTGCACACACCTGTGGGGAGCCCTAGACTCTGGCACCACAATGTTCTCTCTAGAAGTGGCTGCTGTGTCCCTCACTGAGGATTTCACTGCCACGCGGACTCTTCAGATGCTGCCCCAGCTGCTAAGCGCTTTTGTTGGGGGGGTTGCTAGAGTTTAGAGTGTGGGACATAAATCTACTGTGAAACATGCAGAAACCCTCTTCTCCAGGGACCCAGACTGGAGAGCTCCAACACTTCAGGCCTTCAGAGGGAGCCCGTGTTTCCCAAATGCTTGCACTGACATAGAATGCACAGGAGGGCATGCAACAAGACTCCCTTGGCTACCACGGTCCTTGCCAGGGCTGTCGGGAGTCTGCTGTTTTCCAGATCTGTCTGCAAACAGAGCACGACCCAAGGTTATGATCTCTCCTGCAAAGGTTATAAAATCGAAGATTGGAAATGAAAATCATAGAAACCAAGATGAATATGCGAAAGGCTACAGCCGTGGCTCAGTGGGAGTGAGGCCTAAGGATGTGCTCCCAGTCAGCAGCTGTATGGCAGCAGGCTTACATTCTTAATTCAGCGTGGGCCCTTCCATGATATTTGTCACACCAAGAAGAAATGGTCCAAAACAGCCCTGGAGCCTGGACTGTTTACTAAGCAAGCCCAGAGGCCGACCGGAAGCCTGCCCACTGGTCTCGCCACTGAGGGCTTGTTATGTTCTCTTCTCCAGGTGCACCGAGGTGTAGAGTAGAGCAGTGGCTCTTCACAAGGACAGAAGGGTGACAATACAGATATCCTGCCCAGAATCTTCAAATGATATTGAGTGCCTTCTCCTTCATGTTCATCTTTTGGTTTATTGGTTGTTGTTTTTTGGGTTTTTTTCCCTAGATTTTGTTTAGTTTTTAGTTAATTTCTAATTGAAAGCCTCCTCAGTACAGAATTTCAGATACAGAGTTCTGCTGACTTAATGGGAGGAAAAAACAGCTGAAGGAGAGTGCGTCTGAAATTTCCTCCTTCTCTGCCCCTCATGCCCAGGCCTCAGGACTGCCCGCAGGGCACCAGTGTGATCCTGATGGCTTGGAGCCATCACCAAGGGAGTGATGGGTAAATCACTGGGCAACTTCAGAAAAATCTACTTTGTGCTTTCACACACTTGGTTGAACTTTTCAAAAATATTGACTAAACAACTTGCCAGCTGATCACCAACAGCTCTATTTGACGATCTCTGACAGAAAGCCAGTGGGCACGTGCGACGTCATCTAGCACTAACAGGCCCTTCATTAGCAGCTTTTGAGGGGATGAGTGCTCTCCTGGCCCTGCAAGAGTGATTGCTGTCCCCTGGTGCTGTTCGCTGGAGCATCAGCAAACTGTTTGCTTAGCGAGCCCCGAGGCAGACAAGAAGCCTGCCTGTACGTCTCCATCACTCCGAGGGCTTTTTATGTTCTGATCTCCAGGAACACAAATAATATTCTTTCTAAGCTGCTCCAAAATACAAGTGATAGAAAATATCATGGAAAAGGTGAATTGCCAGACAGTAAGCCCTCATGACTGAGAGCTTATTCATAAAATGATGACAAATTTATTGCACATATTCACTGCTGGCTTTCAAAGATTAATAGCTGATCTATCTGATTTTAAAGCCTGACAATAGAATCAAAAAGAGTTACTGGTCAGTTTTCTCACCCATCCCCTTCACCCAGCAGCTCTTCTCCCCAAGAAATAATACAGAAAAATAAGCTGATTTAGCTTCAGCAGCAGCCTTGCAGTATTTTATTGCAGGAGATTTCCATGTGCCAAGGATAACTTTTAACCTTGTTGAGCACAATTTGACTTCTTGGCATCTGCCTTCAACTCTGCCAGCCCTCAGGGCAAGAGACTAACATGGTGAATAACTGGGGGTAGATTGAAGCACAGCCTGAAAGGAAGCCATATTTCTTGTGTGCCCGATGGCTACTTGTTTACTATGAAGTAGTAAAGAAGTCATTTTCTGATGTCTTAGCCTTGGGGGCATCAACAAAATTCAATGCAGGTGTGAAGAAATACCGGGCATTAAATCTTAGGTGCTCGTGTTTGCACACAGGTGTGTATGTGTGAACACGTGGAGCCTAGCTTTGCAAAAATATGGGGAGGGAATCTCCAGGGTTGCAGGTAGGAGGGGAATCGGGGTTCTCACAAAGAGCAAGGCCTCCCACGCAGGCTCTTCCTGTTTTTGTTCTGATAGCCAATTAAAATGATCCCACGATTCCCCCTGGCCTTCCAGACCTCCATCTCTCTCAGTACTCAGTTAAATCCCCCTACCTGTCTTAGCATCTGATTTTATGTCATAAATTATTTTAACTATTTAATGTATGTATTTAAAACATGCCCTGTCGTCACCTGTCCTGTCTCGATGTCCAGCTGTTCTGTGAAGCCCTGGATCACTGGCAGGTCGCTTCAGCCCTCTGCACCACAGCAGTCTGCCTGCTGGGACGCCCTTCTCAGCTGAATCTAGACCACTGCACAGCAGGACCTCAGGAAGAGGCCACTGACCAGTGACCCTGGAGAGCCCTTAGGTGGATGTGCACCTTTTATAAATCTAAGGGAGGTCTAGGCCAGCAAAGACTGGACCCAGATAGTCATTGACACCAAAATAAGGAATGTGGCAGTGTTTTTCTTTGCTTTTAGAAAGTGTTTGAAAAGAAAGAGAAACAATTTCTTAAAATTCAACATTTTTGTTGACAGAAACTGCCCCAGAAGATGGTTTCGGGCTCAGGACTGCCTCACCCCAGCTTGCGGATGGTTCAATGTCCTGAGTGTTCACTAGGATGCAGCTTTACTTGTGTTGACTGTGGTACTTGGTGCAAATTCTGAAAGGACCCCTTCCAGGCTTCCTGGAAGATTGTCACCTTTTTCTTACAGCACTCATATTCAAGATTCCAGTGTGCTACATGGCCCCGGGCTAATCGTGGGCGGCTCTGTACTAAGAGCAATAGTTTTCATCATAGAGAAACGTTTTTCAGACTCTCAAGATTTTTTTAAGCTCTCCCCAGTGTCCCCAATTTCTGTTGAGCTGCAAATATCAGGTCCTTAATGGCTGAAAGGGGGAGTCTATTTTTAAAGTTTTTATGGACTAATCTTCCCAGTGTTAGGTGCTGAATGACTTTGGCGTGTCATCAGATCTGAAATACCCGCAGGGCTTAGTGTAATTTTTAGGTATGAAATTGATCAGGTGTGATTCTGAGAATGTCTGGAGATCCTTCTAGAAGGCCACTTGCTTGCTTAGTTGTTTATACTGTGGTGTTCTGAACTCAGGGCTGGATTTTGTTTGTGTGGGCTTTTGGCCTAAATTTCCATAAAAATAGCCTTTTTTTTTTTTAATAAACCTGAATTCAGGGTGCATTTAGTCCTCCTCATTGTGCTCTAAATCCCTGTGGTATTGAAAACACTAGGAAACGAAATTGCCAGATTCTTAACATTTGAAACTTGGCTGCTGCCCATGCCTAGTCCTCGAATTCCCAGCACGTGTCTTGGAGGGAGTGCGCTGTGGGGACGGACTGTATGGGACGGTGACAGAGCAGAGCCCAGGAGGAGGAGGTGCTGCTCTCCTTGGAGACAGCAGCGTCTTTCAGAGTAGGCCTGAACCTCACAGGCTGAAAGGAGCCACTTACGTCACGAAATCAATAACTTTGTTGAACATTGTTTGCTAGGGACAGGAAGTCCTGTGGGCAGAGCAGACTGAATTTGTCCTCTCCCCTTGCCAGCCTCCAGAGAGGCCTGCTGGCAGAATTGGGGTTGAGCTGCTGGCTTTGCCATTGCCAGTCAGTGGAGACTTCAGGCAAATTTCAGCAAAATTCCTAAGCTCTTAAGCTAGGCACCAAGAGATCGAAAGTAAGCATATCCCATCGAACAGCCTGGAGTAATGAAGGTAGTTGGAGCCTGTGCAGGACCATGTCTCATGCTTCTACCTCGCCCTTTCTCCAGCCCACTGACACCCAGCACAGGCCTGGCTTAAAGTAGGCCCATCTGGTCTGGTTAGGGACTTCACACGGCCCAGGTGGGCCCTTCAGCATGGACATGTCCAGATCTTCCTGCCCAGCTGCCAGGCTGAGGAAGGAGAGGCATTAGCCCAGAACCTAGGCCACAGTTCAAGAGTCCTCACTCTGAAGGAGTCCTATCCAGGTCCTCCCACTGTCTTCCAGGGAGGACTAACCCATGGGCAGGACTCTACAGCCTCTCTTGGTCACTGCCTCAAGTGCTTTCTGATTTCTCTGTGGGCCTAGAGGTGACTACAAGTCATTGTCTGCAAGTCACTGATTTCCTTTCTGCCCAACAGAAGATAGGGAGCCAGGCTTAACAAGGTGGTGGCAAGATGCTGGTCTGGACACTGCGTGTTTCCTGAAGTTTCGTCTGAGTATTTCCAGGGTCAGCTAGAAATTTGGCCTCCCAAATGAGTGGCAACAAGGTCCCTCTATCTGTTTGTTGCACAGACACACCCCTGCTCAACCTCTGTCCACCAGGCACAGTCTACTTGGTAGTGTTTGTTCTTTAGAAGGCAGAGAAAGGGTCTTTTGTCTCTCTTGGCTTAGAACCTTATGAGTAATCAATTTATTTTGAAGACGACGACTGATCTGTAGCTAATGGATAATCCTTCAGTATCGGACACAGTTGACCCAAAGTGAATGTTTTATACAAAATCCATGCTTTGGGAGCCTTCAAGAGCTTCAAGGACATGAACAGAGCCTGGAGAATTTGGGGGAGAGGACTCCCCAACCTCCCATCTGCACACTGTATCTTGTGAGTTGGTTCATTTGAGGTTCTTTCAGGCTCATCTTGATCCCTACATCTGAGCAAGATTAGCTTGAATAATAGCTATATCTGAACTCATTTCTTATTCCTTTATTTGCTCAAAATCTTAAAGGTTTGAATTTGCAGCATAACATCTTCTTACCTAAAGACTTTGGGTATAATGCCTCACCTAGAATCCCAGCAACTTGGGAGCCTGAGGGAGGCAGGAGGATTGCAAGTTTGAGGCCAGCCTCAGCAACTTGGTGAAACTTTCTGTCTCAAAAAATAAAAAGGGCTGGGGATATAGTTCAGAGGTAGAGCACCCCTGGGTTCAATCCCCAGTATCAAAGGAAAGAAAAAAGAGCAAAGACTCCTGTGGAGTCACTTTTGCCCTGAGGGGGAGGGAAGGGCAGCTCTGAGACAAGGGAACTCCGATGTGCTGGGATGCCCCTCGGTGTGTGGGGGGCCCTGGGACTCTGACCCATGTGTAGCAGTGTGTTCAAGACATGCTGTCCCTGAAGAATCCCAGGTCTCTCCCTCATACCCGATGGTCTCTTGGAGAATGCAGATAATAGGCCAGGGTAAAGGTCATTAATTATAAGATCCAAGTGTGACAGAAACTCTATTAGGAAGAACACTTCTCTTCAAAAGACCAGACATTTAAAACTGTTTCATAGAGTTTAAATTTGTGAGGAAAACCATTAAACCTTATAAGAAAGAAATGCCAGACCAAGAGGGTGCTCTGTAGACACTAATCTGATTGACAAAACCCCGTTTCTGTACCACACCAAGGCTCTGGCCCAGACACGTCTCTCTCTCTCTCTCTCTCTCTCTCTCTCTCTCTCTCTCACACACACACACACACACACACACACACACACACACACACACCTTCTCTCTCTTCCCCGCCCTCCCATCACCAGTTGTGTACAGACACGAATCCAAAGACAGGAGGAAACAGGAATTGCTCCTGCATGATATTCCAAACCACTGCGCTTCCAGCACAGCTGTGGCTGCAGGAGAGAGAAAAGCACTTGGCCCCAGAGTCTGTTTATGTGTTTGAGCCGAGAAAGTGATTTTTGTTGCAAGGAGCTCTAAGTGAGACAGACAGAGTCAGAGAATAAGAGAGAGAGAGAGATAATTATCTAAATTATGTTCGTGCTATTATCGAAGACGAATATAGTTAAAATGTAATTAAATATGACGGGCTAGCAGGATGTAAGCCAAGCTTTGGAATGCTAATCATCAATTACTGCATCCCCTTAGGGGACTCAAGGAGCGTTGTATGGCAGAGTGTGGGAGCGGGGAGCTTGGGGGTGGGGTCTGAGTGAGATGGAGAGTGTGAAAACAGTCTCCCCTAAACCCTCCATGTATGTCCCTGGGACACTTACCTTTCTGTAGCTGTCACAGGGGTGAGAAGCTTTCAGCTCAGCTCATGTGAAGAGCTGGCGGGAGGGTCCTGACCTCCTCTTTGAGAAGAAACTCCTCTAAAAGGGAAAATTATGCTCTGAGCAGAGCAGGTAAAGCCAAGATCAGCTTATATTAGGGCAGAAAATGCAAGTGCATTTGCCAGAGAGTAGGCTGCAGCCCCCCGCCCCCCAAAAAAAAATCCCAGGAGGGAAGTCGGGGGAGAAGGATGAGATGGACTGTAATTGGGGCAGGAGATACAATTGTCCATTCTCGCAAGCTTCTGCCCCTCCTTCCCTTTCTCCCTCTCTCCCTCTCTCTCCCTCTCTCTTTTATTTTATTTTATTTAGTACTTGGGATTGAATTCAGGGGCACTCGACCACTGAGCCATATCCCCAGCCCTATTTTGTATTTTATTTAGAGACGGGGTCTCACTGAATTGCTTAGCGCCTCGCTTTTGCTGAGGCTGGCTTTGAACTCGTGATCCTCCAGCCTCACTCAGCCTCCTGAGCCTCTGGGATTATAGGCATATGCTACCATGCCCGGATTCTGCCCACCTCTCTGTCACCAACTGGGCCTAGAGCCCCTGCACACTTGGGTGCACATTGAATCACCTGAGGAGTTTAAAAGCACTGGAGCAGGACCCACCTGCCACTGGCCTGGGGAGTTGTTTAGAGGCTCCGCAGGTGCTCCTGATGCACAGCCAGGGTGTAGAGCCGCCAGTCCAGCAAGAACCAGACTTCTCAGCTCAGCCCAGAGGAAGGCAGGCAGCAGGGACTGGAAGCCACCTCCATTATGTGCCTCCACCATCCTCATTGTACCCGTCTCAAGGCCAAGAACACAACAGTGTAAGGAGATTGATTCAGATGTATATGAAGACCTATATGAGGATATTTATTCATTTAAAAAATGCTGAAACATAATTTGTTATGGTGCTAGATTCCCAAAGAATTTTGAAATTGGTGAGATTCCTGTACAAGAGTTAAAATTTCAAACCATTCCTATATTTATTTATTTATTTTCTATACTGGAGATTGATTAAACCTTAGGGACACTTTATCTCTCAGCTACATCATCCCCAGCCTTTTTTATTTTTTTATTTTGAGATAGGGTCTTGCTAAACTGCTGAGGCTGGCCTTGAACTTGGATTCTGTTTTCACTGCCAGAATAGCTGGAATTACAGGCCTGCACCACCACACCCAGCTCAGACCATCCCATTTTAATGCTTCCTGAGCTCTGTAGAATGCTGAAGTGGAAACCTGACCACCTTCTTGGGCCAGGCAGGTGACAGGAGTAGGAGGAGCAGCCAGAGCTGCCTCCAGGAATGAGGAGGGCCACCAGGAGCCAGAGGGCTTAAGTTTGTCACACTTCTCCTAGCTCCTGCCAGACCTTCCAGTTTTCAAGAAAAACTGGACATCTATATTTTTTATTTAAAAGCTAACACAACTTTTAAAAATACCCAGTAAACTAGCAAAATATGTCTTATAAACCTCTGTGGACAGCTTTTGATCTCAGTGAGCCTTATGCCTGCGACTCCTAACACAGTTTTCCTGCTACCTCAGGTCAATAGTCAGGTTGGTCCCATTTTTCCCAGGCCTGGCATGCAGGGGGTTCTGAATAAGTAGTTGTTGAATGGACAAAGAGGGTAAATGGAGGAGCCCAGAACTCCCACTAAGTCTCTGTGCCGTGAGGTGCTATAAAATCCAATTAAGCATCATACAGAATAACTTATTCCTGGGTACAGAAGCCTGCACACTGAGGCATCTCTTTAGATCCGCATCAGACATCTGGGCCAGGGAGCTCTCTGGAAGGGGAGACACAGGATGTGGGCTGACATGGTGTCCCTGCTGCATAGGACATCCTCTCTAGCTCTGCCTCGGAAAGCCAGCGGGCAGACATGTGGCCCAATGTAAGGTGTTAAAACACAGTCATTCCCACCTCACCCAGTGTCGTGGGAGTGCTTTCTCCGTCACGCGCCAGTCCATAGATCATCTTCAGATATGATTTCAGAGATGAATGTGGTCCTTGGCCATCACAACAATGGCAGACAATAAGAGCAGTGTGTGCAGAGGGCCAGCAGGGAGCTGTGGGGTCAGCACGGGAGGGACCCTCATAAAGAGGTGTCTTCCAGCGAGTCCCCATGCTCAGTGCGGCTTTTAATACCCGTCACGTCTCAGTGCCACCGACTAGAGAGGGCGTCGCCGCAGGAAGCTCAGTTGGCAGGGGACAGCCTTTATTATTTCCTCCCTCCTTGAGAATCTTTTCCAAAGGTGCATGTTTGCCTTCCAGCCCTGCTCCCCATGGTTGTAAATAAATCTGTTCCCACAGAACCTTTCCATGGCTCGCCAGTCTCTCCCCTTCTTGGCTCTACATGCTGGGTTTTTTAAACTTAAAAAAATTAATTTTTATCAAATATATACATGTACATAATTTAAACAGTCCAGTAGAGCCGCAAGAAAAAGCAGCAGTGCCCGCCTCACCCCTCCCTACCCCAGCTCCCACTCCCCCAAAGCAGTCGCTTTCTTTTTTCCTATTTAAAAAAATTCAGTATTCAAATGTTTTCAGATAGTGAAGTATATTCAAAGAAAACACATTTAATATGGCTTCAAAGTGACACACCATAGGTAGTGAAATGTCTCCTTCTCACTCATCTTCCAGAGATAGTTTAAAACAAATGTGTGTGGGCTCCTTTTTTTTTTCATTTTTTAAAATTTTAATTTGTTAGATATGACAACAAAATGTACTACAATTCATAGTATACATATAGAGCTCAATTTTTCATATCTCTGGTTGTACACAAAGTAGGGTCACACCAATCGTGTCTTCATACATGTACTTAGAGCAATGATGTCCATCTCATTCCACCCTCTTTCCTACCCCCATGTTCTCTCTCTTCCCCTCCCTCCCCTTTTCCCCTTTGCCCTATCTAGAGTTCATCTAATTCTCCCATGCTCCCCTACCACATTATGAATCAGCATCCTTAAATCAGAGAAAACATTCTGCATTTGGTTTTTTGGGATTGGCTAACTTTATAGAGCATTATATTCTCTAACTCCATCCATTTACTTGCAATGCCATGATTTTATTCTCTTTTAATGCTGAGTAATATTCCATTGTATGTATATATACCACAGTTTCTTTATTCATTCATCTATTGAAGGGCATCTGGGTTGCTTCCACAGTTTAGCTCTTATGAACTGGGCTGCTATAAACATTGATGTGGCTGTGTCCCTGTAGTATACTGTTTTTTAAGTCCTTTAGGTATAGACCTAGGAGTGGGATAGCTGGGTCAAATGGTAGTTCCATTTGACCATACTGCTTTCCAAGGAATCTCCATACCGCTTTCCAGGTTAGTTGAACCAATTTGCAGTCCCACCAGCAATGTATGAGTGTGCCTTTTCCCCCACATCCTTGCCAATATTTATTGTGTTTGTATTCTTAATAGCTGTCGTTCTGACTGGAGTGAGATGAAATCTTAGAGTAGTTTTGATTTGCATTTCTCTAATTGCTAGAGATGTTGAGCATTTTTTGATATATTTGTTGATTGATTGTATATCTTCTTCTGAGAAGGGTCTGTTCAGTTCCTTGGCCCATTTATTGATTGGGTTATTTGTGGGGGTTTTGTTGTTGTTGTTGTTTGTTTTTGTTTTTTTTTTTTTGTGTGTGTGTGTGTGTGTTAAGATTTTTTAGTTCTTTATATATCCTAGAGATTAGTGCTCTATCTGACATGGGTGTGGTAAATTGTAGGCTCTCTATTCACCTCACTGATTGTTTCTTTTGCTGAAAAGAAGCTCTTTATTTTGAATTCATCCCATTTATTGATTTCCTGATATTAATTCTAGCACTATAGGAGTCTTATTAAGGAAGTTGGGGCCTAACCCGACATGATGGAGATTTGGGCCTAATTTTTGTTCTAAAAGACACAGTGTCTCTGGTTTAATTCATAGGTCCTTGATCCACTTTGAGTTGAGTTTTGTGCATGGTAAGAGATAAGGGTTTAGTTTTGTTTTGTTGCATATGGATTTCCAGTTTTCCCAGCACCACTTGTTGAAGGGGCTCTCTTTTCTCCATGTATGGTTTGGGCATGTGGGCTCCTTTTTTTTTTTTTTTTTTGGTACCAGGGACTGAATTCAGGGGTGTTTAACCACTGAGCAACATCCCCAGCCCTTTTTGTATCTTACTTAGAGGCAGGGTCTTGCTGAGTTGCTTAGGGCCTTGCTAAATTGCTGAAGCTGGCTTTGAACTCTTAGTTCTTCTGTCTCAGCCTCCTGAGTCACTGGGATTACAGGCATGTGCTACTGTTCCTGGCTTCCTTTTTTCTTTCTTTAATACAAAGCTTTCTCTACCTTAAAGGTCCTTTGTCTTTCCCTCTGACTCCCCCTCCTGCTGCATAGTCTTTATGGTGTGGACAGCAGGGATGTGCCATCTTCTACTTAACCAGTCACCAGTGACAAGCATTTAGATTGTTTCTGTTCTGCTGTTCAAACAGGGCTGCAGTGCCATCCCTGTCCTGCTGACGGGGCACACTGGGAGCCTGGCAGAAACTGAGGCCAGGTGAGGAGCTGGCTCTCAGGGACTATGCATTTCACATTTTGCTACTGGGGAGTCTGTCAGTTCACACTTCCTCTGGCAAATGGGTCAAAGTGCCTGTGTCCCCTGTTCTTTGTCCAGCATAACAACTGATCAGACTGGAAGATTGTCAGGCAAATATTATAGACCTTTTTTATCTGTATTTTCATATTTCTAAACTGTATACTTGTGTCTGCTATGTCTTAATTTCATTACCAAAATCATCTGTTGTCTTGCTACTTTGGAAGACCTCTGGCAAGCATCCACCAGCTCTTCTGTCCCCTTGCCCTTGTTTACAGCTTTTGTTTGTATCAAATCAGGGTGGGCATTAGGGTGGCATCTTACTATAGTTCAGAGCCATGCCATGCGCTACACTGTGATCACCTTCCTTTTTTTTCTTTTTCTTAGAGGAAAAAATTTAGCTTCATTTTCTGTATGCCTGTTATTTGTTGATTTTCTACGTACTTATTGCTGGTTCTTCCACCTGTCTTTTGTTAGAGGAGCATAATTTCTCTGGATTTGGTCCGATGCACATGGTGAATCAGTTCTTTCGTCCCTGGAGTCCTCAGTCCTGTAGGGAACCTGGTCACTCCCTAGCCCTGCACTGCTCTCCTCCTGGGGCTTCCCATCCCAGCACCCGAGGAGTTCTCCTTCCTCTGCTCCATGCCTGGATTTCTTATCTTTCCTTTGCCTTGGTTTAGTGCTTTGCTTTGGCGAGGCACTTTTTCTGGTAGTTTCCTAGGAATGCTTTGGAGGTAAATTTTTAGAGATTCATGCTTAAATGAGAGTTTCTTCATTCTGTCCCACACCTAACTGGTACTTTACTGGGAATAGCTCTCTGGCAAGGAACTAATTTTTCCCTCAGCATTTGGAAGGAAATGTTCCATTATCTTCTAACTCCCAGCCTTGCTTTTGGAGACTCTCCCATGAATCTGATCCTTGGGTCTCTGTGCTCGCCTGCTTTCTCCCTTCCCGAAGCACATAAGGTCTTCTTCTTCTTTTTTTTTTAATATTTATTTTTTAGTTGTAGTTAGACTCAATACCTTTATTTAATTTATTTATTTTTTATGTGATGCTGAGGATCGAACCCAGGGCCTCGCCCATGCTAGGTGAGCGTGCTACCGCGGAGCCCCAGCCCCAGCCCCAGCCCCAGCCCCAGCCCCAGCCCCAGCCCCACTTAAGGTCTTCTGAAATGCCTCAGTTCCACAACAGGCTTCTCTCTGGATCATTTCTCCTTCATCATGGTGGCTACTTGGCGCACTCTGTAACTTGGAACCTTAAGTCCTTCGTATCTGGGAAGCTTTCTCACTTGCCTTTGGCACTTTCTTAGCTCATATTTTCTCTGCTCTTTCTTACTGGAACATCTCATTTGAGAGGTGGGTCTCCTAGTTTGAGCTTCTCCTTCTTTCTCCTGTTTTCTTTGTCATTTTGACATGTTGGTAAAGTTCTTCCACCTAGGTAGGTGTGTGTGTGTGTGTGTGTGTGTGTGTGTGTGTGTACTGGACCACTGAACTGCATCCCCAGCCCTTGTTATTTTGTGACAGGGTGTCACTAAGTTGCCAGGCTGGCCTTGAACTTACCATCCTCCTGACTCAGCCTCCTGAGTAGCTGGGCTTACAGGCGTGCACCACTACAACCAGCCTCCACTTAAGCTTTCTAACCCTTTTGTTGAATTATTTATTTCAGCTCATAGTTTTAATTTACAGGAGCCCTTTCTTATTTCAAAATGTTCCTTTTTTTGTATCATTTTATTCTCATTTCAAAGGTACAATGATCCTTTCTTTTATCTTTCAGAGGATAGCAGGTTTTTTTCTAAAGTTTTATTCTGCCTACTAAATCATATCTGTGTTCTGGAATAGTCTTATTCTGTTTACTTTCCATCTTCCTCTTTCATGTAGAGTCTTTCTTTGATGATCCTTGGTGAGCTGTTCACCTTTGAACCTTAGACTTTGACAAAGCTGGCTGGAAGCTTCGTGGTTGGGATGTGGACTTTCCTGAGGGTTATTAGGCAGGGATGGGGTGTCACTGGGGGACCCCATCACGCAGGTCAGCACCCCCTGGCTTTCGATCCTCCTTACTGAAGTGCTCTTGGAGCTCTGCCTGGCCAGCTCCTCCACTGGCTTCAGGTCTCCGCTCAGATGCCACTTTCTAGAGACCGTCCTTGGGTCTGTTACACCAACAGTGTTGCTCTCCCTGCTCACGCACTTTCCGCTTCCCTGTAGCATCTTTAAGTGCTCAGCCTGTCTCCCTCCACTGGCATGTAGGCTCCTGGGGGCAGGGACTTTGCTCTCTGCTCTGTCCCCATAGCCAATTTCCAGTGAGCACCCAGTCAGCATTTACCTGTGGAAGGAGGGCAGGGCGGAGAGCTGGAACGGGGGCCAGCACCTTTAGGTCTTTCCTCCAGTCTCCTGCCAGGGTCTGAGTCTGGGTCTTGGGGCCTAAAGGGGGAGGGAGGGATGGGGCCTGAGAGTCTCCCCACCTGGGATGGTCACTCAGTGTAACTTCTCTGCTCAGCTGCCGCAGGGCCCCAGCCTCCGCTGTGCCTACGGTCCCTGGAGTCCAGCCTTTCTCTGTCCAAGGCCTTCAGAGTGAAATGTCTCTCTTGCCAAGGCAGAGGGGAGCTCACCCCATTGTGCAGGAAGTAGGTGGTGGGGGAGTGCATCTGCTCCTTTGACCAGCCTTTAGCCAGTCCTCCGGGTGCTGCCCCTGCTCACCCACCTGTGTAGCCAGCTAGGGACTCAAGGGCCTGAACTTCCCCAGGGTCTGCAGTGAGTCCCCACTCTGTGCACAGCCTTCTCCACAAGGTGTCAGCCAGATGGTTGGATTTCCTCATCCTTCCTCTTTGTTTTGTGGTGTGTGTGTGTGTGTGTGTGTGTGTGTGTGTGTGTGAAGCATGCATATTTGATGTGAATGATACATTAAACTTCTTCACCACCTATTCAGTGGAGGGGACAAAGATTAAGCCATGGGTTTACTTAACCATGTTTAACTGCCAGTCTGGCTTCGGGCACACAGACACTTCCTGTCTCTCTCTTCCCAGGGTTGCTCAGGTATTCCACAGAAGGCTCTGGCGTTTGCATTCTCTCAGAGCATATACAGCAGAGTCACTAAGTTTCCAGACCCTTTGGCACAGGTCCCACAGGAGGAAGCAGAATGGGGCTTAGAGAGCCACGCTGGGCGAGCTCTGGCCTGTGTGGTCAGCATTGGGCCACTGGGGCGGGCTCTGGGGCCTCACGGATGGCAAGTGCAGGTCCTCCCCCATCTGAGGACTCCCCCATCCTCTGCTTCCTCAGACAAAGGTGCAGCTGTCTCCAGCCAGCAGTGCCACCTGGAAAATCCACAGCCCTACCGGAGGACCAGCTCTACTTTCCCCAGATTTTTATAATTGCAGTTTGGTTAATTGTACCTCTGGCAAGTTCCTTCACACACAAACACAGAAACTGTTTTGATCTCTTTCTTCTCTCCTCCCCCTCTTTATTTCAAGAGCTATTTAAAATACATAAGGAATAAAAAGTGATATAACATTCAGTCACGTCCTCATCCCCAGAATTGACCGTAGTTAGTATTTTTCACATACACTTCAAGTCATATTATTTTAATCAAAGCAATGAGACATTCCAGTTAGTGCTGAAGTCTCCTTTGTTCCCTTCCCTCCCTCTCCTCTGAGACCACCGCTGTCACAAATTGAGCACATACACTTCCAGAATATTTAAGAATATTTAACAATCATGTACATTTCGTGGAGAATGTGTAGCTTTGAGTGTGCCATCCCACATTTGCTCGGGGTCCTGGACCTCGCTTCTCAGTGCAGCCTCTGTGTTAGGATCCGTCTCCCCGGACTCACCTCTCTGTGGAGGAGCACCTGCCATGCAGGTCCCCACAGGAGAGGACATAAAGACATGCTAGTGGGGCTGTGTGAGGGCCTGGGTTTCATCTCCAGCACCATTGAGGAAAAGAAAAAAAGACATACTGGTGCTCGCCAGCAGACACTGTGCTTTCCCCATGAGCAGTGTTCCTGTGTGTCTTGGGGAATCCATCTGACCCTGTGCAGTAAGAGCCGTCACTGTAGTCTCCCCAGGAACCATACAGGAAATGAGACTCCAGGGGCCAGTCGCTGGCCTGTGGTTGGCTTGTGATCCACTTGTGTGGGGTCCCCATGGTTCTGGCCAGCGTCATCCCCAGCCCTGGAGTTGTGACCCACCTGTGAGTGAGGCATCACTAATACTCTAGGGCCCAGGAGAATAAAACCCAGGGGATGGGGATGGGGCTCGGGCTCGATGGCAGAGCTCTTGCCTAGCACGCGTGAGGCACTAGGTTTGATCCTCAGCACCACATAAAAATAAATACATAAAAGGTATTGTGTCTATATACAACCAAAAAAATGTTAAAAAAAAAAAAAAAAACAACCCAGGGGACAGTGAGTAGTCAGTGGCCCCCAACTCCCAGCCACATTATCTGAAAGTTCTTCATTGTTCTTTGGTAGAAAGAACACAAACTAACAGACACTAAATCCTGCTTCTGTCTCGACTGTACACCTGGCTGCTCTGGGATGCTGCGCAGATGGCCCATCTTCTCTGCCTGGTGCCTCACCTCTGGGCGGGGCTCCTGCTGGCTGCCCACCTACCCTACAGCTTGTCTAGGGACCCAGACGTGGTCTGCGTGGTCTGACTCGCTGGGCCCCTTCCCTCACCTTCAGCAGCCACCTGCTGTGTTCCCACTGTGTCCCCATGACTTTATGTGCATGACAGCATTTAATCCTCATTCCTCAAGCAGGGGCTTTGAGAAGATTGCTTTCAATCCCTTGGTTTTCTGCTGTGCTTGATTACTACTATGGCAACAACATAATTTTATTTTCTTTTTTTAAACTTGATATATATAATATTTCAGCCTTATTATGTGTTAAATTGAGATTTGTGGGTGGGCCTGAGAACCCCATCAAAATTTATAGCTCTATTTCTTTGGAAAAATTGCTTTCAGGCATCACACAACCAATTACAAGGGAAGTTTGGAACTCCACCAGTTAGTAAGTTGGGTCCACTGTCCTGTTTGCATTGTTCCCTAATTAGTTTGTGGAAGGATAGTTAATCTCCCTGGTGAGACAATAAATTTCTTAAGGGCAGGCAGTGCATCTCGCACGGATCCACCATCACACCCAGCAGGTGCCAAGCTCAAGAATATATCAACACATTCTTGTTTCTCCAAATTTCTCCAAAACCCAACTGCCTGTCTGCCTCAAAGAAATGGGTGCTGATGGCAGTCACCTGGGGTGCCCCTGGTGGTCATTGACTCATATACTGTCAAACTTGATGACTACTAAATGAGGCCCAGGTTCGTCTGTTCCAGGTTCATTAATTTTTTCTAGAACTTAATGTATGTTAACACTGTTCTGGGTGTTTTACATTTGTTAATGTATTTAACCTTCATAAAAATATTTTAAGGGGCTGGGGGCAGTAGCTGAGTGGCAGAGTGCTTGCCTAGCATGTGTGAGGCACTGGTTCGATTCTCAGCACCACATTAAAAACAAAACAAAAAAAATCATAAATTAATTAAAAAAAAAGATATTGTGTGTTCCTCTACAAATAAAAAAAAATTAAAAGAAATATTTTATTTTCAGTATTCTCATTCTACGGATGACCAGAGAGGTTAAGCAATTTGCCTAAGGTCATAGAACTGTTGAAAGTTTAAACTGAGATTCAAACTCAGGCAGCCTGGCTCCAGGACCCAAGCTCTCAACCATTGCACCCTTGTCTGTGAAAGACTAGGATAAAACCTTTCCTGTCACCTGGAAATGCTCTCCATAAGGGCACAGCACTGCATTTTCACCAGCTTCATACCGTGTGATCTGTGTCAAATCCTTGGGCAACAGACAAGGTAGATACATTTTTTAGCACATACTAAATATTCTACCAAATTCAAACAGTATGGAAAAGTCAAAAAATAAAGTAAATGATTCTCAAAGTTCTTCCATCAAAGTTAAGATCTTGGTTGACATATTGGATTCTATGGACGCTCCTCCATGAGTACACGTGTACGTTGGGTGACATGGGAACTCCTTCCAGATGCATTGACAAGTGAGGAAACCACACCTTAGGAAATTGTATGCTTTGTCCTCTACAGAGCTAACAGGTTCAGGGTTGGGACTTTGGTCCTGTTTGGAATTTTCAGTTTATGGTAAACTCTGAAAGTAAAGCGCACATTTATCTTTTGACCCCGTTCCTCCTATTTAGACACTTTCCTCCCAGGATCCAGTCCTAGTGCCGAGCTGAGAGGGCTGCCACAGCCAAGGCTGTGTTAACTTTCCTGGAAATTGTGCCTACTGAAGAAGAGACTCCGGGTGCGTGGTGGGTTGGGATACTTATGCAGATGTCAGTAAAGCTCACTAAAAGCCGCTGTTGAGCTTCTACTTGGACCAAGTCCCCTGGCCCTGTGAAATCTCAGCTGAGGTGGTGTCCTTTGAGGAAGCACAGTGATTACAAATGCAGCTCAGTTGTGGTGATGCTGTTCCAAAGCCACCTTGTCTTTTCCTGTTGAGCAGCATCTCCAGTTGTCTTAAAGAAGTCCAGGGGAAATGGAATCTAGTGGCTGGGGAGAGAGGCGCTCATTACCTCCCCCCAGCCAGCTTCCTTCCTGCAGATACTTTGGTCTTAGGATTGGTATCTACTTCTGCTGAAAATGAAATCATATATTCAACTCTCAGGCTGTGTTAGTGAAAATGAACTCTAATGTGATTAGATATTAATGCAGCATAATGGAGGATCGGTAGTAAATTGAGACCTTCTTATCTTATTATTCCACAAATGCTCCCTCCTACTCAGGCTGCTGCCCTGCCCAGAGCCCTGAACCCCAGCAAGCCTGGGGCAGGGAGAAAAGAGCTGCGGGAGGGAAGAAGGTGAGAAGCGGGGGCTGGGAGCCAGGCTGCTCTGAGGCCCTAACCACGACAGCCAGCCTCACTTCTCCCTGAGCCCCTTCCTCTCTGCACTGCACAGGGGGAGGGCAGCCCCACCTGTGGAGGACCTAGAGTTCCCAAATGTAAAGTCTTACCTTAAATCCTGCATCACTAGGAGATACACAGGCATAGGGCTGGAAAGCCAAGAACAAGATCTCCATGCGGTCTACTCTGCTCCTACCCGCCACCCCATAATCCTCTCTTGAAATGATGACTTAAACCCAGTAACAGTGGCTGTAACTTGTGTTGGTTGTTCCCTTTCCTGGTCTGGGAGGCAGGTGGGTGCCATCAGCTTCCTTTAGGGAGAGGGATGGGACACTTAGTTCAAAGTGGCAGCCAGGCCTGTGGAACCCCAGGACCTCGCACACCTCCCGGCCCGCAGGCTTGTCAGAGTCTCCTGCCAAGAAATGGGCAAGAACGCAAGCTCTGGGGATGTCAGGTGGCATCACCTTCGTGTATGAATAATGGTGTTTTCACAAGGAGAGCGATTTTTCTTACTCTGTTTTTAGAAAACTGCTTTCAGAGGCGCAGCCTTTGCACACAGGATGGTAACGACTTTTTAATGACCTTAAGAGGACTGGTGTCCAGGCAGCAGTGAATCAATCTCAGTGGGAGGCTGGTAGTGAGAGGGAAGATGGAACACCTGAAACAAGAGGGGAAAACAAACTGCAAATACATATATTTCCTTTGCTAGCGTTCCTTGGTAATTAGACAATTACAGGAAACAGCTTCGCGGCAGCTGGCATTTCCACTGTGTGAACAGAGGAGGGATGGCAACGACTGTGAACTCCTCACGTTTATTATAGAAAATATTATTGGAGTTTACGGTCGTGGGTGCCTCGTGTTCCTCCAGCGCATTCTGATGAGCTGCTGGGCACTAGCCAGAGCCAAGTTCCTCCTCTCCGAGTTTGTTTGGGGCCTGCTCTGCTAGCTTTTAAAGGAGTGGCCCTGCCCAGGCTGATCAGAGCAGAGTTGCCTTTAAAATACTGGGTTTGCTTCTGAGAGCTCCCAGAGCCAGGCCAGGCTTTAGAAATGGGAAAGCTGCAGGCCTGGGGAGCCCCGCCTTCCCCCAGGTGCCCTCTATGGCACCATAGTGAGTGGTCTGCTGCTCCAAGCCCAAGTTCTGGGCTTGCCCACCCCTGCTCTGCTGCCCTGCTGTGAAACTCTCCTCCTGGAACCTTGAGGACCTGTCCCCCCCACACACACATCCGATGAGTTGCCCTGGTCATTCTGCCCACAGCCCTCTGGGTCACCATCCCATCCTATTTTATGGATGAGGAAATGTATTTTATGAGCTCCCGTCACCCTAATTGTGTTTATATTTTGCTACACTCTTGTCCCATCAGACATGGCCTACACTTGGTGTTCATTTTTAGAGGGCTTTATAAAAATCCTAAGTGCCAATCTCAGGATATGGGGTGCCCTCTTTGATGAGATGTTGGTCTGAGTGGGGCACTGTATGTTCCTGCCTCTCGACTGCCACCCTTCCTACAACCCCCACCCTTCCTACTGCACAAGCACCCAGGCTGGGAGGCCCCCCTCATGGACAGGGCCACCAGCATGGGTCAGTTGCACCGTGTAACCAGGCCAACGGTTGTGTTTGCTCTTGCAGGTCCTGGCAGTCGGTGACTTTTGAAAGGCAGCCTGCCTCCTTCATCCGAATCGTTGGAACACACAACACAGCAAATGAGGTAAGGGCCTCTTTCCATGAGCAGCGCCGTGCCCTCTTGTGATGTCCGGTAAGTGGTGCACCGAGCTGAGGGGAACCATTGGCTTTGCCTGCTAATGGCCTGCTGTCCCCACAGCTCGGTGCAGAAGAAAGCCCCGCTCTGGCCCACGGGGCTGTTGTGATCGCGCCTAGCTGTGCCTTCACTAGCAAACGAAGCCAGCACCTACTGCTCTGCTTATTCCTCCCGCCCCCTTGCAGAACCCACCATCACAGAGCCCTGGAGAGGTCAGGCGGCCTGTCCCTCCTCTCAGAGTCCTCAGCCCTGCAGATGACGGGGTTCGTAGGGGCCCTTAGCACTCTTGAGTGTGGTGTCCAGAATATGGATGTGCTGTTCGCATCATGTGCTTATTTCTCACTTTGAAGTCCTCGTCCCACATGTGGTGTGCCCCACTGAAGGGACTGCTGGTCAAAGACGTGACATGTAAGGGGTAGCAATGTGGAAATTCAGGAGGTAAATGAGAAAGAAGCACGAAAGTGGGAATGATCCTAGTTTCCCTCTATTGTGCACCTTTCTCAGTCTCAGTTCTGGTGGCTTCGTGGGTGTCCACCAGAGCAGTGGCCTGGGGCCCCATGCCTGGGCCTGGTGCTCTGCAGCACCACCTTAAAGTCTTCGTTGTTTTGACCTTTGAGTCCTGTTTTGTGGAGCCCTAGAGGTCAGTGGAGCGAGCGCCCAGGGCTCTCCTACTCCACCTCCTGCCACTTCTCGCCTTCCCAGGCCTGGCTCTCAGCCACAAGCTCCCTGGGCCCTGGCATGGGTGCTGGAGGGCTGGGGTCTGGTGATTCCTAGTGCTAGTCACTGGATAGGGCCCTGGACACCACGAGGGGCTGCGATGGTCTGAGGGCGTTCCCGTGGAGCAAGTAGCAAATACAAGGATGGCAGGGTAATCAAGGCTGGAAGAGGGTGGTCACTTTTCCTGCCTTTTGAACACAAGGCTCTACATTTTCTTCTTGCAACTGGCCCTGCCTGTTTACAGAGCTGGCCTAGCTCATGCATTGTGTTTGTGGAATCAGGATTTTCCCAGAGCTTGTTTACAGGCTCCTCTCTGCAGGAAACACACTGTGGCTATGGATCATTTTTATTAAAAAAAAGTGGGGGGGGCACCAAAATTAACCTAAACTATTGCATTATATTTATTTATTTATTTATTTGGGTACTGGGGTTTGAACCCAGGAGCTCTTAACTATTGAGCTATATACCTCCCCAGTCCTTTTTATTTTTTTATTTTGAGACACAGTCTAGCTAAGTAGCCAAAGCTGGCCTCAGAACTTGCAATCCTCCTGACTAAGCCTCCTGAGTTTCTTGGAGTACAGGACACGTTTCCTACAGTTAAAATATACTGGCTTTTAAGAATGCTTTGAAGTGCCAGACACACCTCAGGTTTTTTCTCTTTAAAACAAACCTGAAAATTATAGTAGTAAACTAATTGTTATTTTTAAAAGCAAAAATCAAAAATTCTAAACATCAAGTCATAAAAGCACTTTTTCTTACTTTGTGATGTAACAAAAGTAAATTTTTAATCTACATTTTAATATAAATTTGATTCCTAACCAATAATATTGTAATAATTCTGCCAATAAATTTCCAGTTTTTCTTACTATTTAAGCTACATTAATTATGTGTTACTTACTAAATTTGAGAAAAACTGAAATTTATTTTTACAGATAACATATTGAACTATTAAAATTAAAATTAAATATTTTTCACTTGCAATCTTTACTTTTAGTATAATACACTTTATAATACACATAATTCACTTTATGGCCTAGCCAGGGCCTCTTCCAGGCCTGAACTCAGTCCCAGCCTCATCACCTCTGGGACCAAAGGAATGAAAAAAGAACCTTGAACATTTTATTTCAAAGCTGTTCTTGATGGAGAATATCTTCCTAGACAAGGCTCTAAAGTTGGCATGCAAAACCTCTTTTCCATGAGGAATTTCCCAAAAATATCCAGGACCCTGCTCCCTTGGGTGAAGATGATGCCAATCAGTTTACATGGCTGGCCAGCAGGCACTAGTGACATGGCGGTCCGTCTCATAAGGCTGATGAGTAACTTGCTCATTGCCTTATTGAATCAGTTATTGATCAGGAAAATAAAGCCTCAACATGGTGTTTCCAACTGGAAATCATAAAATATATGATGAACAGGACCATAAGAGAATATCCATAAGCTGCACCATCCTCAGAGCACACAGGAGGACACAAGGTCCACACCGTCCTCAGAGTACACAGGAGGACATGATAAAGTTGGTTTCCCAGGGTGTCAGGGATGTAGCTATCTGTAGCTGTTCCGAGGTTCTGGGACATCCTTTGGAAGAAGCAGTGTCACCTGCCTTAGAGAAGCAGCAGCCCAGAGGTAGAAGGGATGGGCTGCTTCCTGCGAAGGAGGATGCGTCTGGCAGGCTGGGCAGGACTCCTGGGAAACAGTGCTAGAGGAAAACTGAGATGCCCGACAGGAAGGTGCTCACTGCTGCATGGGCACAGCCAGGGAAAGGACACTAGGGTGTGAGTCCAGTACAGTCCCGATGTGTAGTTCCATGGGAGCAGAACTGTGCCATCAGAAATAGGGGTCCAAGCACCTCTTTCTCACTGCGGGGGGTGGCCTGGAGGGCAGGGTTGCGGGCTTTCCGCAGTCTGTCTCCACTTGGTTGCCAGGCGATGCCAGTGGCTCTTAGCCCGGGCCGCGGGAGCAGAACACGTCAGCGGGGCCTGAGCAGCAGATGTTCGTTTCTCCCAGCTCCACCGGCTGGAAGTGTGAGGTCAGAGTGTCGGCAAGGTCTGGCACTTCAAGGGGGTCCTCTTCCTGTCCCCACCCTCACTGGCCTTCCTTGGCGAAGGTACTCAGAGTATGATGAACTCCCACCGCCCTTTTCCTTCATGTAAGGACACTGGTTCCATCAAGGGGCTCCACCCTCGTCATCTCATCTAAACCTGACCACCCCAAAGTTTCTGCCTTCTACTACCAGTCCACTGGGGATTAGGGTTTCAGCAGTGTGTCTGGGGGACCCAGAAACGCAGTCAGTTGTCGTGGCTGTCATTTCAGGCAGAGCCAGGACTTGTTCCCTTTTAGCTACTGGGTGTTTGTGAACCCAGAGGCTTCGTGCAAATTGCCAGGAATATAGAGGGAGTTGAGAGGTGAAACTGTGTGTAAAAGACGAGCTGTTTGCCACGTCCCCAGGTAGGTCTGCTTGCTGCAGACACTGTAGTGGTGGGGTGGTGCGGGGAGCCCTGCGTGGAGTGCTTCTGGGAGTGGAAGAGCTTTCAAGGAGGTGGGAGCTGTTTCCACAAAAGGTAGAAAGTGGCCCAGAGAGAGTGTCAATGGCCAGAGCTGCCTGCTCTTCAGAGAGACCATGGCCAGGAGCCCAGGGAGTTGACCGCCGTGACCTCCCGCCATCCGGGTGCTATTGGAGTAGCAGAGGGCACATGCCCAGCCATGAGTGGAACCGGCTTCCGAGCCCAGACGGCTTGGGCTCTTGCCCACCATGGGTCGCGCCCGTCTTGCTCTGGTGGGCCAGGCCTCCTGCCTCCAGAGGGGCTGGCATCTGTGGGCTCCACGGTTTTCCCCTTTTCCCTTCATCAGCTGGCTCTTGGGCATCAGCAAGCGGCCTGGTGGGCTGTGGAGGCCCAGGCTTCTCCATCACCTGTTCCGCAGGCTCTGATTCCTGCAGCTTCCCGGCCTCTCCTCTGGGAAGCGCGCGTCTGCTGCTGGCATCTGTCTCTCATCTTCTGTCGTGAGCACCACAGCAATGAGTTCATTAGGTTTTTTAGCTTCGTTTATGACTTCTGTCAATAGAGTCCCTAATGCTGGCCTCTGAAGACGCCCACCCCCCTGCTCCCGTGTGCTTGGCGCTGCCCTCGTCATTTACTCAGCTCTCACACCTCTTGCCTGTCATCTCCCGCCAGTGTGTCTTCCTGTCCCTTTGCCCTGCAGTCTCCTGCATGGGGCTGGTTCTCATGTGCCTGCTGCTCCTCTCTTTGGCCTTGCATGGTCTCTCCACATCTTCTCTGCCCACTCTCGGGGCTGCCCTTGTCTCCCCTGTGCCTGGCACTAGATGGCAGACCTGTCAGCTTGTCCTCGAGCTCATCCACGGTCCCCTTCAGTTGGTCACCTGATTCCCCAGTGCCTGCTGCTACCAAGCTCACTCCTGGCTATTCCTTGGCCACTTTTTGGTGGTCTCAGTGGCTACTTCAGCAAGCTTGTGTGCATTCGTGGTCATCCCCTTGCCTCCATGGCTGATTGTCTCTGAGCTGCCTGTGGGAGGCAGACATCACTCCCCTTCCTAAACCTCTCTTGTCTGGAAAAGGTCAGACACTGGGCCTTGTCACTTTCCCTGCAGCATCAGGGCAGACCTCAGTTCCAGCTGGCGAGTGCGACAGAGCAGGCCTGGCATCTCCCATCATCCACTCCCCCTCATCTGGTGACCTTAGCACATAACGGAGGTGCACACCTGCATCCTCGAATCCACGGAATTCAAACAAGATCCAGTCTGGGGCCTTGTGAAGATGGTCAGTGGTATTAAAAGTGATAGAAATGGCGTCTGTTTCTTGTTATGGCTTTATGAAGCCCTGAGTTTGAGAGAAAGTTTCGGAGTGATTTTTCAGTAGACAGGGAGCTGAGGGTTGACAGGACCACAGGAAGAGCGAGCTCTGTGGCACAGAAACAGGCTCCTGCCACAGGACCGCGGGAAGGCGTCCGCCAAGTCAGTAGCAGAAACTGAGGAAGGCATTGATGGGTTGCACCGGCTCTCTCAGTTCCCCTGTGCTCATTGGACTCATGTGGCAAGAGGAAAGCTGTGTCAAGGTCACCTTTGCATCTTCCACAGCTAGATGGTGCCCGGCATGTGTAAGAGTAGAGTACCTGTGAGCCACGCAAACGGAATAATCTGTTCAGCCATCTCTGCTCCACCCAGTCAGTCAAACAGAAATAAAGGGAAAGATTTAGTAAAATAACTAGTCGTTACCAAGTGGCCATGGCATTCCAAGACAGCCTTCCTGATCATACTGAAGATTTCCTGAACCCAGAAACCAAAAACTTCTATAAATGAAAAAATGTGAGTCCCAAGCATTCATCATCTCTTAGGTTAGGACCCTTATCATAAAATAATAATGACCTGAAATGACAGTACCGGTGGCTAGCGTTGACTGAACACTGATCTCAGGCCAGGCCCTGTTCCATGCCCTGTGTCCTCATCACATTATTTAACACTCACATGTTCAGGAGGTTCTGCCCAGGCTCCTCCTAAAGGTGAGAAAGCTCCAGGGAGCAGCGGGCAGCTGTCACCCGTCCAGGAGTGTGGCTAGGCCCAGACCTCTTGAGAGGTTTGGTGTGCCCAATATACCTGAACAAACGTGTGTCACCTTCTGAATACAGGCCTGAGCACTTCCACTCCTGTGTGTCCTCTGAACGAATTCTCGTGCAGGTCAGGTTACAAATGAGTACACCACAGCAGGGTTCACAGCAGACCCTGGGGCACCTCCCAGTCATCCGTCCACAGAAGAAGGGGAAAATAAAGCACAGTGCGTCCCACAGTGGATGATGACCCAAGTGGGTGAATGGCAGACCGTCTGGAAGGACAGCGGAGAACGTGAATAGTCAGATCACATTCATCTGGGTGTGGTGGTGCCCACCTGTAATCCCAGCAGTGCCAGAGGCTGAGGCAGGAGGATCACAAGTTTAAGTGCAGACTCAGCAATTCACTGAGACCCTGCCTCTAAAACAAAAAATAAATAAAAAGGGCTGTGGATGTGGTCCAGTGGTTAAGCACCCCAGGGTTCAATCCCTGTTAACAAAAACAAAAAGAGGTTATATTATAGAAACTTCCAAACCCGTCCCTGTTAACCCGCGCGTTTGCACATGGGGAACTGCTAAGAAGAAAAGGCAAGGGGGGCCCCTGGCTCAGGCAGAATGGCAGCTCCCTCGGGTGGGGCTTGCAACTGGGGCACGTGGAGGCCCCGCTTCTTGACCCGGGTGGTGTTTGTGTCAGTGTTCATGGCATAATCGTTCAACAAACTTTCAGTGTAGAGTTTTCACAGTGAAAAATTTTGCTTTTAAGCAAAAAAGAAACCTTGATTAGGAAACTGAAGCTGAGAAATGCTAACTAATCTGTGCAAGGGCACCTGCCATTGAGTGTCAAAGCCAGGATTCAAATCCAGGCAGGCTGGCTCTCAACACCCCGGCTGCTGCGTCTCCCAGGAAAGCCTGGAAAAGAACAGGGGCAGAAGTGTGCCCTGCTGTGCCCTGGCCCACGACTCAGCCGCAGACTTGGCGAGTAGGGAGCTCCCCGGGCTCACACTGCACAGGAGCCCATTTTAGGTCAGAGGAGACACTGGGAACCGAACTGCCCTTCCCACAGGGATTGCAGCCTCACTCCCTGGTGGACGTCACCTCCAGGAGGTGACATCTCAAATGGCTGTGCCCAGTTGATGGTGAGGGGTGAAGTGCGTGGGGTGAGCTGCAGCCACCACAGCTCCTTCAGGTGCAGTCTGGCCCCAAAGCAGGGGGTCTGTAAAATGCATCCAGGGGACATGGCCCTTGGGGTTGGGTCTACATGAATGAGACCAGGTTGTGGAGGGTCCAGGAGGGTGGGATGCAGATGACATTGCAGCTTGCTGCCTGCCATGTGAGGAATGGTAATGGACCTGTGGGCTTGTCGCAGGAGGCCTGCGCGAGGAGCACCGGCAGGACAGAAAGTCTGTGAGTGGCTGCTGGAGCTGCCCTCCAGGACCACTCAGCTCAGAGCCTCTGAGTGAAGCAGGATTTATTTACAGGCTTCTGTCAGGCCAGTGAGTGGCTCTGGGCTCCCAGTGCCATCCTCGTTCCCATAGCAACATGTGGCTCTAATGGAAAAAAAAAAATAGGGAAACAGATTCCGTTTAAAAAAAAAAAACTAAACTAAATGCTCCTTCCTGGCCTGGTGATTCTCGTCCAGACCCTCTCCCAGAGCTGACCTCGCCCACCTGGCTCCCCAGGACTTCGCCTGGAGTCTCCTCCAGAGGGCATTGATCTAGGCCCAGAAGGTGCCTCAGGGCACCCACTTGCTCCCCAGGCCAGAGCTCCCAGAGGGGCAGCAGCAGGGGTGAAGCAGACAGCCCAGTGGCTGAGCTGCAGAGAGAAGCAGGCCAACCCTGAGACCGCTGGTCTGCAGCGGGGACGGCCCAGTCTTGAGGCTCCACTGCTGCCCAGGGGAGCACCTGGCCCTCCATAGTGTCCTGTCCAGGGGCTAGGGAAGAGCTGCGCATGGGGAAACCTGCTCGGGCACAGGAATGACCCAGACACACCCAGGCTGGAGATGGCACTGTGGACCGCCTGTGCTTATGTGCCAGAACAGGGTGCAGGGCCAGAGAAGGTGACACAGGAATGCCTGCAGGGAGCAGGGCATGGGGACTGTTGGGCCCAGTGGTAGACCCCTGTGAGCTTGCGTGATAGTCCCAGCAGGAGGTTCTGACTGGGTCCCACACCACATGACAGCATTTTTTGCAGGGGTTGGGGGGAAGACTAGGGCATTGATCCAGGGTGCTCTACCACTATATCCCCAGCCCTTTTTATTTTTATAAAAAGGGTCTCGCTAAGTTGCCCAGACTGGCCTCCAACTTGCAACCCTCCTGCTTCTGCCTCATCAAGTCCCTGGGGTGACCAGTGTGTGCTCCCATGCCCAGCTATACTGCAGTGCTAGAGGGCAGAGACTGTGTTGTGGCATCTTTGTGTCTCTAACACCTACCCCAAGGCCTGGCACACAGTTGCCCCTTCACGCATCAGACCAGGGCCAGAGCTTTGGTGCAGGATTCTGTATAAAGTAAGCCCTGGGGAATCACCCGGGGCCACCCAGAGCTGGAGGACAGGGAGAGCTGAAGGAGGTTGCACCAAAGCTGTTCCTCTGTCCTTGGAGAACTGAATGTGGAGTTGGTGAGAAAGTCAGAAGCTTTAGTTGCATGAAAATATAGGGCAGGGGAGGAGCCTTGGGATGAGTGATCCAAACCAAAACACGGATTTAAGGATTACACAGGCTGGTAGTGATCAAGGCCAGGTGGCTCAGAGAGTCCGAAGGGAGGGCCTGGAAGGGAGCTCTGCACAGGGGGAGAAGGGAGGGAGCCACTGCAGAGGCTGCCAGCCCTCAGGGAACCAGCCTCTGCTCCCACCCATGCCACCAGGTCACTTCACCTCCCTGCCTCACAGGACACTTGCCTTTAAGGACAATGAACTGGATGTTAGAGGTTCCCTCTCGGTGATTTAGGAAGAAGAACAGAAAAATATTTCATTTCTTTCACAATTTTAAAAGAAGACCTTTTTTATGGGCATAGTTCTGCTTACGCTTCTCTTATGAAAGAGTTTATCAGGGAAATAGGAAACGTGGTGACACTGAACACATGTCATTGTTTCAAAGGCTGCACAATTTGTGGATGTGTCATGTGGGGCAGTTTCATTCTGCATGCTCCACAGCCTGGAAGGAAGTGTCCACAGACCTGGGCAAGTGAGTGCCAGGAGCCATAAAGCCATGGGATAAATGGAAACTTCCAGCTCCTGAGGATGACCACAAACAGTGTCCCCATGCTGAGCCGGCAGTTTGGAGAGAGGACAGAAATCTCCAGGCAGCTGGAGCTCTTTGAGACAAAAGGCACCTGTGGAGCATGGTCAGCTGAGGTGAAGAACCACCTGGGGTGGGGCCCCATGATCCGAGCTGTCACTGGGGTGAGAACAGGGCCACAGCTGGGCCTTCTTGGTGCCTGTTCAGTGGGAAGGAGCCTTGGCAAGGCCACATCTGCCAAGTGGGTTATTCAGGTCTCCCAGAAACCAGGGAACAAGACTTTCTTTGTTTCTTAGTAGAGTTTTTCATTTTGTTTTGTTGTGTTGTTTAATAAAAAAAATAGAAAAATACCTCTACCACCTTGTGGGCAAATTAATTAAGATAAAAGAGCGACTCACTCTCCCTGGAACAAAGGAGTGCACAGGCATTTAAAACCACACGCCGAAATACAGGCTACCTAGGGAAGGCTTGTCCCCAGAACTTTATCTGTGGATATGGGAAAGTGGCATGGAAGGAAACTATTGTCATGTATGAGCTTTGTCACCCAGAAATTCACTTCCACACCTAGTAGGGATAAGTACTTGAGCAAAAATATTTGGGTTCCATTAATAATACAGGAAGGTTTTGCTCCTGGTTTGAAAATGTCTTCTCATGAAATGATTCCTTAACTAGAAACAGGGTGTGGGGCTCCTCAGATGCACATGTAAAACCAAGGCTTATAAAAAGAGATGCTTTGTTGGGAGGGCTTGGTCTTCCTCTAAAAAGGAACAAAAATAAAACATCTATGCAGTCTGAGTCTGGACGGGTTTCTAACTCTTTCATAAGAGAAGCTTAAGCAGAACTATGTCCATCCCAGCCTCTGCCCTGGGATGAGGAGAGGCCCCTGTAGTTGTCTTCACGAGTCTGGTAAATGGCTGCTCTGATGCCACCACCTGAGCCTCATGGAGGGAACCAGTCTTCAGGGAATGGATGTCGGAAGCTGTGGCCTTGTGTCTGACTTATGGGCAACCATTGAGAGGTAGGTATCTATTTTATAAAGACATGTTGCCTTATAAATGTAAGCTGAAAGCTTGGTTCAGAAATCCTATTTGTATTGGTTGGCATGAAAGCAGGCTACGGCAGTTCCTCAGGAGAGACCTGGGAAGCAAGGCAGAGTCATTGATCAACATTTATTAAATTTTCCCAATTTCTGCTACAGTTCACAGTACTCTTAGGCCAATTTGGGAAAATTAGCAGATGCTTCTTCTCCTAAAAACCTTGAAGATATGTCAAGCAGATAGTGTTTGGGGATTCCCTCTAATGAAAGGCGACAGGCAGTAGCCAGCTGAGGAATGAGCCTGATGGCCAGGAAGGGGCCGGGCATTTGCATACATCCTGGCCGGGGTTTGTGGAGAAAAGAACACCCTGGACTGTTTCCACACGTCCAGGATTATAGCTCCCAGAGAGCAGGGCAAAGTGATAATAAACAGCAGCTACCAAAGGACGCCCAGATTGTGACTAAGGCTGTGTCAGATTCATACACACGACTACATTGCAAATTAGCCGGCTCCTCTCAGGGGATAGATCCAGAGGCCATTGAAGATGGTTCAGCGAAGGTGCCCCTTTGTGAGCAGCGGCAATCAAACAGGCTAATGGGATGCATGATTGCCGAAAAGGGGAGCGAAAATGATGCGGCGGCCACAGTAATGGCTTTGCATAAATCAGAAGCGCGTCTCTGCCCTGTATGCCTCATTCACTTTTGGTCACATCCTTTCCAAGGGGTATTGCAGTCTCGGGAAGGTTCAGAAGGAAGAAATTGAACCACATGAGCTTCTGAGTGGAAAGAGGCCTGGGACCCAGCTGATTGGCCCACAGGGAGGCCCATGGGAACCTGTGGGAAGAAGGGCTGAGGAGCGCCGGGTAGGGCATGATTCCAGGTCCCCTCCCTCCCCAAGGTAATGACAGTCTGCTCAGGCCATCAGTGCCCTCCTCCAGCCTCCAAGAAAAGAGCAGAGGCATCAGGACTCCTTCCTTTCTGCACCTCTGTGTGGGGCAGGAGCAGCCTGGGCCCAGCTGGGGTAGCCCAGCCTCCCATGAAGGAGCTAGCTCCCTACCACAAGCCCGCTGGTCACTCCCACTCCAAGAGAAGAGGGCCCAGACCACCCCCCAGTCCTCCTCTGGTGGCCAGTTGTGAATCTCATGGTCCCAGGGGAAGGAGGCCCTGTCCTGCACAGGACACCGAGGAAGAAGGATACCACAGTGTCCACTGAGCATCTGCTGCGGTCAGCCCTGGCTGGCGTTGACCACACTGTTGCCGCATGTGGCTCCAGACGATGGGCTTCATTAGCAACAGAGATGACTGAGCCAGGCGCACCTCCACGGGGGTGGCAGAGAGCCGTGCTGAGCCCCCATTGTGGCCTGGAAGCCCCTCTTTGCCCTCTGTCTAGAAGGCCACTCCCTCCTGTCTGCTCGCAGCTCCTCAGGCCCAGGCTGGGCCCTCCTCTAGGCTTTCCGAGCCTCCCTTCCAGGCAGAGTCTGCCCATCTACCTGTGCTGTCAGAATGGTGGTGGGAGGCAGGGTTGATGCTGTGGAAAGTTCCAGGCTCTGGTGCTGCCCAGCCCTGAGGGTGAATGAATCCCAGCTTCCCGCTGTAGGCAGAAGAGCTAATGCGCTGGCACAGAGGTGCCTCTGCCGGCCCTGCCCGTGTCCCTGAGATCCTGACCTTGGGCTCATGTGTTGGACACGCCTGGTTAGAGCTGGTGCCCAGCAAGGTCACTGGAGGGTAAAACAGCAAATCCAGCGAAGGGTGGAGGACCCTGAGTGACCGCAGTGTGGCGGCCGCCACATCTTCCCCAGCAGCCGCCAATCCCTGGTCCCTGTGGACCCTTTTCCTTCCTTTATCAGTCCTTAGTGAGTCTGTTATCAAGTTCTGTGTTGTTTTTCTTTAAAAATGACTCCTTCCTCCTGGTTGTAAGCTGTGCTTCACTTCAGGGGATTTCAGAGTGTAAAGGTCTGTCATCTACTTTCTTTAAACACTTGTATTATTTGAATTTGTCACCACAATCGTGCATTTCTTTTGCAGTTTTTTTAAATGTGAGAAATGGTGCTTCTCCAGAGCCCTTGCGCTGGCTCCTGCCTGTTCTGGGCTGTGCCCTGCCCCCTCCTGTCCATCCCCTGCCCCCTCCTGTCCATCCCCTGCCCCCTCCTGTCCATCCTCACCTCCCGCGCCCTCTGCTCCGGAGCCCTCTGTCATTGTCCTTTGGCTCAAGAGCCCAGAGTGGCTCATCTGCACCAAAGGCAGTGGGGGTTGCAGGTCACAGACTGGAATGCAGCTCTGATGCCCAATGGCTGCACCTGGGCCACAGCACGCGGGGGACTGCTGGGCCACAGCACGCAGGGGACTGTTGGGGCCAGTATGGCCTGGGACTTTCCAGGGTACCCTTAACTTGGATGGAAGATCCTGTCATGAGCTTGTGGTGTCTGAAAGACGAATAGTTGTGATTTCTGTGGAAGAAGGACCTGCAGGAACACACAGAACCAGCTGTGGGGGCTCCCGTCGTTGTTCCCAGGTATATTGGGAATCGGCACCATTTGCATTATTATTTGAAGACGGGTTGTTGGAGGGCTCAACACAGGGTGCGGTTCGCAGCACTCAACAGTAGATGAGAGGAATTTGTCTGGAAATGGGGATAATGGTGGGACGAGAGTAATGACCAGAACCAGGCCATCGGCCTCTTTCAGGTCTCCCCCCGGGCAGCTGGTCTCCCCAGGCCCTCCCCAGCATGAGTGGAGCAGGCACCCGCCCTGCGTGATGTATGGGGACCGTCCTTGGAAAAGAAGCACATTGTACAGGATAAGCCACCAGGCCATTCTGAGACCTTTTTATTTCTCAGTGCAGGGTTTTTATTGATTTGTTTATTCCTGGGCAAGACCCTGAGCTGCAGCGTGGACAATGAAGCTTGGTCCTTGAGGGTGATGGGAAGTGACAGATCAGGGGCCAGAGGCTGGAGAGGGGCGGCCACGGGCAGGAGGCGCCTGGATGCTTGGGGCGTCTGGGGAAGAGCTCACCTGGCTCATCTGGACAGTCACAGTCCTGGAGAGGAGGCAAGAGTGAGAGGAGAGGGGACCATTCAGCAGGAGAGGGCACAGAGAAGAGGTGACAAGGAGGAGGCCCATGTATGTCAACTCAGGGATCAGTGTCAGCAGCACAGCGGCACAGCCTCCAGAGGTGTTGACAGGACTGAGCGTGCGGATTACACAGCAGGACGGGCTGGACGGAGTGCCCCCCTGGCGAGGGGCCGCAGTCCAGGCAGCCCTTCTGGAACCCTCCTTCACGGGCGCTGGGCTCAGGGGGTGCCTGGTCGTCTTGCAGAAGGGAATGGGGTATGCATCCATCTTGGAAGCTGTAGTGTGCGGCGAGGATGCTCCTCAGAGCCTGCCCCGTCCCCTGCCTGGCAGAGGTGTGTTCCTAAAGCAGGAGGGACTAAGAGTCAACCCAGAGACCCTCCTTTTCTGCAGAAGCTTAAGAACGCAAAGCTGGTAGAGGAGGACAGGTCAGTCCTGGCCACCCAGAGGGAGGTCTTCAGATTCCCCCTGCTCAGCCCAGGCAGTGCTGTGCCCCAGAGAGCCTGCAGATCTCCACGTAGGCCCCCGGCTGACCCTGGCCCTGCTGGCACTTGACAGGTGTGGGCCCACAGCTGGACCAGAAGTGGACTTTTGCACCAAGGGAAGGGAGGAAGGGGAGAAAAGAAAAAAAGGAAAGAAAAAATCCGCTAACCGGATGCGGCCACCAGCACTGGGGAGCAGTAAGGGTCCTCAGGAGGCCCTCTGTCCTCGTGACCAGCCTTTAAGGAGAGGAAGCAGTTCACCTAGGAGAGGACAGCCGCTGCCAGAGGGAGAGGGCGGACCCGGAAATGCGCAGGCTCAGGGAGGCTTCGTGGCCGAGCCTGGAATGTGAAATTCAGAACAGTGGTCACTAAATGAGTTGAAGCCAGAGTGTGCAAAAGCCAGTTGATTTGGGAAGGAAAGCACAGCATTTACATCCTCACATAGTTCCACAGCAGACAGCATGCGTGTCTCCCTCTGTGGACATGGTTCTCCAGCAGAAGGGCGCACGTGCTCCGGCTCCCGCTGGGCAGGACTGGCGCTCCCCTGGGAGAGCACCGCCAGCCCTGCCCACCAGGCTCCTCCCGAGCCCCTTGTCTGCACCTCCTCAGGAGCATGGGGGTGTCCAGCCGGCCCTATCCTGCCCCTGTGTGGGCTCTTACCACAAGCACAGTCACCAACCACCAGCAAATCCAGAGCCCCGGGAAGCAGGCCCTGGGAAGGGAATGGAGATGAAGCTGCTGGGTGGGCTGGGGAGGCCCAGCAGTGTGGCCCGCCGCACGGCTCCGTGGGACCTGTTGCTCGTGGCTGTCCACGTAGGCGCCCACCTGCCAGGCCTCCATGCACATCTCCACAGCCAGCTGCCCACCTGCCCTGGCCTTGGCATTTGCACCCAGAATCAGTGACAGTTTGCAAGCCACATCTCCCCCACCGCGTCAGGCCCTCTTCACTGTCCCCGACCCCTGTCTCCTCACTTTGTTGGTTAGATCTCCTCAGACACCACTCAGAGATCTGAGGTCTCCTCCCCGAGGCCTCTGTCCCTCTCCAGACCCTCCCCTCGTGTGGACTCTTCTCAGCCCGAGTCCTCTACTTCCCTCCAGGTCCTGCCTGGACGTTTAAGAAGAACTACACCCGCGGCCGAGCTGCTCCCGAGTGCTGTGGGGCTATGGCCTCAGACACAGTGTCTGCACGGCCCCCAGGAGAGCTTGGAAGAAAGTATGACATGTTGAGCGTGTTAGATTGAGATGTAGATTAAGTGTTTCACCACAGGTTTAAAAATAGTTTTGTAAGTATGAGAAAAATAAACATAAGATGGAAGATGTGGAGTGACTAAATATCAGGAACTATTTGAAGACACGATTTGATAAAATAGATTTAAAGTAAGTTGAATAAAGCACACAAAAATCTGATAGTAATTATGGAAAAGTTTTATCCGTGGATTTTAGCCAGTGAATCCTGAGAATATTTTCATAATTCTGGAAAAATTCCAGCTGCATTAAAATAATTCACTCATGTGGACCCTTCAGAGGCTCTGAATTCAGAGCTCTAAGCCAGGCCACCTATGGGGTTCCAGGACACCTCAGAGCCCAGTGACATGACAGGCTGTACCTCATCCCATGCCTGAGCTGGCAAGAGGGAGCCTGGGTGCCTGGGTGGCGCTCCTGGGTGAGTGGGCACGCAGGGCTGCCTTCGCAGGGTAGCAGAGACGCCCAGACTGTGAATTCAGGTGCGCCCTCAGCAGGTTCAGAAAACACACCTTTGAAATTGATTCCCTGAAGACTGCAGCCTGCACCCTGGGTGGTCGATCTGACCACCACAACTGAAGAGGGTGGGATTCCTGCCCCTCAGAGCTCGATGGGCACTGGGAAGGGGAGCCCCAGAAAGATCCGGCTGATGGACAGCAGAGAGGATTTTCCGTGTGAGGCTGGGCTGGGGGCAGCCTTCCTGGCTAGGCCTCTGATGGGGCTCCTCGACTCCCCCCAGCCCACCCTTCAGCGGTCACTGCCTGTTCAGTGCCAGGCATGTCGGGGTCTCTCTGGAGCCAGGGGCCGGGGCTCCCCACTTGCCCAGCATGTTCAGCGTGTGCCGTGTGCACAGGGGCCAGCAGCACTGACTCGGGGCTCCATGGTGCTTCCAGTCAGACCCACTGCAGGTGGGCAGCCTTTTCCTGGCTTCTGGAGGGGGTCACCTACCCTCAACCAGGTGGCCTGCTCCTCGGGTGAGGCATTTGTTCCAGGCCAGGCCAGGCCAGGCAGGGTTGGAGTCCATCCCTAGCACAGCTGCCCGCGGGCTTCGCTCAGCCCTTGTAGGCCTTGCCAGGGTTCCCAGGTCCTCTCCAGGGGTGATCCCTGCTGGCTCTCTTGTTACCACAGCCTATGGGGGGAGATTGCCCATCCATGCTGCTCACCCTGCAAAAAGTGTGCCCTCAGTGTGTTCCAAGTCGTGTGATCACCACCACAATCCACACCTGCTGACTGGACCCGGCCACCACCTCAGTGGTAAATTAATTAAAAGGGAGAAAAAGCCAGGCGCAGTGGCACACGCCTGTAATCCCAGCCTTGGAGGCTGAGGCAGGAGGATCTCGAGTTCAAACCCAGCCTCAGCAATTTAGCGAGGCCCTAAGCAACTCAGTGAGGCCCTGTCTAAATGAGACAAAAAGAAGCGGTGCAGTCTGGGGATGTGTGTGGCTCAGTGGCAAGTTGCCCTGGGTTAACTCCCTAGCACCCCCCCCAAATTAAAAATAAACAAAAGGAGAAAGAGCCCATGAGACAAAAACCACCCAAACGTGGTCATCCTGTGAGAACATTCTGCAGGAACCTGGGTCACAGTGTCCATGACTTTGGTACCTGACTGGTCAGGTGCGTCCAGGGTCTCCTAGTTGCTGCTTGGTGTCTGTGCAGGACTGCCCCTGGCAGCCCGGGGTCCCCGGCCAACCCCTCACTCACCAACTCCTTTCCTCTCCTCACCCAGGTGTTCCACTGTGTCCACTTTGAGTGTCCGGAGCAGCAGAGCATCCAGAAGGAGGAAGGCAGCGAAGAATCAGGGACAACGGATGACAGCCTGGCCAGTCAACAGCTTGACCCTCACGCCCTGCGAGCCCCCAGTGGCGGCTCGCTGCCCCCCAGCCCAGGCTCCAGCTCGCGCTCACCCAACCGGCAGCACCAATAAAGGAGGCAGCAGACATGGTGTGACTGGGTGGGCCTGGGCGGCAAAGGAGGTGTCCCCCGGGCACGGTGTTTGTGGACTGCCCTCCCCACGTCCAGGGAGGAGCAGGCTTGGCTGCAAACTCGGACACAGAACAGGCTTCCTCCCAAGGACAGCAGGGCCCGCTTTGTTCTCCTCTCCTTTGTTGTCCAAATCAGGCTAGTCTCCAGGGGGAGAAATGGGTCTTCAATCTTCATCAAGTCCACCATTAAAACCCTACCTCTCTAATCTAACCCAGGCAGAGGGACAGAAGGAAGTGACACTCAGGCCCCAGCCCACTGCAGAAACGGCAGCGGACCAGAACAGAAGAGAAGGCACTAGGCCCTGCTGGCCCAGAGCGCCCTGTAGGATTGGGTCCCCTGGGACACCGGCCCTGGAGGCTGGTGTGCCCTCTAGCTCCTCTCCTCCGCTGACTCCTGGCTTTCCTCGTCTCTGTGAGGCGCTCCAACAGCAGATGGCTTTTCTGATCCCTCTACAGTCATTTCCCTCCCTTGGTTTTGAACGGTTTCGGGGCAGGGCAGAGACTGTTGTCCGTCCGTCTCCTGAATGAGATGCAGAGGCATCTCGTGGTGACACCTGGTCTCACAAGGTAAAGCCTCTGAAGACGTTCAACAAAATACACAGTGAGCACATCAGTCTGTGGACATTCGAGTTAATAATCGTTCAAGTTGCTCAGTTATTAACCTGTCATTCCTGAAATGTATCCTGCCTTTAAGCTTCGGCGGCTGACGAGGAAATAGTTACTATGCCAGCTGCTAATTTAACACTCAGAAGTCTGTGGACAAACATGCCAATTTCTGGTGGGCTTGGCTCGGGTGGCCGAGCATCGGGAGCACAGACCTGCGTCTCTGCAGCCTCGTTGTGCTGCTGTGTTTTCGCCACACTACAGCACATTGGGCATTGGAAAAGGTATTTCTCAGAAACTTCTCTCCTAATCGTCCCGGGAGGATCTCATACGACTACGACAGCTCCATCTGGCTTTCTGTCACCAGTGGTTTCCTTTCCAGTGCTGGTGACCCCTGGTGATGTACACAGATGATCATCTGCAGTTCCGCTTCTCTCCAGATGCTCTGCGTCCGGGCTGTCAGCTCTGGCCTGAGAGCCTCCCTGGCAGTGTGGCGAGCCACTGAGCTGCCCGGTGGTCCCCAGGTGCCCAGCACACCCTGGGAGCCTGCTTAGAGGAGTGGGGCAGGCCTGAGGGCTTCCTTTCCAGTGTCTGAAAGACATTTGGGGTGTAGAAAGGCTGAAAGGGTCAGCGCCTGTTCCTCCCGTTCAGCTTGGTTCTGAGTCCACACTGAATGGTGAGGTAGTGTCCAAGTGCAGGGCTGGGATGAGGTCATCTTTCTGTGGGAACACAGGCCAGCAGGAAACAGAGGGTCATCTAGGTGGGAGAAGTGGTCCTGGGGGAGAGGCGCCCGTCAGCAGATCTCTGCCTGCTTCTCCGCTGTGGGCCGAGTGGGACCCCCTCCAGGTGCCCAGCATGTCCATGTGACAGGCTCCTTGGAGGGGTGCCCGCCATGGTGGGGCGCTGCCACCTCTGTCAGCATCCAGCCTGCAGTGGCCAGTTGGCACCCAAGCCCCCGCCCGCCCAGCAGTCCTTCCACGCTGTTTGTCCCCTGCCCCCTGGGACAGAGGGGCCAGGTCAGTCCGAGGGGCGCAGAGGCACATGACCCAGGTAGAAGGGGCCCAAGGTGACTGGGCTAGTGACAGCTGAGAACCCACCACTGCCAAGTGTCTCCCCTGCAGGTGCCAGCAGCTCCCGCCACATCCTAGAGGCCACACCTGTGGTTTCCCGGGCCATGGCTGGCCTCTGTCCTCTCTGCTGGGACTTCCTCGCCTGCCAGAGCTCTTCCCGCCTCCCCCAGCACCTTAGGTGCCTCCTTTACCAGGGCTGAGGGGAGGACGGGGTGGCACTGGCAGCAGGTGGCCAGAGTGCTCTGCGGGCGACTCTCCTACCCTGGCCCCATCTGTGGCCCTGGAAAGCCTCCTCGGGTGCCAGGAGGACACTGGCCTCAGCAGGCTGGAGGAGCCCTCCGTCCCTCGAAGGTCTTCTGATTGGAGCAGGAGGTTCTCCTCATGTCCATCTGGCCCAGGGGCCACAGTCGAGGTGTGTCACACCACACAGGCCTGCGGCGTCTCCGGTCCAGGGACGAGGGAGCAGCCAGGAAGGAGTCTGGCCTGGACATCTCCAGGGCTTGGCGGGCCCCAGGGAGAGCTTGTCTCTGCCGCCACCTGGGTCAAAACGGCCAAACCTTGGAGCCAAGTGTGCTGCTGGGCTGAGGCAGGGACGTCTGCCCAGCAGGGCCCTGGGCCGCCTCCAGGAGCCTGTGCCAGCGGGGATCTCAGCCAAGCACGGGGGGCAGCACAGCAGATGAGGTTCCGAGGCCCCCCACACCTGGGAGCCTCAAGGCAACCGAGCAACGTTAGTGCAGCCAGGTGGGATCTGGTTAGAGGAGTGGCCAGGGAGACAGACACTTGGTGGCCACGACCTCTGCCCTGTACCATGATGCTTCTCGGGATCACGCAAGGACACCTCTGCCCCTCTCAAGAGATGAGTCACTGCCAAAACCCCCTGCCCTCCTCCTCCTCCTCCTCTTTTTTTTTTTTTTTTTTATGTTTTGGGGGAAAGTAGAAAGAAACCTTCATCGGAGCTTTGGGAAGAAGCCTTCAGGTCACCTCCCGGCAGCTGCTAGGGGGTCGGCTGGGCAGGCAGAGCCCCCCCCACGAGGATTGTGCAGCTCAAACCCCTCACGCACCCGCAATTCCCTGCGCCCTGGGTCCTGTTTCTCTCCTGATTCTAGTTAGAACCCTGAGCCCGTGATGGGTGCGGGGCGCTTCTCAATGCTCTTTAAATTGTCGCTTTTTAAATCTTATTAAATGAAGTGTTGATTCCTGACAAATACATTAAAAGTGTCTCATTCCTAGAAGAGTTGGGAAGAGAGATTTTCAGCAAGAGTGGGATGTGTTTGTTAGACTGATTCCTTGGCCAAAAAAAAAAAAAAATGAGTTTTGAATTGTGCGAAAATTGCTCAGTAGTTAGCCATCGCCCCAGATGCCCGCCGCTGTGCCCGCCAGCCTCACCTTCTTTCTAATTTAGAAGATAACAAAATTGTGGCCACTGAGATTTTCTGGAGTCAGCGGGAATAAAGGAGAGTGTGATCCACAGGAAGAAGCAGAGGCCACTTGGTGATAGAGATGGAGAGTCCCCGTCACAGACCACCCTTGAGCACCCCCTTGGGACAGGGAGGAGGGCGCCAAAGAGGGAAAGAGCATCCAGGGCAGCTCTTCGGGGCCTCTCCTCGCTGGCTGCACTCTTGCCTTTGGTGTCACCAGTGCTCCTGGCGCTCGAGGTCTTGGGCACAGCAGCTGCAGGGTGGACTTGCCCTCCACCGGGCGGGGTGGCAGGCACAGGCTGGGCTCAGGTTCCATTTGTTTGGCGGCTGCGGCCATCGACTCTGGTGTCCATCCTGACGACAGCTCCAGCAGGACTCGGCGCTCATTAGTGGCCCTGGGACTTTAAGCTGCCGTCTGCGGCTCTGCGCCACCACGGGTGTCGTCATTATGATATTAAATTACAAGTCTTCCTGGTGCCCGCTGTGGCTCAGGAGTCGCTGGTGGAGGGGTCTCGGCGGCCTGCAGGGCCACTGGTCATCCCACCTCCCTGGAGTGGGCCCCATCATGCCCGGCGCTGGGTGGATTCAGAGGCCCCCGTTGTATGAGAGCGTGGGAAGTTGGGGGGCCACAGTGTCCCCAGGAAGTG
>NW_025999982.1:6212884-6215677 GCF_001458135.2 Marmota marmota marmota | reverse complement strand
AGGGAGGGTGGGTCTTCGTGGTGGGTCCCTGGTGTCCCTTGGATTCCTCCTCCATGGCTCCGGCTGCCCGTCCAACCCCACGCCGAGGCCTACACTCCCGCTTCCTGGGCTCAGGGCAGCTGGACCCCGCATGCTCCCTGGCCAGGCCTCTCTCCAGGGCTAAAGCAGGGGCCGGGGCAGGCCCACAGAAAGCCCGAGGAGGGCCCTCCCCCCATCTTCATCACTCAGGTCCTAAAATTATACAGACCTGCCCAGGGAATAGGGTCAGCCTGGGAAGGGGCGAGGGCACCCGTCCCCCAGCTGTCACTCCTGCCCTGGGCCTGGGTCGTCTGCTCCCCCACTACCAGGCCCCACCTGCTCAGCGCAGTCACTTCAGGCCAGCTGTTCCCCGCTAGCAGCAGGCCAGCGGCCATTGCCAGCTCTGGTTAGTTTGTCCTTTTTTTTTTTTTTTTGGAGACCTAAAATATTCCCTGAGGCCTGAAGACTCACAATCATCCACCTGTAATTTATGATAAATGTCGCAGAGCACTTACTATTTGCATGCGTATTTATAGCCCTGAGCAGGGAAGGCGGCTGAGAGCCCAACACCTGTCTCCACTGTTGTCCCTCAGCCTTCTCCCCAGGGCCACTGCTTGGCATCCCTGTCCCACCAGGAGGTGCCAAAGGAGGGTCCTGCACTCGCTGCAGGCAGCATGGTGAGAGGCAGAGGGGCTGAGAGGCCCTCAGGTTGGGGTCTGTGCCCTGGGACACTGGGGACATTGTCCATCCGTGAGCTCCAGAGGTCTATGGCCTTGCTCCATGAGAGAACCCTCCAGATCAGCTGCACCACCTGGTCCTCCTGGGCTGGGCTCTGCTGCTGCTCTGCGCTGCCCCTGGCCCCACATGCCCGGTGTGCGCCCAGGCCCCTCTCCTTGCACCGCAGTTCTACATGGGCAGCACATGACGTGGGGCTCCAAGACCTCGAGGCCACAGGGTCTGCCTAGGCCCCTCCATCAGCTGCCCCAGGTGAGGGCCACAGGGGCCACAGGGCCAGGCTGGCCAGAGCTAGGACTGCTCGGGACTTGGGGCTAGACAGCTTTCTAGTGCCCCGGGGCCTGGCCTCTTCCCAAAGTGGCTCTTCCCACCCTGACAGATGGCCAGGGATCTCCCCATCACAGACTCTCCCAGTCCTGAGGCCACCCACTCCCACCCCCAGAGCCTGGAAAAGCAAGAGGAAAGTGCCCGTGGCTGTGCCTTGGAACAAACGACAGGAGAGGTGACGACCCTCCGGGTAACCATGGACTGGGCCCTCGTGCTATTTTTGCCAAACCTGTTACAACCCGAATGCACCAGAGACCGTGAGCCACCTCCTGCTGGGCCAGGAGGGTTGTGGGTGCCAGCCCCATGCCGCTCCCAGGCCTCTTGGAGGCGGGACAGGGACCTTGCTAGGCCTGGGTCTTCTCTACTTGGTTCAGGAGTCTGAAGCAGCCCAAAGGGCACTGTCGCCGTTCACAGTGTGTCCTGTTGTGAGCACGATGCGGCTTCCTCCCTCTGCACACCCTCTGAAGTGGGCACGCACACAAACCGTACGTGTATGTTGACGCCAATCCCCAAAATCCCTGCTTGTGAAATGCTGCTGTGGGTTTTGCTGTAGAAATAAAGTGTGACTTCTTGTGCATGTGTCCGTGTCGTCACTCTCCCAGCCACTCCTCAGCCCATCCCCTGCCTGTGGGGCTGATGGTGCAGGCCTGTCCTCGGGGCTCTCCAGCTGCCCTCGCTCTGCCTCTAGCGGGGAGGCAGACAGCGTCCCCTTGGCTTCCCCCTGGGCCCCTGCTGCTGTCTGGGCAGAACCCATTTTGTGTTCAGCAGCCCAGAGGCCGGATCTGGACCCTGCGTGACCGCCGCCAGCGCCAGCGCCTTCATCACAGGGCCAGGCCCTCCCTTCCTTCCCTGGGCACCTTCTTCACCTGCCCTCTGGCCCTACTGGTGCCATTTTTGGTGGAAAGAAAAATCCTGTCACCCCGAACACAGCTCCTCTTCCCATGTCATTGTCCTGAGCCCTACCGCAGCTGCCACCTCTCTCCTTCGTCATGACAAATCCGAGTGTGTGGACGTGGTGTCCCGACCCCAGCTTCCTCCCGTTTTGCGCCCCCTCCTCTGCCTGTGGCCCCACAGCTGTGCACAGGCCTCCCGGGTCTGCAGTGGGGCCCAGATCTTGAGGGGCTGGACTTGAGGATGCACTTGGACACCTCGGGCCTCAGCTTCACAGTTGTCACAGGAACCAGGTGTTTGCCCCCATGCAATGAGATTTGTTTTGGGAACCTAAGCGGAGGGCTTGGTGTTTGCTGACTTAGATCTGGAGGTTTTAGCCGGCAGTGAGCAGGGCTCACAGGCCCAGGGAGGTGTCCAGAGGGGACAGCTGTGCAAGATCCTGAGGGCTGGGGATCATTACTGGTGACTATTTGGGTGGGAGCAGCAGGGGCTAGTTAGGGCTGGGCAGTGGGGACGGGGGTCTCCTGGGTCATAGTGGACACTGGGCTCATCTCTGAGATGGGAGTCAGCCGGGTCCTGAGTACTGGAGGGACGCACCAGGCCCACACTGGCTGCTGCCTGGAGAGTTCACCGCAGGGGACACTGGGGGGGCCAGGTGGGAGGTGGTAGATCCAGGGGAGGGCAGCTGTCTGGACCCTTGTGGTGGAGGAGGGGAGGGGTCTGTGGGTGAGGAGCAGGGAAGGGGAGGCTGCAGAGCTGGGTGGGTGGCGGCTGCGGAAGTGCTGGGTTTACCAGATGCCTGCGGCAGGACACCCCCCCCCC
>NW_025999982.1:6205071-6211944 GCF_001458135.2 Marmota marmota marmota | reverse complement strand
TGCGGAAGTGCTGGGCTTTCACCAGATGCCTGCGCAGGACACCCCCCCCCTCCCCCGGGCACTGGCTCACCAGACAGAACCCAGCAAGAATTTAAAGGAAAATCACACCAACTTCACGAGGTGGTCAATTTCCTAGTGACTTGTGATGGAAACACAGCGACTTCCTCACATCCTAACCCCAAAGATCCGCCTCACCTTCGTAGCCAGGCCACCCAGCGCCAGGCCTTCCTCCTGTGGGGAGTGGCCAAGATTTTGCTCTGCAGCCAGGACAGTCGAGACAGCCTGCTTGGTTTACTTTGGTCTTGGTTTGCTCAGGGTGTAAATTGTGTTCTGTGCTGTTTTTCTGTGGGAAATGCATGTTGCCACCACAAAGCGCCAGTTTTGTTTCTGCAGGTTGAGTGGCTGTGGTTCGGGGGTTCTCAGGCTCCGCAGAGGGAGAACCACCCGGGAGCACCATGAAATGACATCCACACCTGCTCCCAGGGCTTCCGGTCCCCGGGGTGGCCCACGTCCTTACTGCTGCTGCTGGTTCTGGTCACCAGAAGAGGCTAACAGGACACTGCACCCTGAGCCTGCCGGAAGGGGAGAGCCTGGCCAGGGGAAGAGCGGGGTTGCCAGGGGATATGGCCTTGAGAGCCTGGAAGAGGGGTCCCCGGCTGAGCCCTGTGTGCCCCAAAGAGCCCATCTGGCCATGCCTGAACCCCAGCACCCTAAACACCGCTGGCCCCGTCAGGCCACGGAATGGGGGGACTCATCGCGGCAGCTGAAGGTCAGTGGTTTGCCCAGGGCCTTGCCCACCCAGAAAGGCCAGAGCCCTGCTGGTGGGAGGGCTGGGCTATGAGCCCTCAGCCCCTGGGGGAGCCCTGGGAGCACCATACGGGAGCACCACCCCGGCGCCTGCAGAGGCTTAGTGGGGTTGGATGGAAAGCGTATGTGAGGAGGTGCACTCGGCACCCCTGCTGTTTTGACCCTCGTGACCCTTGTGAGTGTCTCCGTGCATGCACACACCAGGTGACCTCAGATCGGGTGGCGCGTCCACTGCGTAACCACTGATCATTTTTTTGTGATGAGAACACGCACAGCCCAGCTATTTTGAGACAGACCCTAAGTTATTGCTGAGTAGAGTCATCCTACCCTGCACCAGGACACGGGGGACACACTCCTCCCACCCACCTTTGTGCCCATCAGTCACCACTTCCTGCAAACCCTCCAGCTTCCGGTGGTGGCTCTTCTCTCTCAGCTTTTTTCTTCCCTGTGTTTTATTTGTGCCTGTGGTAGTGCCCAGCGGTGGGACTTGTTGTTACCTATCCCCACGTGCACACAGTGTGACATTTCACCCCTCCCCCTCCGTCCCCGTCCCTTTCCTCTGTTCTCCTGACCCTCCGTCTGTCTTCACAAGGCGCCCCACACTCCCCCTTCCTCTCTAGCTCCCACATGTCTTCTCCCAACTCCTAGAGGTCAACCCTAGGTCCGCTTGAGAGAGAGCATGGACATCAGGTCCTCCAGATGCACTGACGTGACCACAAATGCCAGGACTCCCTCCTTCTTTATGAACGAACAGAGGGTCCCATAATGCAGTCACCCCACATTTCCCCTATCCACCCAGCCGCCGGTGGACACCCGGGCGGATTCCATCTCTTGGCCACTGTGAGCAGTGCTGCAGTCAACACAGGAGCACCAGTGTCACCTAGTAGGTGATGTCACTCTCTCTGGATGCAGACCCAGTGGTGGGATCGCTGGATCAGACGGTGAAAGGCGCTGTCCTCCACGCTGGCTGTGCCGACGGACATTCCCACCAGCCCTGTGAAGAAGGGCCGCCTCCCATGCTCGCTGGCGCTCCTGCATACAGTCATTGGACTGGGGGGGAGGGCCTGTCACAGTTTTTTATTTGCATTTTTCTGACGACTGGGAATGTTGAGCATTGTATTATGGACCTGTTAGTCTTTCTTTCATTGTCTTTTGAGAAATATCAGGCCTTTTGACCATTTTTAACTTTTAAGAATTTAAATTTGTCTCAACTGTTACATAAAAACATACAAAGATTGTCTACATTTATGGGCACCGAGTGATGTGCTGATGCAAACATACATTGTGCAACGTTTCAATCTGGGTGAACATACCTGTCTCCTCAAAGGAGTTTTTGAGTTCCTTACAAATTTTAGATACTGACCCTTTCTTAGATGGTTATTTGCAAATATTTCCTCCCGCTGTTTCCTCCTGTGCAGCAGCAGCTTTTTAGCTCCTTGCAGCCCCGTGTGTCTACTTTGTGTCTGTGGCCTGTGCATTTGAGATCTTATTAAACAAAAAAAAAATCTTTGCCCAAACCAAGGTCATGAAGCATCCCATTTTTTTTTTGTTTTTTCTTACTGTGTATTGAGCCCAGGGGTGCTTACCCACTGAGCCACATCCCAGCCCTTTTTAAATATTTTATTTAGAGAGAGGATCTCACTGAGTTGCCTAGGGCCTCACTAAGTAGCTGAGGCTGGCTTTGAACTTGCGTCCTCCTGCCTCAGCCTCCTGAGCTGCAGGGATTATAGGCGTGTGCCACTGGGTCCAACTTCTGGGTTTTTTGTTTTGTTTTGTTTTTGATTTTTTAGTAGTAGTTTCATTCCTTAAATTTAAGCCATTTTGATTGATGTTTGTACATGGTGAGAGACAAAGGTCTCCCATCATCGGTGCATGTTTTCCCAGCACCATTTGTCCAAGAGAGACCGTCCTTCTCCAGTGTGAGTGTTCTTGGCACCTTTGTCAAGAATCCGCAGCGAAGCACGTGGGTTTGCTCTGGGTCCTCCACGCTGTTGCCCGGCCGGTGTCTGTTTTCAGGCTCTCCTCTGCCCTTTTGTCACTGTAGCTTCATCAACTACTTTGAGATCAGGTGTTGTGATGCCTCCAACTTTGTTCCTTTGGCTCAAGATTGCTTTGGCTATTTGAAGTCTTGTCATTCCACATGAATTTTAGGGTCCTATTTCTGTAAAGAATGCCACTGGGATTTTGATGGCAATTGCCCTGGTACCTGGTACCTTTTTAACCTGCAAATGGGAGAAGGGGCTGTTGGCTGGGTATGGCAGTTTGGCAATTAGTGTCTTCGTGGGTGCACAGGTCTGTGCCCTTGTGCCCTTCTGCAGCTGGGCAGCAGTGATGTTGCATTAGAGCGGTGGCCTCAAACCAGCTGTACCCTGGGATGGCCTGAGCTTTGTGAAAAGCCACCCACCCGAAGCTGAGCACAGAAGTCTTCTGAAGAGTTCTAGGTGATTCTGAAGTCGGCGTGACCGAGGGCCACCTGGTAATGCAGGATGGTGGAATTTCCATATTCTCCAGCCAGGACCAGCCCAGAGCAGGTGAGGGCCTCTTCATGGGTGTCCCACCTGGGAAGGGCTGAGCTGGGCTGGAACTGCATTCTGACTCCCAGGCCAGGGCTCCCTCCCCGAAACTGGAGCTGACCAAGTGCAGGGACCACAGGTGCTGGGAGGGTAGGTCACCTTGCAAGGGCCTCATTGAAGGTGCCAGAGCCCTCTCCACCTGCCAGCCACTGCCTGTCTACATCTGTCAGGATGGCTGCCACCACACACTGTGTTCCTGGTGGCCCTCTCCTGAGCCACGGGTTCTCCTGCAGCTTTCCAGGACCAGCCCTCCCCTGTGAGACCCCCTCCACCTCCAGGAACTTGCAGAGCCCCGCCTCAGCCTGTAGCTGCTACCGGAGCTCCCTGCAGTCCGTGGACACCTCCTGTTTGGGTCTTATTGCTACAGAACTGCCACCCTGGGAGTTAGTGTGGTCAGGGATGGGTGGGGCAGCTCATCTCTGCTCCGCCTGGGTCACTGGGTCAGCCAAAGATGGGACTAGGTCACTCGAAGACCCTCCCTGTGTCTGGTTTGTGCCTGCAGAGACTGGCAGCTGGATGTGGGGCCTTTCCCTTGGTCTGATCCTTCCACATGGTCTCTCCAGAATGGTGGCTTCAGAGCAGCAAGACTTTGAGGTGATATTCACAGAACGTCAAATTCACCATTAAAATGAACAAGTTGGGCTGGGGATGCAGCTCAGTTGGTAGAGTGCTTGCCTCACATGCAAAGGCCCTGGGTTCAATCCCCAGCTCCACAAAAACAAAACAAAATGAACAAGTCATGGCATTTGGTACCTTCAGTGTCACACACCAACTGCCTTGTCTAGTTCCAAAACACCTGCATCACCCCAAAGAAAACCCCTCACCCAGTGAGCAGCTGCTCCCATTGTCTCCTCCCATCTGTTGTGGTGGCCAGTCTGCTGTCTCTGCGAATGTCCCTGTCCTGGCTACTTCATGTACCTGCCGTCGCACACAGGACTTGTGTGTGGCCTCTTTTGTGAGGCATGATGTTGCACAGATCAGCATTTTCTCTTTATGGCTCACCCATGACTGTTCCACATTTTGCTCATCTTCCCTTGATGGACAGTGAATTGCTTCTACCTTTGGGCCACTGTGAAGAGCGCTGTGCTGCTGTGTGGGCGGGAACTTGAGGCCAGGGCTTTGTCTCTCTTTTTTTTCCCCCATTTTTGTCTGTTTGTATATAAGTATGTTGACACCAATTCGTGTCTTCATACATGAACTTAGGGCAATGCTGTCCATCACATTCCACCTCCTTGCTAATCCCTGCCCCCTCCCTTCCCCTCCCACCCCTCTGCCCTGTCTAGAGTTCATCTATTCCTCCCCTGCTCCCTCTCCCCACCCCACTAAGAGTCAGCCTCCTTATATCAGAGAAAACATTCGGCATTTGGTTTTTTAGGATTGGTAACTTCACTTCGCCTTATCTTCTCCAACTCCATCTATTTACCTGCAGATGCCATGATTTTATTCTCTTTATTGCTGAGTGATAGAGTGGACCTGCTGGGCCCTGCGCTAACACTGTTTGAACTTCTTGAGACCAGCCAACTTTCCCAGGCCCCACACCATTTTACATTCCAAACGGCCACACCAGAGTTCCAGTTTTCCATGCCTCAGCCACAACTTGTTATTTCCGATTTTCTATCATCGTCCTCATCCTAGTGGATGTGAACACCAGACTCCATGCATGTCGGCCCCGGGTTCCCAAGGTGTGTGGCCTGAGTGCGCCGGAAGCGGCCTTGGAGCCAGGAGGCTAGCCAGCTCTCCTGCTTCCTCCCCCTGCCCCCCACCTTCTTATTTTTTTGAGACAGGATTTCACTGTCACCCAAGCTGGCCTTGAACTCCCGGGCTCAAAGGATCCTTCTGTCTCAGCCTCCTGAGTAGCTGGGACTACAGGTGGGCACCCCGGTGACTGTCTTAGGAGCATCACTTCTGCCATATGCTGTTCATTAGAAGCAGATAACCAAAGTTGGTTCCTATCCAAGAGGAGGGGTTCTATTATTTGGTGGGAAAAGTGTCCAATAATCGAGGGAAGGGAATTGTTTTAAAATCTCGGCCTCTCCATGAAACTTTTCATCAGTTCTTTGGTGAGGTGCTCAAAGTGGCAGCTTGTGACAGAGAGCATAGAGTCTTCCTCTTCCTAGTCCACACATTGCCACTAGAAAGTTTGCCACACACCAGCTTCTGGCACCAGGCATTCCACGCCTTGTCCCTCTCTCTGGCCAGCTCCATGGAGCTGGGAGCTGAGTCTTTAAGAACTTGCTCTGCACGTCCCACAAGCGGGTTTCTGGGCACCAGGTCTCTGAGATGTGAGGTAGGATGTTGGTACCAGTCAGATGCCTTGGGAGCATCACAACACACAGCACCACGTAGATGGTCCTGGGAAGGTGGCTCGGCCGTGGTCCCGTCACCCAGAGCCTCTTCAGCACACCCGGGAAGAAGCCCTGCCTTCAGCCCCCAGCTGTGCGCCGAGCACTGAAAAACTGCCTCAGAGCAGCTTGGACGTTCCGGACCACACGGCCTCGTGGTGTGAGGTCCAGCGACCCGGACACCTGGCTGAGGGTGGTTGGCAGACACTTGGAACTGCAGCTCCCAGGTGCCCACGACTCCAGGGAAGGGTCTTTGCTATCAATCACTGGCGGGGGGAGGGGGTCGGTCCAAGAGAAAAAGGGCTGGAGATAGGGCAGGGCAACAACCAGTGTGTGCTGGCAAGAGGACCAGGTTCCACCCTGGGGACACGACCGACCCACTGTCACGGGCTGGGGCAGGCACTGGCCTAGGAGATGAAACCAAGGGCCTCCCATCTCCCAGGGAGAGCTGGTCACATCCATCATTCCTTCTGAGTTTTCCTCTCAATGTCACAAGGGCAGGCTGGGAGTAGTGAAGCAGCTGGGGTCCCCCTCCCCGACCCTGAGCCACAGAACTTAGCCTCTCCTTCCACATTTCTAAGCAGGCTGTGGGGCCCTCTGGAGCTGTGGCTGTGCCTTGCGGACTGCTGACTGTCGATGAGGAATGCGTAGCTCTGGACTCTGAGCACACACACGCAGACAGCTCTCCCCCTCCAACAGAGCTCCACCATGAAGTTTCACCAAAGCAGCGTTCATTATTTCTGCATGTGTTTACATTATTTGTAAATATTACCCACAGCCAAGTCATGCAGCAGGTCAGCAGTTCCTTTCTTAATATTTTTGCTCGGCATTCACAAATTCTTCTTATTTGCTTAACAGTCTACGTGTACCTGAGGACTGACTGCCCAGACAGACACCTTCAGGCTCCTGGGTCCCCAGGAGGCCAATGAGTCCTCCTCAGCCCCACCTGGTTCCCTCCCTCAGAAGCCTGAACCCGAGCCCGGCTGCAGAGGAGATACGCCTTTCCGAGGCCCCTACACACCCTACTTGGGTATTTTTTGCTATTGTGCCCATCTGGGGTCTCTCTCTTGGTGACCACCTTCTTGAGGCAAGGGGGCTGCTTACAGCTCCCTGAAGACCACTGCTGCCCACCAGGAAGCTTTCCCCTCCCC
>NW_025999982.1:6145699-6203228 GCF_001458135.2 Marmota marmota marmota | reverse complement strand
TTGGGAAGAGCATGATTTCCTATTTCATTATTTTGGGTTGAAAAACATTTGCAGCTGCAGGTGTTCCACTGACAATTTGCAGACAGAGTAGTTGAACTGTGTGGTGTGGGATACAAGGAAACTGCTGGGTTAAACTGTTCCATCAGTAGCCTGTGTGTGGGCAGACCACGGTGCCTCGGCAGAAGCCTCCTGCCCTCTCTGACTGGGACCACAAGGGGGGGGGGGGCACTGGCACAACCACCACCTGATTGGGGCCTCCAAGGGAATCCTGGTCCTGACTCCCCAGCCAGACGCTCAGCTGACTGGTAAGGATTTCCTAACAAGGCAACCAGGCCCACCACCCCTCTTCCCCACTGGCTGAGCAACTGTGGCTACTGAACCTCTCTGCCCACACAGAGGAATGGGTGGGAGACCTGCCCTCCCCACCTCCTGCCACAGCCACAGCCACTGCTCTAGAGGTGCCAACCCACACTCTGGTGAGGCAGGCTGCCTTCCCTTCCCAAGCCTGCCATGTGGCAGAGGCGGACGGCTGTCCTTCAACTATGGACCGCACGGGAAGGAGCGGGGGCCACGGCACCATCCTCTTAGCCCCAGAAGGGCAAGTGGGCTCTGGGTGGAAGGGACCGAGGCTGTGGCAGCAGCATCCCCAGCTGCTCCCCAACACTACTACTGATTCCTGGTGGCTACGAAATGTCTTTTTTAAAAACTCCCAATATGAAATCTGGCTGCAGAAGCCAGTTTGTAGACCCCAGCCACAGTGCTGTGCTGCCACGGGCCTTTGATCAACTGCCAGATCCCTGCGGTTAGCAAATGGCAACCAGAGCCACTGGGGTCAGGGTACACTCTGGCTGGGTGCTTCTCATGACTGCGGATCCTGTGTAGAAAAGGTGGGTTTCGTGCATGAACTAGTCTTGAGTGGAGCTAATTTTCGAGGTGAGGTTATTGTTTCTCTTCGGTGTGATGAGTTTCATAGCAAGTCAGGTAAAAAAATTTCCATAAGAATCTGTCCCCTGCCCCCCATTTCCAGCTGTGTGGGAGAGCGAGGCCACCACCCAGCCCAGCCACGTGGCCATCAGCAGCCTCCCATGGCCAAGGCACGCGTGGCCATCAGGTATCCTGGCTCCTGGGACTAAGGGTAAGTGAAGAGGTGAAAGGCCAAACATTAAACAGAGTTTCTGGCAAAGCCATGTGCGTCGTGGAACTGTAACACCAGCTTCTACTCCTCTACAACTCAGAGTCTCCGTCTGGAACACTTTCCGCTTAAGGCTTTTTATAAGTTTGACTCCAGCAGTGACAGGTATGTGTTGTTTTAAATCCACTAGCCATGCTCAAAAAAAAATATTGTTCATGTTTTAATTTTATACAATGGCTAGCAGGCACCTTAGTAACCAGCCAGAAATCAATTTCAACCACCATCAACCCCTAAACTACAGTACCAGGATGGCTGGCTAAAGAAAGGAAACGGACTGGCTGTAGTCTGACGCGTGCCCAGTACAAGGTGTCTGGCTGACTTTGTCCTAAATAAGGCTAACATTAGTGAACTAAGAACAGCGTCATGTGGTGGCCATGCCTGGCCTTCAGGAGCACCCCTCCCCGATGCGCTGGCAGGAGCGCCCCACTTTCCGGTCCAGTTTCACCATTTTCATGATGGCTTCCTCTCGGCCGCGGCCCATGTGGTCGAATGTGCAGTCATGCTGCTCGGGGAGGCGATGTAACATACAGAACACGTAACCTGCAGGGTGGGAGAGGCAGAGGACAGCAACTGTTAGAGCAGGGCATCTGGAGGCCACCCTAACTCAGAGGGTGGGGGGGCATCTGGGTGGGGGATGGTGATAACAGCAAGGCCTCCTGCTGCTGAACAGTTGATGACCAAGCTCCACATTCCACAGCCTCCCAAGCCAGTCTGAAGTCCTCAGAACTCCCACTGTGGCTACTCAAAGGCTGTCCCCCTGGACCCAAGAAGGGTGGGACCCCACGCTGACTGCTGCGGTGAGACACTGTCTTTTCCCATGGAACCGAGTGGGCTGACTTCCCCACCCCCAGTCACGTGCAGGAGGAGAGCACCTAGTTGCCAGCTCAGCACTGTCCCTGGCGCAGGCACACCGTGACCTCCACCACACTGTTTTTAGGAGGCAGAGAGGGAGGAGAAACGATGATGGCTTCGCTTACAGTCCACCTTCTGAATAGCTAGGGCTTGTGGGGAGGGCAGGAGTGTCAAACCATGCCCTTAAGCCATGCGGGCTCTCAGGAAAACAGACCGCTCCAAGTCTTGGAAAAGGTAACAAAAATAGAGGGGAAAGGAGAGGTTGTGCTCTAACTGCCATCTCTAAGGAACTTGATGCTTCAACTCCCCCGGGCAGGTGGGAGGCTGAGGTCCCCACTCAGGGCCTCCCGCTTGCCCTTCCCTCCCAGATGTGGAGGCAGCTGTGGTCCTTAGCTTTTTGTTGTTGTTTCATTTTTGAGCAGAGGACTCCAAGGGAGACACTGGTCGGGGGCAAATAAGAGAAACGGCCTTCCTGGTGAAAGTAGCAGATCCAGAGACTCAGAGGCCAGACAGCAAGGAAGTGATTGATGCAGAGTCCCTCTGGGTGGCCACAATGAAGAGGACTTCAGGGGTCAGCAAAGAGGCCAGGACAAAGGCACACACAGAGGTGCACTATGGTGTAGCCTGCTCCTGCGAGCGTTCCAGTCAACCTCTAGAAGGGCTAACGGTGTGTGTGGTGTAGACGCCCAGTGTCTGCTGGGTTCATCTGGCCCTCCCCTCTCCCGCCCCCAGCGCTCTAGGGGCTGAGCTCTGGGCCTCCACACGCTAGCTAAGCACGCCTCTCCACAGGGAGGGTGTGGAGAAGATCCAGGCAGAAGATGCCTGCCAGCACTGGCTGCTCCTCACCACCCTCATCCCGTGGGTGGTCTGCGGCAGGTACGAAGAGCAAGCCTCCACACGAAGCCAGTGCTTCCTGAATTTGCTCTCCGTAGCAGCCAGTGCCCCACAGAAGCCCACCCAGCCTGTCTTCCCTCACTTATTCTCCAGGCCAAAAACATTCCTCCCCAGGTTGTCTTATTTTAAGCCCAGATCCTGAAAACACAGAATGGATGGATAATAGCACTCTGGCAAACAGACTCACCCCACAGCCTCAATTTCTTTCCAGTGATGTGGAGGCTGTGACAGATGTTGAGGAAAGGAACAAGTGGCCAGGATGGACGATTTAAGATTAAGATTCAGTGAACTTAGGTTTTTTGTTTTTTTGTTTTTTTGCACTAGGTTTGTCTTTGTGTCTCTGTTCTGTAGCTCTGGTGTGTGTGTGTCTGTTTTTATGCCAATTCCACGCAGTTTTTATTACTACAGCTCTGTAGTGTAATTTGAAGTCACATATTGTGAAGCCTCCGGCATTTATCTCTTTGACTTAGAATTGCTTGGCTATTCTAGATCTTTTAGTTTTCAAAATGAATTTTCAAATGTTTTCTTTCTTTCTTGAGACAGGGTCTCACTAAGTTGCTGAGGCTGGCCTCAAACTTATGATCTTCCTGCCTCAGCCTCCTGAGTCCTTGGGATTATAGGCCTGCACCATTACACCAGGATCAATGGCTTAGCTTTTAAGATTAACTTCACCTAGACACCATTCATCAGTTTGAGGAAACAACGTGTGTGTGTGTGTGTGTGTGTGTGTGTGTATGGTCTTAAATGTCCTCAAAGACCAAGTTGACACTCACACCCTACTTGGAAGCCCTGAGTTCAGACCATGTGCCTGGGCATGTGCATGCAGCCTGGAGGTCCTGAGTGACCTGAGCCATCTATTGTTCAAGAAAACATATTATTAACTGCTTCCCAGGGAGAGCAGGGCAATATGTTTGACTCTAAATTGGGATTGGGTTTAAGGAAAAGAACAGAGATGAAATTTTTGTCTCCCGAGAAGCTGAACTCCCACTTGGTCCAAAAGCAAAGTTAAGATTAATGAGCTCATGTGTTATAGTTACTGATAAGTTCATTACTCGAAGATATTGGATACCAGTTGTCTTTCTCCTAAAGGATTTCACAGCAGAAGCGTGCATGGCCTCAATATGCATCCTCCATCTAACAAGAAAATCATCTTTCCGAGGCACAGCCCAGATGGTAAGGGGGAACTTGTAGCCATGCTGGGGAACCAACAGGATGGCATCAGGGTATGTCTGTCACCAAGTCCTGACATATTTCTGGACCTGCAATATCTATAATAAGGGACGGGGACATCCCTACTGCCCCTTCCCTTCCTTCAAGATACTGGGATGATTCAGGACAAAGTCCCAGGGGCTCTTCTATCCTTCTGATGAATGCTGCTGGCTGAATAAAAGCAGCAGTAAATGGAATCAACCCAGCTCCTGGCTCAGCTGAATATCTCATCAAAGGCAGACTCCGGTGGAGGGAAGAGGCTTCAGTTTGGTCATCACCCCAATTTGCTTTACCTGCCTTCTGCCAGCTGGGGGGCAGCCAGTTGTGGAAAAGGAAACAAAGTGAGTGATAACCCTAACAACTCTCCCAGGTGTTCTCTCTGTCCACCCCAAGGATTCTTCATTCAGCCCAAATACCCAAGTTCTGTGCCTGATACATACACCTTGACACTTGGCCTTGATTTTTGAAAAGTGAGAACTACTCAGTAGCAACTACATTTGGGGAGCGTGGCATCGGTAACAATTGTAATATATGGCGGTAACAATTGTAATATATGGCACTACATGATTCACTGGGGAGAAGTCTGCGGGAAAATTCTGGAAGGCTAACTTTCCAAGTTGCTACACTGAGCTTATTAGATAAACTTTGTTAACTCCCTCTCCTGTCACGATCATTCACTAGGAGGAAGTTACATGCTGGAATTTGTCCCAAGTGCTGAGTAGGTATTATCCACTGACAGCGAACGATGGCTAACTGCCTTCTGGTGTCAGTATCAGAAGAGTACTGTGTTGGGTACAGAGGATGGTGGGTAGGGATGGGTGGGAACCGATCTTTATTCATTTTTTTTCTTGGTACTCAAAGATCTGTTTCCAGATGACACTGTGAGTGTCATGAACTTTTTATTATCCTCTGGAGACCAAAATAGACATGGACAGAGATGAGTCCAGGCTCGCTCGCGCTGTGTGTGTGTGCGTGTGTGTGTATGTTCTGTAAGACTGTCTTTAATTTCAAAGACAAACACAATCTTAAAACACACAAGCATTAACTCCAACCTGTCTGGGCTGCCCTCAGTACTTCCTCTGTATCTTTCATTAGAAACCAAATGGGGCCTTTTGAGAGAGGGCCAAAGAAGACTGGCATCCAGAAGGCACAAAACACAAAGGACACAGAGCTGATGAAGTGAACCATAACAATGTCTCTGGCACCTCCACCCAGGGAACCTTGCAATTGTTTTTTTCCCCCAATTTAAAAAGGTATCGATGAAAACCTAATTGCTCACTTGTATACACACACCCCAATTCTACACTCGCTCATGATCCCATTGTTCAGCAGCAGGTAATTTTCAAAACAATTTCAACATACTTTTGTTTATCACAGCTACACAATTTACAGTACTTTGGAGGAATAATGAGAGGTAAGGGGTGGGCAAATATGGTTAAGGACACTTACCCCAAGAGAAAGAAAAACAGCCAGGGATTTTTTTGAAAACATGAAATGCCTGCCAAATGTGCTTTTTAACCTAGTCCTCTCCCCTGCAGTCATGTGATTGGCTGTCCTGCTCCTGGAGCACTGGGTTACTGGATTTCATGAACAGTGGTCCAGGAGAAGGCTGTGGAGCTCCTTTAAGGCTGCTGAGCTGTTTTCAGTAAATCTGCACAAAATGCTCAAGAACTTGCATGGGCAACTCTTTGCTTGTTGGCACTGAAGAGCAATTTGGGACGAGTCCTTGATTAAAAAAGGAGGGTGAAGAGGCAGCTCTCCAAGTGCACTGTTCCATGGTCCCACCCTGCCTCTCTGGACTGTCGCTTTCTCCCTGACATGGGCAAAGGGAGAAGAGCAGTAGGGTGGCTGCCTGACTTCGACAGGTGATCTGGGCTGGAAGGTCTCCCTATGGGCTCCATCAGCTCCACCCTCAGTTTGAGAAGAACACCTTGAACTGAGGAGGCAGCATCAGGAGGGGCCACGTGGACATGAAGTGGGAAGCATCCAGGGCACTGCCCACACCTGTGGCTGTGGACAGAAAGAGACGAAGTTCTGGGGAAGCAGCAGCTTTCCTGACCACTGCTACCAGACACATAAGATTTCAGTACACAAACCTCAGTCCTGAGAGAAGCCCACATGAATGAGGAATGCAGACAGGCCCCGGGGCAGGGGAGAAGGTATGCTTCTCTGGAGAGGGGAGGCCGTTCACAGGTGTTAAACGAACACATCTGGACTCAGCCCTCCTAAGGCAGTCAACGGACCATGGCCCACATTAGACATGAAGATGCCCAATGTGGAAGGGCCTGGAAGCACATTCCCAGCAGAAAACTGAAGAGAAGCACATTCTCCAAGACTTGTAAGTTCTAAAAATGCTCATTTAATGGGAGCCAAACATCTGATTTTACCTGACAGTTTTTAAGGCTCACATAGAAAACTCACACAATTCATTTGGATGCTCTCTTTCACAGCTCACTTTCACCTTTGTCTACACAAGGGAGGGGGGTGTGGATGTTTTGAGACCAAATCTACATTACTGAGAGCAATTTGCACAAATGCCATCAGTAGGCAAAAACGTCATAACACCCAACACCTTGCTCTAAAGTACTAGGGAAGTTCTAACAATATTTCCATTTTACTCCTATACAAAAATCAACAACGACCACTGCCCAAGAGGAATACCCCAAGGAGGATACTCCCAGGAGTCATCCAACCCAGTGCTGGAGGAAATAGGGCCCATGTCTCTGCGGTGTTGGCAGGCAGGGAGCCAGAGGCAGCTGAAGCAAGCCAAGCATCTGCCAGTTCCTTTCTTTTCACTGTCCCTTTCCCCTAAGCTACAGGGAGGGTCTACTGTGAGGGGAACAGGGAACATGGGTGGAGCAGGAGCTGGAGGCCAGAGAGAAGAAGCCCGCCTCACACTTGAGTCCACTTTACGTTCTGCCCGAGCAGACTCCTTCTGTTGCCTGAGGGGGCCCGTGTATCCCTCCATGCCCTTACAAGTGGGCAATGGTCAGAACTATTGTTTTTCATGTAATACCCCAAGGGAGACCAAGAAAGTGATGACAAAATTCACAAAATTTGACATTTTCATTTAATCCCTACAAGGCAGAAATGTTGCTTACTGACCTCATCTTGGAGTATAAAGGCACCATTTAAAGTTGGCAAAACTGGGCAGCTCTGGACACTTTGGGACTTCAATAAAACATTTGCTTTCGTGCAGATCCCCAAATTGGAGGCACCCGAGTGGCTGTTTTATTAAAGCCTCAGACCAGGGTAGACCTCAGCTCCAGCTGCTTGGTATTTTTACCTCACTTGCACAAAATGTTTTACACTTTCTTGCTCATTTGAATTTCAAATTGTCAAAGGTTCAAGCAGAACCTAAAAATACCGACAGGCCTCAGGGACTGGGGTACTGTTAAAATACTCTGCTGTGCAGTGTGTGGTGGCAGTGCACATGCTGTCTGCACAGAGCACCTGCTTAGGAGCCCCCAGCCCCTGCTGGATGCTGCATGGTGAAGTGACTAGGCCTGGGCAGCTATGTCCAGTCCTGAGGCAAATCAAACTATTGCTGCAGATGCACAGGCGCTCCAACAAACAGAATCTACCCAAGAGCTTCCTAAGGGTGGCCACCCCAAATCTCAACTCAGTAATTAGGTATCATTTGGTTTCTAAAATGTCTTTTTAAGAAAGAAACAACAAATGTGCCTCGTTTGTGCAGCTGAAATGACCAGGCAAGCTCATTTAAAAAAAAAAAAAGTCCATTTTTTTTCCCAGCAAGGTAAAAGTTTCTTAAAGCTTAGGACAGCTCACTGACCTCATAGCTCATTTGTAAGTACGTGTTAGGAACAGCAGGTGGTTACAGGAAAGCCTGCTGCAAAGCATTAGCCATTTATACTCCCACCAGTAGCAATCCCTAGATTATACCACATCCGCTGACCCAATGCCCAAGGCAGAATTTGTAGCACAGAAACGTATTAAAGGATCTTAATGCATTTTATTTCATCAGGCCCATGGCACAGGCAAAGCAGTTGCAGGTGTTTCAGGAATGGAAGTGTCTGTTTTACATTCTTCTCCATTCCTGGCTTTGCAAGGTGGAGGGAAAATCATTATGCTCCAAAAACCAGAACTGGATCCCAGCTCACTGAGCTGGCTGATACAGTGCTCTGCTGAGTTGGAGAAGAGAACCAGTGATGAGCAGAGGTCAGATGCCCAGGGCACTGGAACCAAAGCCAGAGTCAATCACTAAGCTGGGCATCTTTCAAAGGGAAGGAAAACTTGCAATTTAGAGAAGCATACCCTACTCCTTAATAAACACCACTAAATCGCACTGAGATAACTCTAAAACGGAAGCAATCATCTAGTTTTCCCCAAATCAATTAAAATATCAGCTACATACAACAAGCTACATGTTACACCAAATAGCCGTGTAACAGAGGGCAAAGATACAAGAGCCCTGTGCAGCACAGAACTCAAAGTAGCTGCTGCACTCGGCACTGCTGGAGCCCTCCCTCAGCAGGCTTGCACTTTGCTCTAAGAGAGCAGTCAGCAGCGGAGGAAAGAAAACTGTCATGGTCCGTCTGAATGAAACTCCTGGTGCAATCTGTACACACACAGCTTTAAAACTATAAAAAACTTCCACTACTGTTGACATCCTTTATTACTGTTTCTTTCCATACAGTCTAATTCTTGATAAAACCTCTAATTAACCCCTTCTTCTGTGGGGAATGCTCACTCTATCCCAGCAAAGTCTTCTCTATCACCCACTCAAGCACAGCCCTTACAGAGAACAAACCTCCCACAGTTCACTCTTACTCTGCCTAGGCAAAACCTATTTTGTCACCTAGGGGCACAGGATAACACAAAGGACACTGTGATTTGTGAGAATGTTTCTTCCAGCAAGCTCTTTAATCCTCAGAGAACAAGAAGGGGGCTGGCTGTTGGCTCCTATTATGCTAAGCTGTGGCTCATGGCTGAAATCCCAGGGACTATGGAGGCTGAAACAAAAGGATCACAAGTTCAAGGTTAGCCTGGGAAACTTAGTCATACCCTTCTCAAAATAAAGAAGAAAAAAAAAAGGGGGCTGGAGATGTAGCTCTGTGGTGAAGTACCCTTAGGTTCAATCCCTAGTACCGAAACAAAAACAAACAAAAGCCCCCCAAAACAAAAAAACCTACCCCTAAGACAAAATAGCTTAAGGCAGTTTTTGCCACAGGAATAATGACTTGCTCTGTCAAACCTCATTTCAGTAATTAAAAGTAGGCAGCATTAACCTCTTGATATCAGGTTGTTTTTTTGGGTCCATAACCCTCAAGGAGGTGCCTACACTCCTGGCCCCTTCGCTGTCCAGACTCCAGCCACATTTGGGCTCTAAGGAAAGCAATGCTGTGCTGTCAAGAAACTTCTGGTTTGGGGAAGTCCTTACCCTTCTATCAGTCGGCTCCTGGTTTGTTTTAACTTTTCTTTAAACATTTCCTTTTTCCTTATAAGTTTATCTTCTCAAATGGAGGGGTAGTCTCTAATAAAACCAGCCCCAAAGCTACGGTGGAGGTGACAAAAAGCGACTACATTCATTCCATCTTGGAGGGCATAGGGTAGGCTCATGAGGTAACTCAATAGCCAGGCTCCTGCCACACGGCTTACCCTGGGACTGCAGGCTGTTTAGCCATCCCCCAAAGCACACCGCATTCCATCTAAGTCATGGAATGTCCACATGGCAGTGTAATCAGAGGGCATCAGACTGAAAATGCAACACCTCTCTCTCCAAAGCAACACCTAGAAAAGAAAGGATCATTTCTTTGATGCCTGTTCCTGGGTGACGCCTCATGGTGGCATGGTCCCTCTCACTTTAAAGCTAGCACACCTGGCTCCTCAGCTCTGGCCTCCCTCCAGACATGCCTGTGCCTTCCTTCACCACTCACATAACTTGCCTCTGCCCACCTGCCTTTACCTCTCAGTCTAGACTCAGGCTACCTTCTCCTTCGAGAAGTCCCTGCTGCCAAGGGAGAATGAATGTGGAAATCTTGCTCCCAATGCGTGATGTACAAGTTTCCTCTCCCCTCTCCACAAACCTGTTTTTATAGACTATAAATACATGCTAAGTGACAAGAACTCAGTAAAGACTTCGGTGGAAGATATGCAAATTTTGGAGATATCTGATTTAAATACATGAAGACTACACAAGGCAGCCCGGAAAGCACTCAGTGTTTTGGGACACTTTTGAAGGGACATGAAAACTTTTCAAGGACAACAGAGAGCAGCTTCTCTGCCCTTGTTGGGCATCTCCACAGGTACAGCTGAGAATTCTGCAAGCCTCTCTCACAAGCAGAGGCAGAGCACGTGTGTTTCCAAGTTTGCTCACGTACTGGCAGTGTGTCTGTTTCCCTGAGACTGTCAGGCGGGGAGCTGCAGTGGAAGGATGAGGGAGAGGAAGGAAGGGGCTATAGACACTCTGCAACAGCCTGTCCCACCCAAGCCGCACCAGCATTGCACGCGCTTGTTTTATGTGCTTCGTTTAAGATTGAAGCCTTTCTACATGCTTTTTGTTTTCACTGTAGTAACTAAAAAAGGTCATTCTGAAGAGCTTAAGAATATAAGCATGCCCTTTTCTATTTTCACAAAATCTGAGCTTTAAAGTTACAGGTCCCACAATGTCTGCCGTCCACTGTAGGTGGTGGTGGGGCTGGGCAGAGGAGCTGGCTTCTTGAGTCTCTATATTTAAAGTTAATTTAGGTTCATTCAATGGCAGAATGTTTTAGCTACAGACATAAGTTCAAATTTGAGGTCAGACTGCAAACTCTACTTAAAACCCCCAATGAGTTGATGACCCACATCTCTAGACTTTTTTGGGACAGGGTTTGGTCAAGTCTGAGGCTGGCCTCGAATTTGTGATCCTCCTGCCTCAGCTTGAGTCAGTGAGTGTGCTACCCTGCTCCACCAGTCCACTGTTTGATCCTACAAACTTACTGCATGGAAGAACCTAACCCCCATAGCCCAATCCCATCTCACCCAGGGTGGGAGTAGGAGAGACTCAGATACTAGAACTTAACAAAATGGGTGCAATCTAGGTATAAACATACCCCCATGAATGAAGGCTAAAAATGGCTAAGTCCAACTTGAGCATCTAGAACAGCTGGCTACTCCTGCAGAGTCAATGAGGGCTCTTTGTTTCATTGACATTCTTGTCCAAGGTTTGAAATTCTAACTCATATGCTAATAATTCTGGAACTTATTCTCTCTGCCCTAGACACCTTTGTAGAGCTCCATGCTTCTGTATTCAGTTGTCTACTTAGTGTCTTGATTATGTCAGAGTTTTGCAGGGGGGTCTAAAATGGGACACTTGCTACTTACCCACAAATCTGTTTTTCCTCTAGCGTCTCCATTCTGAGAGAACAAGGCCACAACAGCTCATGACGCAAACCTGGTCATCAGTGTTGTCTTCCTTACTCTTCACACTAAATTACAAACTTCTTTGAATCCATTTAAAAAAATCAAATTCATTCTCTTTTTTCCATTTCTATTGCCACCATCTAGAAGTCACCAGTATCTTTTCCCATGGCAGCTGCGATACCTCCTCTAGGTGTTCACCCCACCTCAAACCCACCTTCCTCGGAGCAGCAAAGGAGTATGATAGCCACTCCTTGAGAGTTAAACCTTTTAACACTTTCCTACTGACTATAATTAAAATGTCACCACTGTAGCACAATCACATCCCTGCCATCTGTTGTTCCCCTGGTGCCATTCACCCCTGGCACTCTGTTCTAGACACACTGACTCCTGACTGACTTCTCACATACAGGCCTCAGTCTGAGCTCAGGAGGCTCTCAGGCCAGCCTAGGGCCCCATACATGCTTTCACGGCACCCTGCACTTCTTCAATTACTTGTCATAATTGAAATTTTAGGATCATTTGTGCAACTTTTTTTATGTAACTTGTTTAATTTGACTAGATTTTATGAAATCTAGGACCATGTTTCTGTAACTTATCACACATCTTACAACAGTGCTTGATTCACTCAAAATATGTTGGTCGAATGGAATGAACAAGTTAGTTGCAGGTACACTGTGTTCTCTGGATCTTAAGGGACAAGAAAGGTTAATCAATAGCTCAGGTAGCCAAGTCCAATATCCCAATCCCTAACCTCTCACAGCACATTCCTCTCTGTTTCCTAACAGCTTTTCTCTCTCACCCTCTGTGATACCACACTCCTGACTTTCTTGCCATTTCACTAACTACTGCTCCTTAAGAACTTTTACTGGTTTCTCTAAAAATCACTCCAGAATTAAGTCCTCCTGCATTTTTCACCCTTTACATTCACTTCTTTACATAGCTCATTCACATTTCCATCCAGGAATTCTTCCCCAAACTCCTATATTATCAAACTGCCTATTTGAGAAACACCTTAAACGAAGTTGTCTAATAGAAATCTCAACTATGTTCAAAACAGAAATTAATCCTCTTGACCCCTACATTAGTTTATCTCCTAATCATCCCTGCTCCAGTCAAAACCCAGAACTCATTCTTGATTTCTCTTTCCCTTACTACTCACACTGTCTTTATTTGTGGCCTCATTAGACTTACTCTAAATGATGTCTCGAATCTGCCATTCTCTCCCATCACACGCAGAGGTCCGGTGGCAGGAATGAGTTCAGCATGCTTGAGGAACAGAAGGAATGCCAGCAGGGCTACGATGCAGGGAGGCCCTAACTCCACCTGTGGCCTGCTCATGCCCTGATGTTGCTCTTGCTGCCTTCCAAGCCTCCCTCCTCAGAGCATTTTGAGGGACTTTAGGGGGCTTACTTTTAGGATAATTGACCCGAGATGTACTGTTTCGTATTTGTTAACTCTTCTTTGAATAATCGAATATATGAATATAATAAAATTTAAATTGTATAAAGCAACATTCAGCAAAAAGTAGGTCTCTCATCTCATTTTCTCAGTCACCCTCCCGAGAGGCCAAGCAACCACTGCCACCAGTTTTATGTATTCTTGAGAGTCTATGCATACACAAGCATTTCTGCTTCTCTCCCAGAGGGATATTTTAAAAATGTAAATCAGATCATGTCACTCCTTTGCTTAAAACCCTTCAATGCCTTCCTACTATGTTTAGAATAATAATCAACCCCCTTTCAAAGGCCTGTAAGTTCCCCACTGTCCGTCTGCCCCTCCACTCTCTTCTAACACTCTGCTTTAGCAATGCTGGATGGCTTTTTGCTCTCAGATATGTCAAATTTGTCCCCCCCACCCCAAGACCTATGCTCTCTCTGCCTGGGACACTTTTCTCCTAGCTTGCTGGTCTCAGCTCTGCTCCCAGATTTGCCCTACCATCCCTACTGTGGTTCCCTGTGCTTACTCCTACCAGATATCATCTTGAGGACCTGTTCCCTTGTTTACTGTCTCTCTCCCCTAAAGAATAAAAGCACCAAGAGATTACACACTTGGGTTTTATTTCCTGCTTTACTTCTAGAACTCAATAAAGATCAGTAGAATGAAAAAAATAATTTTAGTTGACAGATGACTCATTAAAAACAGAAGAAAATTAATTCTAGCAATAAAAGAATGTGTAATGCTAATAACTATCCTCTTATCCCACTCCAAGAGTCCACCACCACATGGTCTACTTACCTGGGCAAATGGGTTCAGCAGGGACAGCTGAAAAACTGTTATTTTGGATATATCCCAGTTTTTGCACTAGCAGGTTTACTTTCCTAATTATGCTTTTTCTACTGCTATAATTAATATGAGTCGCTATTTGCTAAGCTCACTCAGAGAGGCAACCCAGAAATGTCCAAGATGGCATTAGATGCTCTCTTGGAATTGAAACTTAGCCATAAAATGAGCTAAATAGCTAATGAAGAACTGAGCATAGTCACACAGGCTCCCAATGACATTCACTTCTCTACCCTGGTATTCTGGTCAGTTACTCCAGATTCTATGGAAAATTAACCCCAGGGTAACAGTTCAGCTCAAGGGAAAAATACCCTTTAACTTGAAAATCTAGAATTCCCCCTTTCTGGTGTATCTGTAGCATGGATAGATGGATAGCACAGTGATGGGGAGTACATGTATGTCATCCTGTATGTTAATCACAAGAAGGAGCAAGCTCTCTTGTGTGCTGACTCACAGATTCCATCTTCCAGGGGCTGGTGGACTGACAGAGTTCAAGAAGGAAGAATATCAGAATGTGTGGAGAGTACAGCATGTGTCCTGACTGTCCTCTGAGGAGGAGGCCCATGAATTTCTGCAAGGCTCAGGTGGTAGCTGTCATACTCTCTGGGGTTCACAAGGCCTGTCTTCAACCACACTGTAGCCACTGCCTGCCACCTCCCTAACAGCCTAGAAACACCCTTCTCCTGGGTGGCAAAAGCAAATATCTTCATTAACACTTAAGAGAAAATTTTGGTTGGAGGAGAGCATCTAACACTGCCCTGGTACTCTTGCCCCTAGATCCCCTGGAGCCTCAAAATGCTTTTCTGGGAGATTCATCAGACTGAATGCAGCAGGCCTTCCTCGGATCCTGTAAGGCAGGGGCTGCTGTGGAAGATTCTAGGAGGTGGACTTCCCACAGGCTAGTGTCACCTATCTCCCAGTCACCCTCCTGGGCACTTACACTTTAGCATACATGGCAGTTGGTGAAGCCGTGAACAAAGGGTTACCCAAAGCAAAGAGGGGCATTCCTCATCATCACCTCCTTCCACTGTGTCCCAGAACTGTTAGGAGTACAGCAATGAATTAGGCAACATAGGTGGTTTTACCTCTCAATGCCACAGGTGACAACAAAGAAAGACAACATCCTTCAAATCTCAGAGAAAAGTAGTGACCCCATCCAGGGTGCTCAGGGACTGGTAGTGTGACAAATCACCGTTCCTCTAGTAAGTGCCACTGGACCCCCCCATGCCTCATTATTATCCTCTAAAAACGTCCCTTCCATTTCCTCACGGTTTTAGTACTTCTCCATTTTGTTCCCTTCTCCTCTCTCTCCAACACCTTGATTTCCCTTTACTTTTTTGTTTCACAAGCTGCCTCAGTGGCTAGGCTGCCTTAACTCCTGATCCACAGAGACAGGGTCCTCTGGACTACAGGTGTGAGGACAGGTCAGGGCAGGGATGCTGCTCATTACACACACCAAGCAGCTGTTATAGGTGCACCTCTGTCCGAAGCCCCTGGGAAATGTGTTCATTCCCTACAGAGCTCTGTCTAACCCTGAATAGCGATGGGAATAATATCTGTACAAACAAATAGGTGGTAGAAAGGTGAGCAATTCCTAGAAAAGTCAGCTGACCCAATTATTTTAGGCACTTCTTCAATGAAATACAGGGCTAAAACATTCACTCTTTTCAGTTTTCTGTCCATGAACTTTGTTCATATGTGTCACAATTAGTCTCAGCTATTCAGATATGAATTCTGGTAGCTCCTTTCCTTCTAGCTAGGATAGTGTTACTTCTCAGACTATCCAGGATTTGCTGCTTTTGAATCTCTGGGAACAGACTGCTTGCTATGCCTCTCGTGGGTCCTGTCACAGGGACCTAGCTTCCTAGCAGAATGGCTTTGAATCTCAGAGACTAAACAGTTCTAGTGCCCCATGACACCATGCACCGTGGGTGAGCCACAACCTGGGAACACTGAATGGGTGCTGGCTAGTGGGCCTTCTCCACATTTGCTTTCTAAAAGATAGCAGTGATCTTCACTGCAAACACCTTTTCTGTTATACTGACTATAGTACAGACCAACACCACAGAGTTTCTGTTGTTCTTGTCATAGAATCTTATTTAGCCTCCTTGCTGGCAGCCAGATAGCAAGATTTGAGGTAGCAAGGCTTCGTGGAGTCTGTATCTGCAGGCCCCAGCAGTTGAGGGGTAAAGGCTGTCATGTGATCTTATTCAGAAGCAGAAACAAACTTCATTGATATTGATCTTCTCAAAGGGAAGGTGCTATAGAAATCTCATCTAATAAATAAAGGACTCAGGCTCCAGTGTAGGGCTGTCAGTCCGGCAAGAGAAAGAAGCTATCAGGCTCAAGGAGTCAAAAGTATTTATTGGTCATCTGTGCACTGTTTAGAGAGCTCTATTCTAGGGGCTGGGTGGAGGAAAAGAGGAGAGAGAGGGAAAGGGGGAGAGGGGGAGCCGGGGGTGGGGGGAGATAGGTGTGTGTGTCACTAGTTCCTGATTTTAAAGATAGCTGGAGACACACAGAGAGGAAAACAAGCTGAAGGTCACAAGAAGCAAAGCAAGAAATCAACTGCAAATAAAATCAATACAATTCAGCAATGTGTAATAAATCGGGGGCACCAAGGAGAGGTCAACTGCATAAGGTATCCTGGAGGAGGTAAGTTTTCATGAACAATGAGGACATGAATTAGTCCTCTGGAGAAAAGAGAATGTATAAGGTCAATAAGAATTAAATGTCATTGTGTCTCATATTACCCAGGTACGTGGACCCTGTCCTCCAGGAGTATCTCATCTACAGGAGGTGACAGGTGGCATATACCTGTAGTTCCAGTGAACTGGAAGGCCGAGGCAAGAGAATCACAAGTCTGAGGCCAACCTCAGAAACTTAACAAGATCCTATCTCAAAATACTTTTTTCAAAAGGGGGAGGGAGCTGGGGACTCAGCTTAGTGGTAGAATGCCCCTGGGCTCAATCCCCAGTACTGCTACAAAAGCAAACAACAACAAATAACAGTGCATGAGGGGCTGGGGTGGTGGCTCAGTTGGTACAGTGCTTGCCTAGCATGTGTGAGGCACTGGGCTCAATCCTCAGCACCACATTAAAATAAATAAATAAACAAACAAACAAATAAATAAATAAACAAATAAATAAAGTAAGTTAAAAAACTGTTTCTGTTAAAAAAATCAATTGTAAAAACAAAACAAAAAACAGTGCACAAGGAAGAATGGATAACAAACACCACCTTGAATGATCCCTACACAGTAGGTCACACACATTTTTACTATTTAATGTTCAATAAAAAGCATCCCTGAATTGGGAAAGAGGTTAAGGAATGGGCTAAATTCTACATGGCTGATATACATGGACAGCCAAGGCTGTAGTCATCTCCTCATTGTTTAGGGCACCCAATGGGTCAGCTCTGGGACATTTTGAAAAGGCAGTGGGATTTTGGGAGATCAACATACCTGGGCTCAAAACTCAGGTACTTCCTTAGTATTTCTGAGTTACTTCAAAGTTTGAGTTTTCCTCTCTGTGAAAATGGAGGTACCATTTGTTCAGCAATGTTTTTTAAGGGTCAAATGATATAACACAAGTGCAGGCACCCAATACACAAGAAGATGCCCAAAGAAACAATTCTTTTTTCCTTCACCAGAGGATCATAACTGCGATAGTATGGGTTTGCCCAATCTACTCACAGGTTGACTAAGCATCACTGTACAGCAAGTATTGCAGCTAGAGCTGAGAACTAGAGAAAAATACTGCACAGTCCCTACCTCGCAATGCTCATGATCCAGGAGGAAGGATTCATGTGTAGACAGTTTTAATATGTTCTGAGAAATAGACCAACAGAAGCCAAGCATGAACTCCACAAAAGAGAAGTCTTTTGAGCAGTTTCAGGAAAAGACCAGATGAAGAAGGGTTTTCTTCACAAAGCTACCCAGATTTTGTAAGGACCCCCAATGAAGAAAACATGGAGACAAACACTGAGCCAAATCTGGCATTCCCATATGCAACTCTGTCCTTAATGTTATGAAACAGTTCTCTGGTCCCAGGGGATGGACTTGCTACTGGAGGAACTAGGGATTTGGAAAGCCTGTTCTGCTCAGGTATGTGAAAGGCAGCTTGCAGAAGAGGAGGAGGATATGTGCTGGTTGCTCTGAAGGACAGACTGAGGAGAAGCACTGTGTTACAGGAGGCTAGTTTTAGTTTAGTGGAGCAGAACCAGTTAGTTTCCACTGCCTGCAATAGGAGATGCCATTCTCCCTCTGTCTGGAGGTATACCCAGTGGCTGGGTTACCCTCCAGTGCACTGCTGATATGGTATTTGCAACTTCAGTTTAGGGGGCTGGCCTGGCACCAGAGGGAAGACTTCAAAGTTCTATTAGTAGTTTCATTCTACATCAAAGATGAGTAGGTTTGTCAAGCTATAGTGCAAGAACACTGTAGTCACACATAGCAGATCTGTGACCATGTAGCCTTTGTGATCTCTAAAGAACCTCTGTTAATGTCTGAGATGAAGCACAGGTTTTATTTATGCAAATACACCTTTCTCCAAAGTTGAATATTTAATTTAAACCACAGGCATTATCAAATAATTAATTAAATCATGCAAGCAATGCTATCCTGATAGTATGTTTTAATTTTTTTCTTTCTACCAATAAAAATCCAAGTCAGAGAAAAGTATGTAAAAATAAAAAATGTTAATGTCCTCTATCTAGATCTTATTTCCTTAGACAAATATTCCATGAGGAAACTCTTGTACACTTGTACCTCAAGCGTCAATGTACAGGCAAAGTGGACCAGACATTCTCCCATTTCCCTGTGCAAGTAGGCCTACCTTCACACACTACTCCAGAGGGGCCTTCTCCTAATGATAATCAGCAGCTCACCGCAACACCCAATCCTTTTAAATTTTTTTCTTGTATATTACTAGTTAACATTAACTAGTTATTCATCAGGGGCCACATATTCCAACAGGGACTGGAAGTTATAAAACACCACAAGGTTTTGGCCCCTGAGAATTTTGGAGTCTTTCAGGGGAAAGATCATCAAGGGGGAAGAGGCATGTGTTAAACCAACACTCAAAAGGTGTAACTCTTTAACTGAAATAGAATGGAGTTAACCAGTCTCTCAAAAACTCATGTATTAGACACTTAATTTCCAAATTCATGTGTTAATGGTATTTGGAGGTGAGGCCATTGGGAGGTAATTAGGATCTGATGAGGCCACGAGAGTAGTCCTTCATGATGACATTAATGGCTTTATAAGGAGACTCAAGCTAGCTCACTTGCCCTGTCTTGCCTTAACCCTGCAATGTTATGATGCAGCAGAAGGCCTTAAGCAGATGTTGGCACCATGTTCTCCGCAGTCTCCAGAACCACAGGCCAAATAAACTTTGATTATTCTAAATCACCCAGTTTCAGGTACTTTGTTATAGCAACAGAAAATGACTAAAACAATTAGGACTGAACTAGAAACTAAAACCTCACTGGTGTGAATCCTACTCATTTGCAATTTGCAATAATTCTCTCTGGTTTTAAATTACCTTTGTGTGTTCTATGATAAAATGACAGTATATTAAACTTTGGAGTACATTTGAATTACCTAAAGAAGCATTCCCTCTACCCAGGGACTTTGAAATGCTGATTTAAGGGCCACACTTTCAGAAGCACATTTTACGAGGGGATTCACAGTAAGAATCTATTAGGAAGACTGATAATCATGCTTAATATTCTAAACACAAATTAGTTTTAACTATATATTCTAGGCCCCAGAAAAGACATCTCTTAGGTCAAAACTTCAAGAGCAACTTGTGATTAATTTGGAAAAAAAAAAAAAACATTTGAAAACCCCATTATTTTGACAAATACTACTTTGTGTACGTGTGCGCGCGCACAGGCATTATTACCATAACTGGTCCTACTTGGTGATGTTTTGTTGCAAAGGTTCCAGAGAGAACCAAAGCAAAATTTTGAAGGCTGAACTAATGACTAAGAAGAGGTTGGGAAGTCAGGTATTTTAATGTGAAAAGACCAACAACAACAAAAAAATGTGGGTAACTTTAGAAAAGATATGCAGATTTCTGTAGAGATGATGGGGCAGAAAATGTATTAGGAAAGTGCAGTTAGCGGGGCTGCACTTACACTGGAAGGAGGAGTAGTAGGCACTGCCATACCAGGCACACATCAGCTAGAAACTCCTCAGAGCAAGCTGTGAATTTTAGGTCAAAGCTTCTGGAATACAACTTCTTAGTATATGGCTGTGATCTGAAGGAATGACCACCTTTCTAGTCCCAGTTTCTTCATTTATTTAAAAAAAAAAAAAAAAGGCTGGGATAGCTCAGTGGCAGAGTGCTTACCTAGCATGTTCAAGGCCCTGGGTTCAATCCCCAGCAGAAACAATAAGGAGTTGAATTAAATGATTGCTAAGGCTCCTTCTAAGTCTGCTATTATGTGATTCTACCTATCCACATACTTTTGTGATTTTGCATTTAATTCAAACAAAACTTTTCTCATTATGGTTTGCTTTCATCATCTCCAGATGAAAGCTGTCAGAACAGCCCAGGACAGCATCTTGGGTTTCTGTTAGGATGCTGATTTGAAGCGAAGAAAGCACTCTCAAGTTGCAGGCGTTCCCCACTTTAGCTAAACAGACATGAGACACAGGACTATGAAGAAAATGCTTCAACTGTAAACAGAAATGCACTGACGGAATAGTAAAACTCTTTAAAATAGTTCTGTCGACTTTATAAAGACCACATGGTAGCTTACCACAGGCTAAATCATCCATTTGTGAAGAACATATTTGAACATTCTCAAGTTTTTCTTAGAATATTTCCTTCAACTATAGCTATTAAAATCTGGTAAGGTGTTATAGAAGGGTACAACTGTGAAAAACCTACCACTAAATCATCTTTAATAGCGAAAGACAACCTTGCTGGGCAAAGAAACAACCAAAACTATTTACTACTGAAACAAATTTAAAAGCATATTTTATTTCACTTCACAATAATCCATTTTTCCCCATAAAAATACTGTAAGCAAGGTAACCTATTCAAATATTTGATAAAATATAGTGTGGCTGTCATTGGTCAAACTGAACTGCAAAAGCAGGTGCAATTCTGAAATTGAGATGGAAACTATTTCACTTCATGGGACAGTAGAAGAGGGGTGGTCTATAACATAGGCTGTAGCAGAGAGTTCTGCACATTCTGTATTTTAGGAGCTTCGCCTTTGATGCTCCTTTGCTTGGGGGTGAGGGGACTCTCCATGTTTCTGTCATGTCTTTACAGACCTGTCAAAGCCCTGTCAATGACATACAGTAGGCTGGATTTCTAAGACTGCTCTAATGGGCTAAGTACATGGGAGTTCATGTTCAGTAAAAGGTTTGTTTTGCTCTAACACCTCAACTTGAAATTATAGACAGGCAGCAGAGGAACTAATCTATTTGGTTTTAGTCTAGGACACTTACACATTAAAGATTAAATGGGGAAAATAAGCATCATACTCATGTTTAGATAAAAATACAGTGAGAATAAAAGGAAAAAAATAGTAAAGGGAGAAATTTTCTCAGAATTTGCCTCAAGATTTCCAATTACCCTGGGGTCTCTCACATTCAACAACTCCTATCACAGGATTTCTTGTTGCTGTTGTTTTTATTTGGTTTGCTTTTTCTTGCACCTCAGGAAGCATACAAACCTAGCTGCTATCTAAGAAGTATGGGAGAAATTTGAGCCTTTCATCAGCATGCTCAGCATAAAAAACGGAGCTGTTAAGGATGTTGAACATTTTTTCATATACTTGTTGGTCATTTGTGTTTCTTCTTTTGAGCAATGTCTGTTTAGCGCCCCCCCCCCCTTTATTGATTGGGTTGTTTTTTGTTTGTTTGGTGTTAAGATTTTTTCTTTATATATTCTGATTATTCATCCTTGTCAGAGAACAGCTGGCAAAGACTTTCTCCCATTCTGTAGGCTCTCTCTTCACACTCTTGTTTCCTTTGCTGTACAGAAGCTTTTTAATTTGACAGCATCCCATTTATTGATTCTTGATTTTATTTCTTGAACTTTCGGTGTCTAGTTCAGAAAGTTGGTGGCTGTACCTATCTGATATAGTATTGACCCTATGTATTCTAGCAGTTGTAAAGTTTCTGGTAAAATTTCTTTGACTTTTGTGTAGGGCAATAGACAGGGATCTAGTTTTATTCTTCTACATAGGAAATCCAGTTTTCAAGCACCATTTGTTAAAAAAGGCCAACTTTTCTCCAACATATATTTTCTAGCAACTTTATTAGAGAATTCTAACTAAGTGGCTTTGTCTCTGTGTTTTCTATTCTACTGGTATTCATGTCTGTTTTGATGCCAATACCATGCTGTTTTTGTTACACCAAAATTTCATCTCATTCCAGTCAGAGTGTTGTTAATAATCAACAATACAAATAATATTAAATTCTGGTGAGTATGTGGGGGAAAAGGTATACTCATACATTATTGGTGAGACTGCAAATTAGTACAATCACCCAGCAAAGCAGTCTGGAAATTCCTCAAAAAACTAGGAATGAAACCACCATATGATCCAGTTATCCCACTCCTTGATACTTACATAAAAGAACTAAAATTATCATACTACAGTGATACAGCCAAATCAATGTTTACAGCAGCCCAATTCACAATAACCAAGTTATGGATCCAGTCCAGGTGACCATTAAATAGACGAACATATTAAGAAAATGTGGTATACATACACAATAGAGTTTCATTTAGCCATAAAAAATGAAATTATCACATTTACTGGTAAATAGATGGAACTGGAGAACATCATGCTAAGTGAAATAAGTGTCAATATTTTTTCTTGGGGCTGGGGATGTGGCTCAAGCAGTAGCGCGCTTGCCTGGTATGCGTGCGGCCCGGGTTCGATCCCTCAGCACCACATACAAACAAAGATGTTGTGTCCGCCGAAAACTAAAAAATAAATATTAAAAAAATATATTTTTTCTCATATGCAGAAGCTAGAGCAAAGTAAGAGGATAAAAAGGCAGGTGGAGGGGGCTGGGGGTGTGGCTCAACAGTAGAGCGCTCGCCTAGCACACGCGAGGTGCTGGGTTCAATCCTAAGTACCACATAAAAATGAACAAGTAGAGTAGAGGTATTGTATCCAACTATAACTAAAAAGAATATTTTTTTAAAAAGGCAGGTGGTGTCAGATATCATAAAGACAGAGGGGAAATCATGGAGAATAAGAAGGAGATTGAAGTGGAGAGAGGAAAGACAGGAAAGTGGAGGAAATGTGGTATGAACAAAATAATGTTATGTGCATGTATAAATATATGACAGTGAATTCTATCTTTATATCTATAAAGCACCAATTAAAATAAGTAAATACGTAAATAAACCAATCAATAAGTAGAAGGAAGATCAGCAGAGAAAGAGGAATGAGGGGAGAGAGGAGGGAAGGGAAACTGGGGGGTCACCCACTGGGGAATGAAATAAAGTAAATTTCATGCAAATATGATTATGTAAAAATTAACCCAACTATTATGTATAACTATAATGCACTAATAAAAGTATTTAAACAAGTAAAATAAATAAATACATAAATTGTCTGCAACACAGAAATGCCATAAGTTCTCACTCGTTTGTGAAAACTAACAAGTCAATCTCATAGAATACAGTGGGATAATGGTCACTACAGACTAGGAAGAATGAAGTTAGATACAGGGTATCGAAATACAGAGAAGAGGAATGAGTTTGAGTTTTCTATAGCACAGTAGGGTCATTACCAATTACAACAATCTGACATATTTTGAGTTAAGCAGAAGAGTATAAAAGTTCCCAGAACATAAAAAAGATTAATGTTTAAGATGAAAGTGCTTATTAACCTCATTTGATCATTACACATGGTATCCACATATCAAATTATCATACTGTACCCCATAAAGATGTGCAAGTATTGTATCTCAATTTAAAAAAAAAATGAATAAACAAGAAAGATGCAGGAGCTCCTAAAGGGCTGGGTCTTATAACCACATTATCTCCGTACAACCCAAGGCAAACCAGAGACTTTACACTCCATGGCAACTGTGACAACACCCAGCAGCCAAACCAGTTTGGGTCATGATAAAGGATCTTAGGTATTTCCCTGTGTGGCAAAGTTTTCTAATGATTCAGGCTAGAACTCTATACAGCATAAGGATTTTTCCTAAGAACACAGGACCTCACTTTATTTTAGAGACATAAGATAGAATGCCAAACATTCCTGACAGGTTCACACTTGGAAAGGAATTAAAATAAAAGTACAGGGCTGGGGATGTGGCTCAAGCGGTAGCGCGCTCGCCTGGCATGCGTGCGGCCCGGGTTCGATCCTCAGCACCACATACAAACAAAGATGTTGTGTCATTAAAAAAAATTCTCTCTCTCTCTCTCAAAAAAAAAAAAAAAAAGAAGAAGAAGAAGAAGAAGAGTGAAAGACAATGCAAGAAAGTCAGGAGGAGAGAAATTTAAAAAAAAAAAGAAACTTAAATAAATAAATAAAATAAAAGTACAGAAACATGGGCTGATTTTTGAGCCTTGTGAAATGGATGAACTTGGTAGTTTCATATCCCTACATACTTACTAATCACTACAGTTCCTTGCCCCACTCTGGATCTTAGGACATCACTATTTGTTCATTCAGTGTGCAGGCCCCTATAGTGGCAGTGACAGCTGTGACATATATATACCTTTTCACTACAGTCAGCTTGTAATAATCCCAACAACTATTCAATAGCCTCCTTGACTTTTCTGTGTGCTTAGTTTAAAAAAAAAAAAAGTTGACCATATCCAAACCACTAATGGCTTCTCACTGTAAACCAACATCCACATTCCTCAGTCTGGAACCTAGAACCTTTTCCTCCTTTTCTAGTAGTCCCTCCTCACTTGATGCCAAGGCCCCATGTGGCTGCACATAGGTCATTTCTGGTCACCAGTTTTGCCCAAGCATTTGCTTTTTACTACATTGAAGTCACACCATTCTTCTTTTAAAGCCACAACTGTAGAAGCCTGTTTAGGGTCTTCCAGTTGGAATTAATCTGTCCCTCCCCATATTCTTTTTTTGAATTCTGTTGATGGACACAATACCATTATTTATTTATTTTTATGTCTTACTATTGATTGAACCCAGTGCCTCTCACATGCTAGGCGAGCATTCTACTGCTGAGCCACATCCCCAGTCCTCCCTTCTCATATTCCTATAATATATGGCTTGTACCTTAGTAAAAGTCTTACGATAGATAGGTTGCCCTGAATGCCAGTTATTTTATGTATGTGTGTGTGCCTTCCTCTCAGGCACAGCAAATCTCTACTTGAGAGCATATTAAAATCATCTTAGGGATCCCTTGGAGAAGTGGTTAATTCCAAGATTGAAAAAAAGTAAATACAAGAGGTACCTGTAATATACTTCTTATGCAAGAGAGGTAGAAATTGCTCCCCACATGCCCCCCCACCAAAAGAGGAGTATGTCACAAGAACACAGGAACTAGCTTGATGGAACTTCAACTTGGCTAAATCTGGGTAATGAGAACACCAAAATAATTTAGTACTGAAAAAGGTAAGAGGTGATACCAGTAAAAAATAAATGAGGGAAGGGAAACAACTTTACTTTCGTAAGAATATGATAACTGTAGAAGGAATACAACAGTAAGCAAATCATCATTCTGCAAAATATCATAGTAAGATTGGTTTAAGCAAGAATCATCAACAGATGCTGAATCAGAGGAAATTTTTGCTGATAGGAGAGCATTTACATATCCATACCATGTTTCCCACAGACTGCTTATTAGGCACAAGGGGAAAACCAGTAGAAAAATAGGATAATACCTTGACTGGGTGGGTGAATCAGAGTTAACATCAACAATGAGGAGCTGATGGACATCTGTGTCTCCCAATGTAAGGCCCTCAGAAGAACACATATCACTTATATAGTTCTGTGGTTGGCTAAGAATATGTAACCTGAATCTAGTAATGAAGAAACATACAACAAACCCCAAAATATGAGGAATGCTCTATTAAAAAAAAAAAAAACAGTGTGGAAAGGTATATGTGAGAGGGATAGAGGGCTATGTTCTTTTAAAATGCCAGTATCATTAAACATAGAATGGCCATGAAAATGTTCTAGATTAAGAGTCCAAAAACATGTGACAATTAAATATAACACTGATCATGGCCTGGATCCTAAAACTGAAGGGAGGAAAATGTTTTATAAAGGACACTGTTAGATCCACCGATAAAACTGGAATACAGATGAAAGATTTGGAAAAAGTATTATATCAGTTATCAATTTACTAAAGTTAATAACTATGCTGCTGTGGTTTTATAAAATAATATCCCTATTCTTAGGAAACATTTACTGAAGTTTATAGAGATAAAGGGCCATGATGTTTGCAACTAACTCTCAAATGGTACAGGGGGAAAAGATTTATTTCCAAATAAAAAGTTGAAAACAATGCCTGAGGACCTTTTTTGACTTAACAGAGTAGGGCTCATTTACTTAAAAATAGAAAGGGAAAAAAAAAAAAAACTTTCAAGAAGTGAGAACTGCCTAAAACCATAGTTTTCAAAGTATGATCCTCAGACCAGCATTATGAGCATAACTTTGAACTTGCTCTACTGAATCAGTACCTCTGAGTGTGAGGCCCAGCAATGTATGTTCTAACACATCCTCTAGGTGAAGCAGAGAGCTCTAGAACTTCCTCATGCTGAGAATGAAACCTGAAAGAACTAACTCCTGACTTTGACACTGATACGTTCTATAGCTAGCACAGCCTAGCTAAATCTAGGTATGTGTACATCTCCTGGCTTTTGTGTTTTACAAATTGTACGCGCTTCTGTAGAGCTGGTAGAGAAACAATCTAGCTGCTTCACTCCAGTTTGATCAAACTGTATAAAAGTAATTTTTCCTTTGGACATCATTTCTTACGTCGGCAGGCAGTTAAATCCAGCCAGCGAGGACCCAGGCAGGTTCCCTGGCCTGGATGCCCATCAAGTTTAACCTAGACTGTGAGCTCCTAGATTCTGTATTTTTAGCTCCTGTATTTCCTATAAAACTTAGAAAAATGTTTTATGCATAGTCACTGCAATAAATGCTTTCTGAATTGGTTTAACAGTGAACCACAGGCCAGAAATGACCACTGAAGCATTTGAAGACAATACACTAGGTTAGAGGCCCCAGCTATAAGAATCACTGGGTTTCTAAAGTGAATAGAAAACTTACTTTGAAGATTAAGAATGAATAAATGAGATGGATTCAAACTAAAAAGTTTCTTCTCAGCAAAAGAAACAATCTGGGGGCTGGGGATGTGGCTCAAGTGGTAGCGCGCTTGCCTAGCATGCATGGATCACTGGGTTCGTTTCTCAGCACCACATAGAAACAAAATAAAGATATTATGTTCGCCTAAAACTTAAAAAAAAAAAAAAAATTGTTTAAAAAAAAAAAGAAACAATCTGTGAAGTGAATAGAGAGCCTACATTATGGGAGCAAATTTTTACCCCTCACACATCAGATAGAGCATTAATCTCCAGGGTATATAAAGAACTCAAAAAGCTAAACACCTAGTCTGGGGCTGGGGCTCAGTGGAAGCACACTTGCCTGGCATGTGTGAGGCACTGGGTTCGATTCTCAGCACCATGTAAAAATGAATGGATGAATAACTGTCTATCAACAACTTCCAAAAAAAAAAAAAAAAAGCTAAACACCAAAAAAAACCCCAAATAACCCAATCAATAAATGGGCCAAGGACGTGAACAGACACTTCTCCGAAGAGGATATACAATCAATCAACAAATATATGAAAAAATGTTCATCGCCTCTAGCAATTAGAGAAATGCAAATCAAAACTACTATAAGATTTCATCTCATTCCTGTCAGAATGGCAGATATTATGATGACAAACAACATTAAGTATTGGTGAGGATGTGGGGGAAAAGGCACACTCATACATTGCTGGTGGGACTACAAATTGGTGCAGTCAATATGGAAAGCAGTATGGAGATTGCTTGGAAAACTGGGAATAGAACCACCATTTGACCCAGCTATCCCTCTCCTCAGTCTATACCCAAAGGACTTAAAAACAGCATACTATAGGGACACAGCCTCATCAATATTTATAGCAGCACAATTCACAATAGCTAAAGTGTGGAACCAACCCAGATGCCCTTCAGTAGGTGAATGGATTTAAAAAACGTAGCATATATACACAATGGAATATTATTCAGCAATAAAAGAGAATAAATTCATGGCATTTGCAGGTAAATGGATGGCGCTGGAGAAGATAACGCTAAGTAAATTTAAGCAATCCCCAAAAAACAAATGCCGAATGTTTTCTCTGATATAAGGAGGCTGATTCATAGTGGGATAGGGAGAGGGAGCATGATGGTGGAATGTGATGAACATCATTATCTGAAGTACATGTATGAAGACACAAATTGGTGTGAATGTACTTCATATACAACCAGAGATATGAAAAATGTGCTCTATATGTGTAATATGAATTATAATGCATTCCACTGTCATAAAAAATCAGTTAAAAAAACTTACTTTGCAAACAATAAAGTCAGATTACTCATGAGGTTAGTAAAAGCACTATGCCTCAAAGGAAAACATATCCACTTACAGTTTGTTAAATCACTACCAGTTGAAAATATGTAAAAACTTATGCAAGCTCTTAGACTGGTATTTAAAAATTAACAGTGTGCTTCTGAGAAGCAATGCACAGAGATTAAAAGCCATGCTGTGTATCACACAAGATCTGCTTAGAGAAGACAGCATTCACGTGGCTGTGATGTGGCCCAGATCTGATAAAGATGGCCAGGTTTCAGAATAACATCCTGTATGTGGCATTTCAGGAGACAAGACTCTTGCAACAAGAATGAGCTGATCAGTTTGCCTACTGAGTAGAAAATGAAACAAGTAAATCCATTTGATGCAACTGTTTTCTATCTTGAGAAGTTAAACCAATGAAGATGCTCTAGGATGCAGACTATCATCCCAGCCTCGCCACATGCCTTTTCTAATTGGCACCCTGAAAGATTTCACAGGAAAAGGGTGTTACTTTGGTGTTGTTGATTTAAAGGTTATCTAGTCACAGCGAAGCAGAGGAGAATTCATCTTCAGAATTCACCTTCTTATTGAAAGCCCATGGAGTGCCTTGGCAATTAAAAATTCCTATCACCTATAGCTGTTCCCTATGTGAGAAGGCTCAGAACTCGCCTTACAAATTGCTCTTTTGAAGATCAAAGGCAAGCTGAATGTGTCTGTGTGTGCTCTCGATGAGACTGTAATTTAATGGAATTTTTAGAGAAGGTTTCACTGGCAGTGTTTGGATGACAGCCCTGGGGCGGAGGATTCAGGGGAGCTTGGCCACTCTTCCCTTTGGAGCATCTTCCCTGCCTTTAATTGGCACCTCATTAGAAATTAATGAAAATGACATCCTCTGTTCTTCCTGCTCTAGGCATGGAATGCTACAAAAAGGCCCATCACAATTCATAACACATTCAATTTATATAGCAATGGCTCTTAAGCATTATTTATGAGATGTGAATTTCTTGTCAGCAGTTAATAACCTGTACAGAGTGGAAAGGGAATGGAAGAAAAGATTGCGAATATATATTAAAAAAAAAAGATTTTCTGCAGTGAAGAAGTGTTCTGTTTGAGTTCAAACTACCTTTCTGAGTCTTCAATTTCAGTAGTAAATTACTGTGTTCCCCCCCCCTCCAAAACCTTTCAGGGCAGTTAAACATCTCTCCAACACTCCATGCATCCCCAAGGAAATAACCATACAACTCACCTTTTCCTAGAGAGATCCAAGCAGGCAGACAAGAGGAACACAAAAGCTATTTGTCAAAGACAGTTGTGTATGTTCCCATCTTGGTCCTTCATCATTTAACATATGGCAGCTGACTCAGTCATTTTTCTGGGTACATAGTATATGGTTCTTGGTAGACCAAACTCAACTTTCAGCTTCCTCTAGAAAGGGTCTATCTAAAGGGACTGTAGAAAGCTCTGGTTTTATTACCTCAACAAAAAAGTCAAATCTACCCCAAAAGGAGGATCTCAGAATTGTGCAAAGATAAGGGACTATAAAGTTAGATAACAACAACAACAACAAAAAACAATGGAAGCCCAGGGCAAACCCAGTAGGCACTAGAGACTCAATCTCCTGCCCAGAAGGGTGAAAAGCATAACAGATAGGTTGGCTTCACTGGGGGCAAGAAACACCTAACAGCTGTTTCTGGATTTTCTTCAGCTAGGTATTAATAAGACCTTAGGAAATTAGGTAGTTTTATCAAAACTGAAGGGGAAACTGGGAGACTTGAATCTATCTCTGAATCTCATCACTAAATTGTGAATTCTACCAATTCTACCAGCTGCCTGACAAGAGGAAACATTAGCACACAGAAGACAAGACAGTGTGTCTGAGTGACTAATTGCTTGATCTGCTATGGCAAATTCAGTTACTTTCAAGAAGGAAACAAGAGCATTCCTATAATCCCTGTTACTTAGGAGGTTGAGGCTGGAGGACTACAAATTCAAAACCAGCCAGGGCAACTTAGAAAGACCCTGTCTCAAAATAAAAAATTTTAAAAAAGGGTTAGGGATGTAGACCAGTGAGTAGCAGAGTGCTTCCTAGCATGTGCAAGGTTCTGGGTTTAATCTCCAGCACTGCCTACCCATCCCACCCCCCACCAAAAAAAGAGGGAAGAAAGAGCAGTTGGTGGAGGAGGAAGGAGAGAACATAAGGTTCAGGAGAAATCCACAATTCTAACTGAAGAACAACCAAAGGCCTATGTTATAAAGGCAACAGGCAAAATGGCCAGGTAGGCTTCACCATATTGCTAATAGTGAATTGCAGAAACTTTCCAATGGTTCACATGAACACAGAAACAAGAATCTGCAAACCTTAAAGAATTAGACAGACTGTTCAGCATGGGACAAAGTTGATTAGCCATCAGACCCCAAAGCTTCTTTGGCTAATCACAGTATCCCTGATCTATGAATTTAATATTACCTGGAAGAGCTGACCCACACATAGCCATGAATAAGATTCTGATCTCACCTGGACCATACCAAATGCATAAACACAATGAAGCCTAGAAACTCTGCAACAGGCTCTGCCCCCACCACCTATCTTTTTTTTTTTTTAATATGTATTTTTTAGCTGTAGCTGGACACAATACCTTTATTCCATTCATTTATTTTTATGTGGTGGTGAGGAGCAAACTCAAGGGCCCCCACCACATGTGCTAGGCAAGCGTTCTACCGCTAAGCTACAATCTCAGCTCCACCCCCATCTTAACCCTCTTTTTTATACTATTTAATAAACTTTTAATTACACACTGAATATCCTTTAAAAAAAAAAAAACTTCTCTGGATCTTTCATAATTGTTCCCTGCTCCTGCAACTGAATATATACTTAACAGAGTAGATGTACAAACAATTTTCATGAGAAGCTAATACACCTCCTGCCTGTGCATTTCCAAAAGGGCAGATAATTGAGAAATAGGAATAGAAAAGACTATCTTCAGAAGATAGAAAAACTTCCAGGTGACACCACGTTATAATTGCTGAGTGAACTACGACCTAGTCCTCACTACCAGCAATAATACTTGTAGGCTATCTATGGCTATTCCAGAGGTGAAGGGGGGAATTCCAAAGTTAACTTCTTGGGATGAAATATATTCTCAGAAGCTACAACAAGGCTGGAAGTCTGCCTGATGATAGCTCTGTTCCATAGGCCAATACCAATAATATATATATATATATAATTGGTATTGGCCTATGGTATATATATATATAGACACACACATACATATATATATATACACACATACATATATATATATACACACATACATATATATATATATAATACTATACTTTTAAGATCAGGAAATAAAAACAGGGATAAGCTAGCCTAGAATAATTCAGCTACACAATTTTAACTTCATGTCACATGATGTATGTGATTAAGAGAAGATGAAAAATTGGTCTAAGTTTTGTTCCACTGTGAGTAAATACAAAGTTTCAAAAAATGCATCCCTGTACAGCAATCCTAAGAGATGGTATTACACTGGAGAATTAAGAAGCAAAGATTACTTTCGGGCTACTTCAAGGTGTTAATTTGCTGAATGAACTAAGGTTCAAAAAAAAATTTTTTTTATAATCAAATCTTGATATAAAAGGAATATTGGAGGGAAAGAGGAAGTACTCGGGACTGAAGTGGAGCAAATTATATTCCATGCATGTATGATTATGTCAAAATGAGCCCCAATATTATGGGTAACTATAATGTACTAATAAAAACATTTTAAAAAGGGATATGGAAAGAGATTTTTCCATTTATCAAAAATAGTAACACACTCATTCAAATTTTATGGTACAAATCCCAGACTTCTGCTCGTTAGGTTAATTTCTAAAGTCACGAATGGGAAGGAACCAGTGTTAAGTGATGAGGAGAAGTTGAAAGCACTGAGCAGTGAAAATGTAACTCAATATGTCTAAGAATAGTTGGAGATGCTTTTGTCTTCTTTGTATGCATGAGATGAAATGAAGGACATTTAGAAGCCAGAACCCTGCACTGATTTCTCAAGCTCTACCCCTACAGCTTGCAGAGAGGTACTTCAGCCTCTTAGGGTAATTGGTCTCTATCATGCTACTGGGGGAGATCTTACCACAGCGACACGATCCCAATTCTTGCTGTACCAGCTCCAGTTTGGTTTGGCACTGGAAGCACCGGCGTCGGCTCTTCTGTTTAGATCGGCTGGTTTCCTCAGACCGTTCAGTACTGTCCAGTAGTCGTGGCCGTTTCACTGGTGAAGCCTCATTCTCAGACTGTGAATCTGACCAAAACAACACATATTTGGGGATCAGGATTAGTGCTTGTCCTGGCAAGCACAACTGATAACTGTACTGCCAAGCACTCTTTAGATCAGACTTCTACCCCTGTCCAGGAAGGAACTGGACCTGTGTGAACAAGAGAGCCAGTTTTACTTGCCTGGTTTATACTGTACAAACCAAGACAAGCCTGTACCTTTGGGGCTGACTTCTAACAAACCAGGCTTGAGTTGAAGAGGGTGGTAGGGGTGGCTCAACAAAAATCAGTTCTACATTGCTGCTATTGTTTAAAATAGCTAAGCTTTCATGATAAGACTATTCTAGCTAGAAATGGGATCCTCTCTTTGTACCCTCTTCAATTGCAGCCCACATGGTTATTACTTGTATAAGTGGTTTACCTCTTCTTGTATTTATTTGGTGGTGGTAGTACTGGGAATTGGACCCAAAAGCATTCTATTATTGAGTTACATCCCCCACCCAACCATTTTTTTAAAAATTTAATTAATTTATTTATTTGGTACTGGGATTGAACCCAGGGACACTTAACCACTGAGCCACATCCCCAGCCTTATTTTATATTTTATTTAGAGAAAAGCCTCGCTAAACTGTGGAGGCTGGCGTTTAATCTGCAGTCCTTTGCCTCAGCCTTCCGAGTAGCTGGTATTACAGGGTGTGCAGTGTGTCTTGGGTTCTAATGTATCTTTATATCCCTATACTTAGCATAATTCCATACTGAAAGTCAGTGTTTAATGGGAGATTTAATCTTTTCTAGTAAAGTTTCTTCACATTTCTATTCCTAAACATGTAAGAATTTGGCTCTAATACCAAAAATAAGTCCAATTAATAATCAGAGTAAAAAAGTACCTATTCACAAACAAGCTATCCCATGGCTTCCACTGTGGGTGGTTACAGAAGGCAGCACTTGGCACCATAACCTTAGGGCCTGTGCCAAAATGAAAGGTGAGAGAGGTATAGTGTATGACAATTTGTATCTTATGCAATCTCAAAAAAGTAACTAAAATACAATAAAGTTCATGTCACAGGCAAGCTGTAAATAACTCTTGATTTCAAAAGTGGGGGGCAGCACTTGGGGCTCTGTACTCCTACAATAGTTGCTGGTGCATACTGAGGATGCACCTCTTGCCAAGGATCCAAAGTGGTTTGGAAGGGATTCTCCTAAATGGTTTTCTTCAAAACAATCCATATCCCACTACTTCTTACCTCTCCATCACCCTACCATGGTCTAAGTCATCACTATCTTGTCCAGCCTAAAACAACAGTGTCTTAACTGATCTCCCTGCTCATCCCTTTAAGCTCCCAAAGTCTACTTCCCACATAGCAGCCAAGTGATCTTAGTTTAGAATCACAACACTTCCCTGCTCAAAACCCTCTAATAGCTCCCCTCCTCAGAGTCCAAGTCCAACAAATACTTGCCATGATTCTCAAAAGGCCCTGCATGATTTACCTGTCCATCTCTCTCACCTCATCTCTTGCTGCTTTTTCCCTTTGTTACATCTACATTCGCCTTCTGACTATTACCTATCTCTGGATCTTTACACCTTTTGTTCCCTCTGTGGAGAACATGCTTCACTCAGGTGTATAGAGGATCTCATCTCCTTTAAGCCTTTGCTTCAAAGTCACATTTTCAATAAAGATTTCCTCCTGGATCATCCCATCTTGATTATCCTGTTCCCCTTCCCTAGCACTTAATCTCCTCCCTTTTCCTGACTTATGTTCCCCCACAGCACTTATCCTTTAACATGATCTCCTAGGAGAATGGAAACTCTTGGAAAAAAACAAGAAATTTCACCTACTTTGCTGTGTGCCCTCCATGCCTACAACTCAACAAGCATTTCTTGAATGACTGAATCTTCTCCTAGGCAGTTCTGATCTTCTATTTAAAGTGGTTCAAGTGAGGAGTTGCAGTATGTTGGATGTATTTCAGTGAAGGCCATCAGTATGCCTTTCCCCAGCCTCCTTCTGTGTGAGAAGGATGTTGCACTTCATCCAAGATCATCTGCTGGCTCTGACAGAAATAGGGTACAGTGTGCTCACAGCCCCAGCTCTACCACCTGGTGACTTGCATACAAAGGCCCTGCACCATTCTAAGCAACTGCAAACTTCATTTTTCATCTCATTTAATTCTTCCAGTCCTACATGACATTTTCCCCCAATACAAACCAACTAAATAAGGCATTTGATGAAAACAATTGAAAGCAAGTTCAGCCTATTTCCCAGCTCTGCTGAGCGAAGCTGTCCAGACCCAGTCAGTGTGGTGACTGAGGCAGTCAGACATGCCAGGCCCCTCCCATGCTTCTAGAAGAGCAACAAACAACAATCTAAATGTAAATCATTACAAAGCAGCCAGACAAAAGGAATTCACCTTGTATGTGCCACATTGTTCTCGTGGGGGTACTTCTTCACAAGCCAGAAATGGCACTATTTGTATTAATAGCCTTATTTAGATATACTTATTTGGGGGAGGAGGTAACAAGATGAAAAATTCTAGAGTAAAAAACCCTCCAAACAACAAAAAGGTGAATTCTAAGACAGACCTAAATTTGAAGCATCCTTGTAAGAAATTATCCTCCAACCTGGGTGAGGGTACACATAAGGAAAAGGCCGTTGAAAACTTTTCATTATAATATTATTAAAATCTGGAGGGCTGTAGCATGATGCCAGCATGCCTATAACATAAGAGGACTACTCAGACCTTGAGACTCTCATTCATCCTTCTGATAGAAATGAGTGTGTGTTCAGAAATGCAAAGTTCACATTCCAAATTCTTTCCAAGAGTCTAGCCCAAACTGTCAAATGTGCTGTCTACCTGAAGAGCACCCATTCCCATTTCTAAAGGAAATCTCTGTACCAAAAAGATGACGACTTAATTTCAGGTGATAATAAAGCAGGGGTGGGGAATTAAATAAAGAAAAGGAATAAAACCCTACACTGCTGGCAATGTTATCCAAAGCTAATGATTTTTTAAATAAGGATATGTGAAAAAAATTACTGTTTGATTCCTATGACTGGGACACAGAATTCATATTTATGTAATCATAATCACCACTGAACACTCTGCTTTGATGGAATCCCCAAGAGTTAAGAGGCCTGTCCAGTCTTAAGTTCCTACTTTATCTGATCCAACAAATTATCAACAACAATGCTAAGGAATACATCCACATGATTTTTTGCCAAAATTTTCCTTTATCCATCCCATATTAATATAAAGAGTACTGAATTACTGTTCTGGTAGGCAATACACATGGGAAATTCCTGAAATAATGGGTCCTAAGGGAGGTTTCTGATGCTGCTTACAGTTTCTGGTTGCACTGTACTGGCTGTCCTAAAGGAACAATATTGAGCCCTAGTTGGTCCTCTGAGTCAGTTTCCTGGCATATGTTTAAGTCTACAATCAAAGGCATGTAAACAATGTCTGAGCTGTGAGAAGCAGTCCTCAACAATTCTAGACCAAGACAGACAAAATGTCTAACACAACGTGTTTTTGTTTTTAAAGAATCAGGAAACTCTTTCCAGACGTTAGGAGATCAGATCTTCAACTCTTAAGCTCTGGAATATGCCCACTTATCCTTCCCTCACAGTTGACAGGTCTATTAGACAGGAAGAAATCCTTCTGACCTCTAGTGCTCCCTAAACACAAGATGGAGGGGAATGAAGTTCCTCAAACTGTTTACTACTCTCAAAATGAAGCCATCTGGGATGGTGACTGCATTATATATAACTTTTTGGTGAAGCAACCCATTCTTTTACATTTTATCACAAATCAACTTAATGTTTTAATAGAAGCCAATGAAATAAATAGTAGTCTACAGAATCATCATCATCTTATCTGCAGAAGAAACTTGCATATCCTTGGCTAATTACTTAATGAAACCTTGTGCAATGGGATGAGCTGCCTAAATAGAAGAAACAGATGTCCAGGGCAGGAATTCTAATTATATAATAATGAGCTACAAAATTCAACTATTCAATTATAAATTTTATATGAATTAGAAAGACTATCAGAATAGATCTAAATATGGTTAACATTAAAGGAACCATCTACTATCCATATCGGAATAAATTACACCTTGATTACCTACTTTTTGCTCACAAATATTATTCCTATTACCTTGAAGCATTTTCAGTTTCCTGAACAATGACAGAGAACACCTAATTAGCCTACTTGCATACTTTGAACTTGGCCAGTAAGGGTTAAATGTGGAGAGAAAGGTGAACAGAAATAACTCTTACATACAGCTTTAACTGTCAGAAGAAGCGAATCCTTGCAAGGAGCATGCTCATTAGCAGAAGGAGGATCTGTAGTGGTAAGCTAGAAACTGTTTCCACCCCGGAGTTAAGAGTGACTTCTAATTAAGGTCCTTCATAAAAAGCCAACAAAGCATCCCCCCCCACCCCCTGCCACCCCTATGCTTGCTCTTGAGAACATAATCTAGTCTGGGAATACCCATGCAGAGCTGCCTCATTCCCATGCCAGGCTCATAGCCCTTGGTATTCACCAACCCCGCACCCCCTGCCTTTTTTTCTTGCCAATGTTTAATGAAATGACAAAGATACCATATCAGATCTTCTAGTTGATCGAGATCATGTGATAAAATTAGGTAGGCAAATCTTATGAAAAAATAGTTTACCTATCAGCTTCTTTGATCCTAAGATAATCACTGCTTAATTGGTGACAGAAAGGAGAACAATCATTTTTTAAATATATGAACTTTTGATGAGAGAAATTCTTCTAATTGTGCTTTCCTAGTCAATTGTAGAAAGCAGTGTTAAGACTTTCAATTTAGGAACACATTTTAACTGGAAAGCTTGACTGAAGACAACAAACACAGCTACTTCTTTTAAAATTCTGTTTTGTCTCTGACAGAAATTCACATTTGTTCCTTACTGTCACTGTTCTTGTCTTTATTACTCATGTTCTCTCCTGAAAATTTCCAAATAAATTGTGTCAAGCCTGTCAAAAGTTGAATCCCAATCTCTCCTAATCTCCTGTCACTGTGCATCTGGCAGCGTGCATACACCCTGGGCCACTAACCATGGCTGTAGCCTGCTGACATCTCAAGGAGGATCCTAGCCCTCTGTACAAGTCAATACTCAATATAAAACAGGAGAGTGAGAGAAGCAAAGAGGCAACAAAAAGAAGAAAGTCTTCTTCTATTTCCTTCACTCACACCTTTTCTTAATTTCACGAAAGATGAATCTGTTTAATCTCAGGCTATATGACAGCTTTTGAGGTACTCAATCAGTTTTTTTAGAACCTATCACAGAATCTTGACAGATTGACATTTGTGATCCCAACAGCCTGTGCAAACATCAGTAAGAGCAATAATTAATGAACCTTCACACATCAATCCAGTCTCTCCCTTTGACCATTTAAAAGGAGCTTAAGCTCCTACAACCTCTGTCCATAAAAAGCATCACCCTCTCTCACTAGAAAAACTGGTGAAAGAGACGAAAAAGTCTGTCGTATACTGAGTTTTTCTTTGCGTTTCTCCTCATGCTTTGCTTTCAGAGTGTATGCAGGGATTAGATTCATTCTCTCCTGGCAATTTTACTCTTTGTCTGCCACAAAAGACTTCCAAGACAGAAAAATCCCTCATTATCCATTAAAATAATTTTTCCTACTTTCCTTGACTGGGATTGCAAGGAAATTACCTTCCTAATAGCCCTAGAATAATTGTGGAATAACAAGTCTGTTAAGAAAAGCATTACATGGATAGAGAATGAGGTTTTAGAAGTCAAATATTAAAATTTTGTATAGAATGCCATCTTCATTTGAATGGAGATGGATCTAACTTGAAATATATGTAGGGTGCTAAGTCCTAGATCATAACCATTTGTTAGTTGTTCACAACCTGCTGGGCAGTACAATTCCTTTCTTCTCATCCAACCTCATTCCCCAACCTCCAAATTATTTTTGATGGTTCTCACCATTCATATTAGAGAGATGAGGGCACGCTCAATTCTCCCCCATAATCTCTGCCTTGGAGACTGAAAGCAGACCTTTGACTCTTCTCCCTAATGGGAATACAAGGCGGGAAGATGGAGGCCTAGTCAGTAGTTCTATTGAGACTGCACCTGAATTTGTGGGCTCTCTGCCTTTCTCTGTAGGCTCAAAAAACTCAAGGCACCAGAAATAATCTTTGGGGTAACTAGTATCATCTGATTTAGATCTTCATGACAGCAATGCAGAAGTTCCTTCTAACAGAGCCTTTTCTGAGTGGAAGTCAGCTTGAAGAGCAGCAGAACACACAGAAGTTACGGGTCACAATAATTTATGCCCTTCAGGACACAAGTACCCCATGTGCCCCAAAGGCATATTTTAAAGGCTGGGATTAGATTTCTCACTTCCTCACAGCCCAGCTTCCCTTCTGGTTCCTGTTATACAGGAATTCATCAAAGGTTCAAGTAGGAAAACCTGAATAGGAGCATCAGAGAGGAGTCCTTGCCTTGTTGCAAGCCTTAGCATCCTCCCAATCCTTCAATCTTTAATCAACTTTGTTTTGTTTTGTTTTTGGTACTGGGAATTGAACGCATGGGTTCTACCACTGAGCTACATCCCCAGCCCTTTTTATTTTGAGACAGGGTCCACCCTAAGTTGCCTAGGCTGACCTTAAACTTGTGATCCTCCTGCCTCAGCCTCCCAAGCAGTGGAATTACAGGTCTGGGCCAAGGCCCTTTTTTTTTTTTTTTTATTTTGAAAAATTTCAAACATACAGAATAATAAACACCTATGTACACTCCATCCACATTCAATAATTATTAATGTTTTGCCACATTCCTTACATTCTCTCCCCCACAGTTACATATTTTTTTCCCTTGTGAACCATCTGAAAATAGTTGCAAACACCAAAATATTTCATTCTGGAATACATACACATGTAATTTAACAGGATCATTTCCCTAAAAGACTAAAATATCACACTTAAGAAAATTAAGAGTACGGGGCTGGGGATGTGGCTCAAGCGGTAGCACGCTCGCCTGGCATGCGTGCAGCCCGGGTTCGATCCTCAGCACCATATACAAAACCAAGATGTTGTGTCCGCCAAAAACTAAAAAATAAATATTAAAATTCTCTCTCTCTCTCTCTCTCTCTCTCTCTCTCTCTCTCTAAAAATAAAAAATAAAAAAAAGAAAATTAAGAGTAATGCTCCAACATCATCTAATAATCAAACTAATATTCAGCCCATATTCAAATTATCCCACTATTTTCAAAGGTATATGCTATCAAGTTTCATTGTTATACTTGGCTCTTATGTCTTTACAGGCCTCTTTTAGTCTGGAACAGTATGTCTCCATCCATCCATCCACCCACCCACCCACCTACCCATCCAATTCAAAAAATGTGGGCTTTTTTTTTTTTTTTAAATAGTCTTGGTTAGTTATCCTGTGGGATGTACCAAATCCCGTATTCAATATATTTATTAATAATATTGTTCAACTTTAAAGAAAGGAGATCTTTAATCATACATCAGAACTGTAAAACTTTCAGTGGGTATCCAATAAGCCCACATGCCACGACTACAGGCAGGTGAAGAAGGGCAGGTACTGTGTAATCAATCCAGTTCCTACAATATCTTGGTAGGGAGGGAAAGAATACTCTTCCTCCAACTGCCTCCACTGCATATCTGACACATATGGGACATCAGGAAAGGTTTTTCTGTGACTTGATCTGTGGATACACTTAGGCAAATATTAGGAGATGAGCTAACTTCTATTATTTTAACTCATGAGTTCTTTCTTTTAGTCTGATGGCATTCTCTGTAACTAAACTGATTTTAAAGGGTCATGCAAGTAACTCCTCTAATTATTTTCTTTCCAATGGCCTCCTGGACTTTTTCTGATAACCCTTCTCCTCTGGCTGATTGTATTCTGTTGTTAATAGTTGCTAAAAGACATCTTTTCATTGATAAACTTCTCAACTATTTCGAATTCTTGTTTCAAATCTAAGGGAAAATTTCATCAGATTAAAAAACACACCAGAAAAGCCCACATTTGCAAAAAGAATCAAAATCTCATTCAATATAATAACATTCCAAGTTTATTTGCTCTGTTTCATTTTTACAGGCCTCTAGATTAATGACCACTACATCCAGGGCCATAGAACATTTCATTAACTATTTCTCATGTGCCTACTCTGTGCTAGGCACTGAGTTTTTGAAGTGGCAAGTCAAAACTGAATAAGGCAGTGTTGAAGATATAGCTCAGTGGTAACACTTGCCTAACACACCTGAGGCCCTGGGTTCCATCCCCTGAAACACACACACACACACCAAACAACAACAACAAAAAACTGAGTAAGGCAGTGATCTCTCCCCTCAATGAGACCAATCCAGAACACAAATATACCTACAGCACAGTATGTGCAATGTCAATGTACAAAAGGAATGCTATAAACATAAAAAATGAAAATGCTAAATTCTAGGGAGGAGGGGTAATTAAGAAGTAGAAGAGTAGAAGGGGGACAGGTTAAAAAATGTACCCTCTGAACTTAAGACCTAATACACACACACACACACACACATACACTTATTTATTTATTTATTTTAGTTGTTGATGGATCCTTATTTATTTATATGTGGTGCTGAGAATGGAACCCAGTGCCTCATACATGCTAGGCAAGTGCTCTACCACTGAGCTACAACCTCAGCCCAAGACTTATAATATTATATAGGTCAACAGATGACATTTAGCTCACATTTGTCATCCCCATGATTTTTTTTCTATTAGGCCCACCATCTGTATGTAAGTATTTACTCATTCACCTTCTTTTCTTTATCCCCCCCCCCAAAAAAAAATCATCAAGTAAATAGAGCATTTCACAGTTTGTGGAGCATAGGCACTTGGAGAACACCAGTTTGATGGGTTTTCATGGAAATAAAGGTGCTAATTATCTTTCCCCTCTCTGACCTCAGCTGGTTCAATTTTCCCCCTCTAGGGGTCATAGATAGCTTGTAAAATATCAATTGTTGGCTCAATTTTCCTCCCATATTGGTCTGTCTATTCAGACACACACATGGTTTTCATTGCCAATTTCTCTCTACAAGGAGTCTTCCCAGCTCATTTTCTTTTTATTATTAAATGATTTATTTTGAGGTTCATATGTAATTATAAGAAACAATAATGATCTGATGCACCCTTCCTTCACCCAGTTTTCCAATGGTAACATTTCACAAAACTCTAGTACAATATATCACAACCAGGAAACTGATATAGATGTGTCAAGATATGCAACATTTCCAACATGAGAAGACTCCTTCAAATTGACCTTTTACAGCCATAACCACCACTTCCCTCCTTCTTTCTTGGTCCCTGGCAATCCTGTCAATCAGTGATCTTTCCTCTATTTCTATAATTTTGTCATTTCAATAACGTCATATATATGGACATATATACAGTACTATAAGTGGAATCATACCACATGTAATATTTTCTCCAAACTCAGTTTTAAGCAGGTGGATATGACAAAAGAGATTCCTTAAGCTGTAATCATTACAATAATGAATGCTAACACACAGCATTACTCTGTGCCCATACTTCATAAATACTTTTAGATATATTAACTAATTTAGTTAATAGAGGTATTAGTACCTGCATTCCACAAATGAGAAAACTGAGGCACAGGTTAAGAGAACTAACCAAGGTCACATAGCTAGTAAGTAGAACAGTTGGAATTTGAATCTAAGGCCCTGGACTAGATACCTCACTATTAATCATTATGCTATCCCATCTCCAATGATTGTTAAACTTAAAAGATTCTACCTGACTATTATGACAAGTTTCTGCTACTTTCTATCTATACAAATACTCAACTGTCTCTGGAATGAGGATAGAGGACAGATTCCGGACCAAGTATTGGAATGAAAACAAGCTCTTCTCTCTGTTCCAAAAAGAATCTTCTTGTGCAAATATGATCACCAGTTTCTCTGGGATACATCTCGGTTGAATAACTCCACTTGTCCCCTGTTTTTAGAATACAATTTATATGACACTTGTCATATCACTTTCTTCTCACTCCTGCTAACTCTAAGGAGGAGTTCTATAGATTGTAGTTTTTAATTTACATAAAATCAGTTTTATTCTTGATATTAATTTCGGATGTGCTAACTTTGTGCCATCTAACATATATTGAGTTTAATCTTGGATTTCAATATTCTCATACTATGGAAAAAGAATCCATCTACAATTTCTTTACTGATTATTCACAGGATAATGCAACAAAGTACATACCCCTACCACCACCATCACCACACAATAGCATAAAAAAAGCCAGATATCTCCATTTGAAATTTTCTTCTAATAAGCAGAAAAAGCAAAACATGTATTCACAGTTTTAAATGGGTCCAACAGGCAGAAGACAAAGCTTCCTCTTCCTAACCACCCTGAGAGCCTCCTACGGCTCATATACCAGTTTATATACCAGTTAGAGCTTATAAATCACTCCTGGGTTCATCTGAAAAATTGTAGTCACCATCCCTGTTTGTAAAGTGCCACTTCTACTGCACTATTTACTGAAAGGACATCACCAGAAGCTAAATTCCAAGAAGTGGCTGGTCAGCAGAACCTGTCAGTCCAGCAGTAAATACAGTAGTGTTTCTTAGTAGCTGATACTTGGCCTAGCACCACCACTTCCTTGTTTTAGCTTCTCCATTAGCAACACCTGTCCTGCCTGCCCAGTTAAATATTATTTTTCCCCATAGGTTTTTCAGTTCTCAATGAAACTGACAAAAAACCCTCAACGGATAATCTTTTCTAACATGCTTGGGTATTTTAGAGTTCAACAACAGAATAATACATTGATTTTTTAAAAAATACTACCATTATAGTATCAGTAGTAAACAGTATAAAATAAGGGAACACTATTCAAGGTAAGACAAATCAGAATGAAAATCAAGATTAAGAAACCCATGTCTAAATCTCCTAATTTCTGTTCCTTGGCTACAAATCATTCAGAACCATGGGTGTTCAAAGACTCTTACAGTGATAAGTCTAGTCTTAAACTTTTATTCTACTATCTTTCCCAATATTATCAGAAAAGGAATATAAATTATGATTTATTTTTCATCTCTTCAAGCAAAGAAAACATTTAAAAGGTCATAAAGTATCTATATATTCAGATTTATTTTCAAATAATTGTGTATAAGATGGGCAATACTATTTTCATTTAGTTTATCAGAACATTCATTTAGAAGTTAAACTTCGTAAATATACAGAATGCCTTCTTCCTATTCTGTGGTTTCCTGAAGCCTAGGTTTTCACATTATGCCTTATCAAATTACAAAACTATTTTGAGCAGTTGGGTAGTACCTGTGACTGGCTGCTTCCTCCTACTGTTAACTTATATTTGATGAGGCTTGGAGGAAAGGGATATGCCAGAAGTCTTCAAATAATATTATACCCCAATACCTTGATTTTTCAAAGCACTGATGAACTTGTCCAGGGAGGGGTTAATCTGATCTGGCTCCAGGTCCTTTTTACCAGGAAGACTGAAAATAGGCGTCCTTTATAGAGAAACCCTGACTATAGGAGTAGAGTGGGGAAATGGATAAAGATGAATGAGATACCCCGTATGTACATAACATTACAAATTACAATCTTCATGTTTATCTAAAAAGAATAAAGGGGGGGTGGGGGAAGAAAAAAGATGAATGAGACACTAATTCAAGTAATTTTTCTGAATTACTGTTAAAAACAGATATAAAAAGTCAAATCATGCAAATAATCTCACTCCTATGAAGCTTAACTACCATCCCAGTGGATATTTTTAATCTTCCAATTATTCTGCCTGTTTTGTAATGCAAGATTCTAGGGTAAGGGCAGAATCAGCTATGTTTAATACTCGGCTTATGCTCAACAATAAAATAATAATATTAATAAAGGAGGAGGAGGGTAAAGACAAAGATCTCTGTAACAGAACAAGTTTCTAATGATGGTAATCTTGCCATAAGAGATTATCATCCTCTGGGATATGTGCTCCAGGTTTAATGTAAGGGGAAAATGTTTGAATGTTTGTATTTTGCTGTTTTAAAAAAAAATCAGCTATTTAAATGCATAACTGTGTAGATGTTAAAATATCTGATTTGTTTTTTAAACTATTTTTTTCTAATTTAGCATCAGCTTAATTCAGCTCCTCTTTCTACCCATCACTTATAGTTTCTTCTACCCGAAATCTAGCCTTTTAACTCATTATTCTCGAAGCAAATTCTTAAGTAACTTATACTATGCTTCATTTTAAATCCCCTGATATAAAGCTAAATGGACCTAAATTTAGGCATATTCTAAATTGCCCAGAGAAAGGCCTTTTATTACCCTGAATGAATGCCGCAGGTGTTCCTTCCTCAAGACTATCTGTGTTGAGTTAGTACTACCAAGAGTTAGTACTAGAAAGTTTAGGATGGCTGAAGAAAGCTGCCTTAAGGTTTATAAAGGAAGAAGAAATAATCCCATTTGTAAAATGAGCTGCTGGAAAATCAGAGGCAAGGAATTCTGAATAAAAATTATTATCATGAAAATTGTATTTAATCCATATTTGAAACATGAGAAACAAGTACTTAACATTTTAACCTCAATTCAACTGATTCTACTCAACTCTGATGAGAGAACTGCTATTCATCAAATAGCAGTTCAGATTATGAACAGCCATACTAAAAATAAACTATATATCACATTAATGTTAAATTCCCAATTTTGATAATATTGGGAATTATTATCATATAGAATAATTTATTGATTTTTAAGAATTACACACTGAAGTTTTTAGTATAAAAGAATATTGGGTCTGCAACTTACTCAAATGGTTAGGCGTGTGACAAATATACAGAGATAAGAGCCAATGTGGTAAATGTTAACACTGGAGAAGCTGGGTGAGCGATACCTGAAAATTTTATACAGCACTCCTATGACTTTTCTGTAACCCTGAAATTGTGTTTTTTTAAAAAAGCACAATTGTATTCCAGAGTAGCCACACTTAGAGGTGACTGGCTAGAGTGCCTACTGATTCTTTTCCACAAGTGTGGCATTGCTGAAGTCTGCTGGAGGAGCACATGAAAAATGGCTGCAGTAGACAGTCAGCAGTAAAGTCAAAGCTCAGGCTTCTTTGTACCTGCAGTAAAGCCAGCACTGACCTATAATATACTTTAATGACTAGTCACAGACTTTACATGTCACTCTGTTACAATCTATAATTTTTTAACTTTTTATAGAAACAAAGCAGCAGCAGCTAGAACATCTTTTCAAGTAAATATGTACTCTGGCCCACATTCAAGGTAAAAACCTCAAAGAGTGTCTGCTATAGTCTCTATCTCTTGCTAAAGGAACAAAAAAAAAAAAAAAAAAAAAGGACAAAATCTAATTTTCTTACACACACACACACACACACACACACACACTTTTAATAAGTTTTCAAAGGGCAGATGAATGTGGGAAATGCATATAATATAACTAACTCCCCCATCCATTGCCCTAATAGAGATGCAGTTTATTTAAATTTCTGAGTTGTGATTCTGCTATTTGGGAATGGATTTCTAAAATTCTGTGGGTGGATACTGCTAATGAAACAGAGAATTCAGAACGGCGGGGAGCATAGGCCAAATAAGCTTTTATAGCAGATTGTGTGTGTGCACCAAAAATAATTATACATATATAGTGGGAGGCTGCTTAACTGAGCCCACAGAGGCACTTGGCTGTTCATATAACTAATCACAATATGAAGTCCCCCATGACAAAGATGCCTCCAAGGTTAAACTGTCTGATTTTTAATCATAAACAAGTGAATTTATTGGCTAAAGTATCTCCTCATGTTGTTGGTTTAGATGTAAGCGCCAGTCTTTTTTAACCAAGATTTTAACCACACACACACACACACACACACACAAAACAAACAAACAAACAAACAAACAAACAAAAAACCCCAAACCAAAAACAAACTGATAATGCTTTGTGGCCTCTAAGTTGTGATGTACCCCAGAAAAAAAAAAAGGAATACTTAATTACAACTTAAAAAACAAAAACAATACAAAACTCAGAGAAGAGCTCAGGAAATAAGAGTTTTTGGTTTTTTTTTTTTTTGGTGTATGTGTGTGTGCGTGTGTGTTTTAAGAAAGCAAGCTTGTGAAATCGCTGTAAAGATTACTTTCCACCAATGCATACAATAAAATTTAACTTTTAAAACAGGACTTAGAAAAAAGGCAAAATAAAACAAAAAATGTTTGATTTTACCAGTTCTAATTCCCAATTTTCTTAAGAAAGGACAAAATACTTTCTGAAATTTTTTTTGTCATTCATAGCCATGACCTGTTCAAACACAGGCTGCCAAATGCCTTTCTTCTTTTCAAGACTTCACTACGGGCTGAGGTTGTGGCTCAGTGGTAGAGCGCTTGCCTTGCATGTGTGAGGCACTGGGTTCAACCCTCAGCACCACATAAAAATAAAGATATTGTCTCTATTTATAACTAAAAATAATTTTAAAAAAGACTTCACCGACCTCCTCCTTTCCAAGTGTGCATTCTCCAGTCTGACTAGCCTAGAGTCCTTATGACCAGCTTCTGATTCCATCTCTTTTTTCCAATCACAAAGTCTGTGTAAGTTCTTCCTTACTTTCCTCTATACTCCTTTTGTTTCAGGTATATTTTGTCTATATTCTCTATTGAGCATTTACCAGGCATCTTTTTATGTGCTTTTAAATATATTATTTCCTAACTTTAAATATTCATTCTATTTTACAGAGAAGAAAACCGAGGTCTGTGGAGAGGTCCAACAATTCTTCCAGTTATGTGACTGGCAAACAGGGGCACTGGCATGTGAGCCCACGCAGTCTGCATGTAGAGCCCATAGTCTCAACCAACACTCGCTACTTCCTTCTCTTTAGGGACAGGGACTTTAACTTGGGTACATTCTTGCCCCCCCCCCCTCAATTCCTAAGAATCACAGCATTCCACTGAGTCTACCCTCTCCTCTTCTGCCAATGATTACATAAGAAACCATAGTCCTGATTTTGTCCCAGATAACTTTTAGTTCAAGAAAGCAGACTAAACATTTTCCCCCGATTCTTCCCATAGACCTAACTGAAATAAAAGCACAAAACAACATGAAAAATGAACAGAAGTTTTCTGTTTAACTCAATCAATAAACAAAAGATTTCAAACAAAGTTCTAGAAGCTGATATCTGGATTGAAGTGGGCTTATGGTGAAACCTGGGGCAGCTGCAGGCCACTATGTGCAAGGAAAATCTTAAGAGGCCTCAGAAGCAGCTGGAATGGGGAGAAGCAGAATGTTCAATAGGGCAGACAGCAGGGGGATCCACTCAAAGTACATCTATAGAACAACTGTACTAGTTTGCGTCTCCCATCCTTGACAGCCAGCCCCCTCTGCCTGGTAAAAATCTTGACATCTCTTCTCTAAAGGAATGGTGTTTGTCTAAGCAAAGCTACATCTGCAGTCCCTTCAAAGTCAGATTCTCCTTCTAAATTTGAAAGCCTGACAGTAGGTTCTCAACTTGCTTATAACTAATGCTGCGAGTTAATGCCTCTACCCCACTGTCCCACATAGAAACTCTAGTTAAAATCAAAAACAAAAACAAAACAAAACACCCAAAAAAGAGAATTGGTTCAAAACATTCCTACTCTTCCAGCCACAACACTGCAAGCCATAGAGCTGCATTTCCAAACACACGGCCCAACACCACTGCCTGACCCCACATGACCGGAAACCCCATCTCTGAAAGCAGCTGCCTCCATCTTGGGACGTCTTTGTTGCCAACTTTAGTTGGGGCAACTCCCAGCTCGGGATACCAGCTGGGGCCTAGAAGCAATATCAAGGTAACTATAGTCCCCAACTCCTCCTTCTCCCACAGCCACTAACCCGGCATAGTGCTTGTAGCCAATCCATAGCTCACAAAGCCTGGTCCTGAACTGCCCAATACAAAACAGCTCTTGGCAACAGATGCATAGCCCCCAGAGCGCAGTCCACAAGACCTCCCGAGAGACAGGTTCCTGATTGGGAAGTAGAAAGGGGGGAGGTGAGTGAGATACATTTTTGAGACTAAATAAGAGACCAGGAATTTTGAGGCCCATGGGCGATATAAGGAGATAAGACCAGGCACCCACATCACAGAAGCAGGCCCCAAATGAGATCCTTGGGTGCAGTCTTCCATGGGGACCGGCAAGTGTTATACTCCACACCTCCAGGAGCTCCACTCCCAAGACTAACCCTCTTACCCTAATAGCCTTCACCATTCTGGGGGTTGAGACACCAGAAAACAACAGAAAACCCCATCTATTAGATGAGAGGAGAAGCAGGAAAGATACTGATCGCCAACAAAGCCAATTCTTTTCTCTCTTTTTTCCCTTTTCTCTCTCTCTCTTCTCCTGCCCTCACACTCCCAACATTTGGGAAACCAAGTACTTTTCATGGATTAGGCTACTGAGGACTGGGATGTCTGAATAGTAAATTACAGTTGTGTTGTATATTCTTTTATCTCCTATTTTTACATTTTTAATTTTTCTTAATTTTTATGTTTGTTTGCTTTTTGTACTCTCTATTATCTTCTCACTTACTTGTCTCCTCAAAATCACTTTCTCTCTTTTCTCCTGTTACTAGCCAACTTCTTTAGATTCCTCTTTCACTCTTCCTAAGATCTAATAAACTCTATATCCTCACCTCCTACCTCCTTAAAATCTTATTCTATACCCCACCCCTTGTTCTCTCTTTGTCCACATTAAGAAACTGTAGACTCTTTTGCAAATCTACTGACTATATTATACATAATAACTGAACTCACCATTTCTGTATATTGTGACTAAACCATAAACATCTTAATGGAAGCTATTTGGTTTAAGGCTGCGTATTATTTGTATTGGGATCTGTTAATATTAATCTGCCCATTAAAAGAGAGGTACTGGAACCCTGCAGGGACACTATAAGTCTATAGGGTAAAAATTTGTACACCTCGGGATCCTCAGTGATAGAAGGGAAGACACACAAACATCATGAAAAAACAAGGGAAGAAAGTGCCCCCCCCCCCAAATCAAGAACTACCTTTTAGAATCCGCGGCCAGCAGAACAGAAGAAATGAAAAAGTTCAGGATGTACATAATTAAAATGTTCTGTGAATTAAAGGATGATATAAGAGAGCAAATACAGGCAGCAAAAGAACATAAGCAAATAAAGAAAGCAAAAGATTACTTCAATAAGGAGATAGAGGTCCTGAAAAAAAAAAAAAAACAGAAAACCTTGAAATGAAAGAAACAATAAACCAAATTAAAAACACAACAGAAAGCGTCACCAACAGATTAGATGGCTTGGAAGACAGAACCCCAGACATTCTCTTGAAAAGAATGTTGACCACACAGTGAAGATGGTAAAAAACCATGAGCAAAACATTCAAGAATTATGGGATAACATAAAAATACCAAATTTAAGAATTACTGAGATACAGGAAGGCATAAAGTTACAAATCAAAGGAATAAACAATCTATTCAATGAAATACTATCAGAAAAATTTCCAAATATGAATAATGAATTGCGGAATCAACTACAAAAGGCTTACAGGACACCAAATGTACAAAATCACAACAGATTACACCAAGGCACATTATAATGAAAATGCCTAGTATACAGAATATAAGGAGAGAATTTTTAAAGAGAAGAAATCAGATAGAGGGAAACCAGTAGTATCTCTGCAGATTTCTCAACCCAGACCCTGAAAGCTAGAAGATCCTGGATAACATATACCAAGCTCTGAAAGAAAATGGATGCCAACTAAGAATCTTATATCCAGCAAAATTACACTTCAGATTTGATGACAAAATAAAAACCCTCCAGGATAAACAAAAAAGGTAAAAAGAGTTTACAACTAGAAAGCCTGCACTACCAAACATTCTCAGCAAAATATTCCAAGAGGAGGAAATGAAAAACAACAATGAAAATCAGCAAAAGGAGGTATTACACTATGCTGCCTCCAAGAGACCCATCTCATAGGAAAAGATATCAACAGACCTGAAGGTGAAAGGTTGGGGAAAAACACACCACTCACATGGACTGTGGAAACAACCAGGGATTTCCATCCTCATATCAAATAAAGTAGACTTCAAACCAAAGTTAATCAAAAGGGATAAAGAAGGACATTTCATACTGCTTCAGGGAACCCCACATCAACAAGACATACCAACTTTAAATATATATGCCCCAAACAATGGAGAATCTGCATTGATCAAATTCTTCTCAAGTTCAAGAGTCAAGTACACCCAAATACAATGATTCTGGATGACTCTAACACACCTCTTTCATCACTGGATAAATCTTCCAAACAAAGAAACTATGGAACTCAATAATACAATCAATGACTTAGACTTAATAGACTTATATAGAATATTTCATCCAACCAGTGAATACACTTTCTTCTCAGTAGAACATGGATCCTTCTCTAAAACAGACCATATATTATGCCACAAAGCAACTCTTAGCAAACAAAAAAGTAGAGATACTACCCTGCATTATATCAGATTATAATGGAATGAAATTAGAAATCAATGATAAAATAAAAAATAGAAGCTACTCCAACACCTGGAAACTAAATAATATGCTACTGAATGAATAATAAATAGCAGAAGACATCAGAGAGGATATTAAAAAATTCTTAGAGATAATTGAGAACACTGATATAATATATAAAAAATCTCTGGGAAACTATGAAGGCAGTACCAAGAGGAAAGTTCATAGCATGGAGTTCATTCCTTAAAAGAAGAAAAAAATCAAATAAATGACCTAACATTACATCTCAAAGTCCTAGAAAAAGAAGACCAAATCAACACCAAAAGCAGAAGACAGGAAATAATTAATTCAGAGCTGAAATCAATGAAACAAATCAAATTGGCAAAACAAAAAGTTGGTTCTTTGAAAAAATAAATAATACTGATAAACCCTTCGCCATGCCTACAAAAAGAAGGAGAGAGAAAACTCAAATTGCTGAAATCTGAGATGAAAAAAAAATATCACGAAGGACACCACAGAGGTACAGAAGATAATTAGAAATTATTTTGAAAATTTGTACTCCAATAAAATAGAAAATATCAAAGATACTGACAAATTTTAAGATCATATGATGCATCCAAACTGAATCAGAACAATATACACAAGTTAAACAGATCAATTTCAAGCAATGGAGTTGAAGATGCCCATCAGAAGCCTAACAACCAAGAAAAGCCCAGGACCGAATGGATACACAGCTGAGTTCTACAAGTTCTTCAAAGAACTAATATCAATACTCCTCAAATCATTCTATGAGATAGAAAAAGAGGGAACACTTCCAAACTCATTCTATGAGGCCAATATCATCCTGATAACAAAACCAGACAAAGATATCAAAGAAAGAAAACTTCCGAACAATATCTCTAACATAGATGCAAAAATTCTCAATAAAATTCTGGCAAATCAAATACAAAAACATATTAAAAAGACAGTGCACCACAATCAAGTAGGGGCTCATCCCAGGTAATTCATTATATCAATAGACTTAAAGATAAGAATCATATGATTGATTATCTCAATAGAAGCAGAAAAAGCATTCAACAAAACACAGCACCCTTTCATGTTCAAAACCTAGAAAAACTAGGGACAGTAAGAACAAACCTCAACAAGGTAAAAGCTATCTATGCTAAACCCAAAGCCAACATCATTCTAAATGGAGAAAAATTGGAAGCATTCCCTCTAAAAATTGAAACAAGACAAAGATGCCCTCTTTCACCACTTCTATTTAACATTGTTCTTGAAACTCCAGCCAGAGCAATTTGATGAAAGAAAGTAAAGGGATACAAATAGGAAAAGAAGAACTCAGACTCCCAACCACTATGTGCTGATGACATTTTGATTCTATACTTAGAGGACCACCCCCCCCCAAAAAAAACAACCCTACCAGAAAAATTCAAGAACTAATTAATGAATTCAGCAAAATAGCAGGATATAAAACCAATACCCATAAATCAAAGGCATTTCTGTACATCAGTGACAAATCCTCTGTAAGAGAAACTAGGAAAACCATCCCATTTACAATAGCCTCAAAAAAAAAAAAAAAAAAAAACTTGGGAATAAACGCAAGAAGTGAAAGACCACTACAATGAAAACTATAGCTTGCTAAAGAAAGAAATTAAAGAACACCTTAGAAGATGGAAAGATCTCCCTTGTTCTTGAATGGGCAGAATTAATATTGTCAAAATGACCATACTACTGAAAGCATTATACAGATTGAATGCAATTCCAATCAAAATCCCAATGACATTCCTCACAGAAATAGAAAAAGCAATAATGAAATTCATCTGGAAAATAAGAATAGCCAAAGCAATCCTTAGCAAGAAGAGTAAAGCAATCCTTAGAGCAAGAAGAGTGAAGCAGGAGGCATCACTATACTAGACCTTAAACTATACTACAGAGCAACAGTGACAAAAATGGCATGGTACTGGCACCAAAATAGATTTGTAGACCAATGGTACAGAATAGAGGACTCAGAGACAAACCCACATAAATACAGTTACCTCATTGTGGTGAGCCGTTCTAATTAGACCGTGGCCACCATTAGAAGATGGCGCCGGCTTCCACTGTGGCCTGTGATAAACAACTCCTAATATGGAGAATTGGCACGCAATCCCTTACCACCCTATGAGAAAGGTCCACGTGGCAGCTTAAGATTGGTATGCTGGAGGCTTTATTAGGCTGTGCTTGGGCGCTCGGCGGCGGGTCACTAGAAGATGATACATGAATCAAGGCCTGAATAAACTGCTGAAAGAAGAATCCTGTGTCGTGTTTTCCCTTGCCGGCGAGGGGTCACGACACCTCATATCATACAAAGGCACCAAACACTATATTGGAGAAAAGATAGCCTCCTCAACAAATGGTGCTGGGAAAGCTAGAAATCCATATGCAGCAAAATGAAATTAAGCCCCTATCTCTCACCATGCACAAAACTCAACTCAAAATGGATAAGGACCTAGGAATTAGACCAGCGACCCTGCGCCTGATAGAGGAAAAAGTAGGTCCAAATCTTCATCATGTGGGATTAGGCCTTGGCTTCTTATGGCACAAGTATCAATAAATGGGAGGGTTAAAACTGAAAAGCTTCTTCTCAGCAAAAGAAAGGATCAGTGAGGTGAAGAGAGCACCTACAAAATAGGAGAAAATGTTTACCACATGCACAGAGGGGGCACTAACCTCTAGGATATATAAAGAAATCAAAAAACTTAATAACAATAAAACAAACAACCCAATCCACAAATGGGCTAAGGAACTGAATAGACACTTCTAGGAAGATGATACACAATCAATCAACAAATATATGAAAAAATGTTCAGCATCTCTAATAATTAGAGAAGTGCAAATCAAAACTACTCTTAAGATTTCCTCTCACACCAGTCACAATGGCAGTTATCAATAATACAAGCAACAATAAGTGTTAGGGAGGATGTGGGGAAAAAGGCACACTTATACATCGTGGGTGGGACTGCAAACTGGTACAACCAACCTGGAAAGCAGTGTGGAGATTCTTTGGAAAACTTGGAATGAAACCACCTTTTGACCCAGCTATCTCACTCCTCAGTTTATACCCAAAGGACATAAAAACAGCATACTACATTGATGCAGCCACATCAATGTTCACTGCAGCACAATTCACAATAGTTAAATTATGGAACCAACCTAGATGCCCTTCAATAGATGAATGAATAAAAGAAAAGAAAATAATGGCATTTGGAGGTAAATGGATGAAGTTGAAGAATATCATGCTAAGTGAAGTAAGCCAATCCCAAAAAACTAAAGGATGAATGTTTTCTTTGATATGTACATGCTGATCCATAATGGGGTGGGCTGGGGGTGGGGAATGGGAGGAATGGAGGGACTCTGGATAGGGCAAAGGGGAGGGAGGGGAAGGGAGGGAACATGGGGGTAGGAAAGATGATGGAATAAGATGGGCATCATTACCCTAGGTACACACATGAAGACACAAATGTGTGACTCTACTTTGTGTACAACCGGAGAAATGAAAAATTGTGCTGTATGTGTACTATGAATTGGAATGTATTCTGCTGTCATGTGTAACAAACTAGAATAAATAATTTTTTTTTAAAAGGAGAATACTACTAACCATGGGGATGAGAAATAATATGAACTAAATCTTCATATTTCATACCAGTTGAATCTCAAAGAGTAGGATTTTAAGCTTTCCCCCCATCCCACAGTTACAAATCAACCTACAGAATTATAGTATTGAGAGAAACTGTCCAGAAAAAAAAGCTGGCCAGTTTTGTGGAGTAGGATCACACACTCGTTTTCTTCTTTTCTAAATTATTCTGTGGTATGATGTACTACCATGTCTTACTTTTTCCCTCCTCAGTCCACAGAATTTTCAGGTGATGTTATTATTATCTGTCTTTATTCAGAAAAGAGGAAACGTCTAGTCCATCTTGTTTCAGCTAACCAAAAGAATTAAGAGGAAATCTCTGTCTCCTTCCTAATACTCTTGGAGGGAAGTAATACTTCTAGGTTTCTGCTACCAACAAATCTTACTCGTATACTTTTTCTATTTTTCTAATATTTTCTATTTTTTTCTCTTTCTGGGTTCCTTTTTCTCTTTGTATTTTAGCAAGGATAAAATATTTCCCAATCTTACCATCTCCACTTTAAAAAAAAAAAATGCATGACCCTGTCTTTCCTTCCAACCATCAGTATCTATTGGTTTTTTAATAGTACAACTAACACCATAATGAATGATTCTGTTGGCTGCCTTTAGTTCCCTGTTACTAAGAGCCTCTTTAGTGATCCTGGGCTTTATACAAACTTCTTTCAGTTTTGCCAATGGTCTTTTGAGAGCCACTCAATAGCTTTCCCTAGTTCTCCTATTTCCTGATCCCTCTTCACGTGCATCTTTCACGATTTTATAGGAAGCTTTCTCCTTTCTTTAGCTTTCTTAATTAAATGGCTTCTCTTTCTTTCCTGACCTGACATATAGTCCTTAAGTCTCTTATTCTTCTGAATTCTTTTCCTTACTTATTTACACAGTGTTAATCTTTGCTAGTTGGATAACTTCCAAAACAGGCCCATATTTTTTCTACAGAACTGTCTAAAAATCTGAACTTGAGCTCATCAGAGACCAGAAATTGTTTCAACCAGTATTCCTTTGCCTTTTTTCCTTTCCAGTCAAGTCTTTCTTTCTTAAGTTCCTCATGTTTATACTTTGCATTCTTTATTCTGCTAACTCTAATCTGATGATAAAACCTGTCAATTTTTTTTTTCTAAAACATTTTTCTCAGATTCATCTCTCTTCTTTATTCCATTGGACACTACCCATAGAACATACTCTGCATGAATAAGGATGAATTGATTTTTTTTTGGTTAAACACTTTTTTAAACATGCAAAATGGAAAAAAATCTATTTAAATCAATGGCAAGGCATTTTATAACCTGAAGGACACTTCTATAACATTAATTCTTAGTTTTTCTAGTTTTCGATATTGAGATTATCTTATATTAGCCTTCTTTAAAACAAGATATACCTACGCATATCTTAGGGCATCAGAGAAAAACAATTTTTCTAACAGCAGGATATTATATATATATAATATCTATATCTAAACTATTCTGATGGTTTAGTTTTGAAGACACTGCCTAAAGGTGTGTTCACTTAAAGGCACAAGTGACAAACAGAACTACCAGAGCTCATAAACTCCTAGATTAAGTGGTAAGCCCTTCTAAAAAATACCTCTTTGTGCCTGTGCTACAGATTTTTCCTATCTCAGAAAGTCTAATCACTGTGATTTAGTGAAGCTGAGTGATTAAATTTGAACACAGTTGTATCTTGATTTTAGCAAATATTAGATGCTTATGTGCTACTCAAAATAAGTCAAGTCATATTTGAAGTTTTCTATTCACTAGAAAACATAGTCCTAGTGCTAACTAGACTTTCCCTTCACATTCCAATATCCCTTTATCATTCCAATGACTCTAAGGAACTAAGTTTTATGCATTTCTCTAGGAAGGTAATTCTTTAAAAGAAAAAAGATTACACTGGTATTATGTTTGCTCCTAATGACTGCCAGAATCCTCCCCATTGTCATTTTTTGAATAAATATGTTATGTCTGTTGCTTTCTAAAGGTGGAATTAGTTGTATTTATTTCTGTACTTTTTAAAAATCTCTCTATGGTATAAGCTCCCAGGGGGAAGATGTACATTTATCACTTCTTTTGCTTATTGCACAGAATCAACTACAGGACTCTGTCTGTGGTCTTTAATGAAGTGCTAGCCTGGTTGACTAACCTGTTTCTCAGCTGGTCCTATATTCCACAGAAACAACCATTTCTGAAGATCTGATCTATAACCATGACAACAGGCGATACAGTAAGATTATGGCTTTAATCGGCCGTGATTATGAAGTATTTCTGAAGACCCTTCATGAAGGGGATGCCTTGGAAGCAGACACAGCTATGAGGGATAAGTGCCAGTCCACCTGCTGGCAGAAGAAGCAATGGGACTGTCTCTCTTCAGACAAATGAATAAGCAGGAAAACAGATAACACAACTTGTCTTGAAAGCAAGCTGCAAGATGAGGCAGTAAAAATCCATCAGCATACACCATGCTATCATGGCTTAGTGTCATCCTCAGCTTCTATTTGCCACCACTGCATCAGCGCAAGTCCCCGACACTTTATCCTGTTTATAATTGCTGATGAGCAGTAATAAGGCCTCCATGCCTCAGCTCCGTCCGTTCCACTTCGGCACCCACCTATTAGGTAATAACTTTTATTAACAGCCTTGCCTGATGTGCTGTTCTATTAGTACAGCCAGGAACCGAATAGGGCGCCAAAAAAAAAAAAAAAAAAGTCT
>NW_025999982.1:6134910-6144945 GCF_001458135.2 Marmota marmota marmota | reverse complement strand
TGGACATTCACATGCAAAAAAAAAAAAAAAAAAGTCTCCTTAATGGCCAGTATCATTGCAAGGTTCTGATGATTTATAATGCAGCTTTGTGACTGTTCTATCATGCTCCTTCTGGTAAGATTGCTGTTTTGGTCGGGAAAGCTACATTTTTAACATGCTGCCCTCTAACAGGCACACACATGCCACTGAATAGTACCTGAAGAGCACTCCCCAGATTCATCTCCCCCACCAAAAGAAAAGTCAAAAGAGGAAAAAAGTATTAAAGCCCCTTGACAAGTCTTTTAAAATAGTGTTGGCTCAGGCATTTAGTCCCAGAGGAGCAATAGAACAGTTAATTAATCTAAGTGCAGGGCTCTTTCTCCTTGGTAAGAGTACAAGGTATGATTAAAAATAAATGACCACTAAAAACCAAACATTAACAAAACACCACCACCCAGTCCCAGCTGCACTCATGAATCCAAGCAAACAAGTCTGAACTAAGCATGTGGAGCATAAGAGGTTCAACACCAAAACTTAAGTTTTTCACATACGTGCCTCCAAAAAGTGACAAGCTATGAGGAATAAATGCCAGCCCACCTGCTGGAAGAAGACGTAATGGGGCTATTGCCCTTTCCGTTTTATGCAGGAGTATGTTTTTATTTTTCAAGTGCAAAAATTCCTCCTGAAGAAACTGGCACCCTGGCTTGATATTCACTTCTATCACCGTTTTTGTTTTTGTTTTTTTTTCCCAGAAGGGGAGCCTTCTCCTTAGTAGAACCCAAACAGGGCTTGTGACCCAGTTCCTGACCTCAAGTACAGCAAGCTTTAAAGGCCGAACATACTAAACACAGGGGTTGGTGGCAAGGGCACCTAACTCTCATTTGAAGGTACTAAGTTTTCCCTTGCATTTTTAAAAAATCTATACATTTTTTGAGATGAACAGAATTACTCCTACTTTCTATTCTTCAACATAAATAAATGAGGTAGACTGGTTAAAATTATTATAGGAAAAGAGACAGAAAGATGGACAGACAAATCATTTAGATGATTTCCCTCTCCAGCCACTTCTCAATGATCAAAATCACTTTTTGTCTGTGAACAGTCAACTATGGCATACATGATAATCATTGGTGAGAACTGTTCAGAACATAGCAAAATAGGACCTTTTTGATTAGAGAAATTTTTTGCAATCTTGCCAAATATTTAGTATTCATTTTGTCCCTCTCTCCAGGAATCAAATGAACCCCTTTTCAAGACCCAAGATGATGAGTGCACAGGTAAAACATTTTTTTAAAATACTTTTTTCCTTACCATGACAGATTTACTGTTTTGATCTTTCTTCAATAGTTACATTAAATGCTAATAAAAATGAAAGGTTTATATCTTTTCTAATATCCTCCTGATGGAAACTTGCATATTACCTAAGTAGGTCAAATTTCTAATTTTCTGCCTCAAGTGCTAGTACTGAAGACTTGAGGGAAGAGCTATATCTGAAGGATAAGAAAGAAAGAAAAAAATGAATTACCCAGATGAACTCACACCTTAAGCCACCTTCCTTTAAAACTCCACGAGTAGAGGGAGACATGAAGTCATCTTCAGAAGAGCCACCTACAGTGTGTAATACAGATTGTAGCTACTGATTCAACTCTTTAGGATTAAATATCCTAGCTGAAATGTTTCCATGAATTCTATTCAGGAAATTCCTATACAACTGCAGGTATTTCTAAGATTTACAGGGCCACCTCTGACTTAACACCACCACCCTTTGGCTTCTGAATCAATTTAAAAGACCTCATATAAACCTCTTGGTAACATAACAGCAATGGAACATTTTCCTTTAACTGGTTTCTGAACATTGATGTGGAAAGTGTTTAGCACATCAATCTTCTCTTAACTCCAGGCAAAAGTGGGTTTCTTCTCTTGTCTTTGTAAGAACAGACAATATCATAAGCCGGCTGCCTAAGATAAGTGAGTCAAGAAAAGATTTGGGGAGGGACAAAAAGGAAAGCAATAAACAATACAAGGCTATTGTAGTTCATGTCACTGTTCATCACATTAAAAGGAAAACAGGTGACCCAAAAGAATAAACATGTGCAGAAAGGAAGGAAGAAAACAGGGAGGGAGGGAGAAACTGTAACAGGAAAGGATATACATTAAACTGAACATGCTTCTTAAAGAATGGAAAGGTTCTTTTTGAAAAACTGCTTTGATGTTTAATGGGACAGTTTCTAGTCCCATTTGCTTTAATCTTGGGCAATACTACAGTTCCCTTATGGCTCTACAATTGGTTATTTTGCTTGATACTCTATCATCATCCTGTTTTTAACATATACACAGCATTTTTTAACCATTATTTTTCAAGTATATCATAGAGAATATTATCTATCCAACATATGTATAAAGAGTAAAAACGAATACAGATATAGTAGAGCAGAAGTTTGTTGACGGCCTGGTGTGGTAGCACACACCTTTAATCCCAGTGACACAAGAGGCTGAGGCAGAGAGATCACAAGTTGGAAGCCAGTCTCAGTAACTTAAAATAAAATAAAAAATAAAAAGGGGCTGGGGGTATAGTTTAATAGTAGCATGCTACAGGTTCAATCCCCAGGACTGAAGAAAAAGAAAAAAGAAAGTCGGTTGACAGTATCAAATAGTCTTATCTATGAATTTTCAAAATTTAACTTCAGAAATAAAGGGACTATAATATGAAAAGATACGACAATGCCTTCTGAGTTATAGAGAGAGGAATACTCCCACTCCACCCCCTGGCATGTGCTAAATGTCTACCCTGGATATATTCAGCTTTGGGCTAACAGGTAGTTAATGCCCCACCAGCATGGTGTTGACCTCACCCTGCACTGGAGGAGCCAGACCAGTAGTAGAATCCTTGGGCTACTTATTGTTCAAGGATCCTGCTAGACCGAAGCTACTTCTCCAAGTACATTTAAAACCAGACATGGTTCTACCTGTCTGTCTTTTATAGCTTTAAGATTCATCAATAACAAACTCCACTAAAGAAAATACAAAATAACTTCTTTGGTTGTAGCTCTGCAAATAAGTCTTTAAATAAGAAAGCCTAATAAAAAAGATACAAACTTCTCTCTTTTTCCAAAGGTACTTTAACCACAAAAATATGAGCTCTCTAATACATTCACATAAGTATCCAAATACCTTCCAATACAGTTGTTAAAGGAGATGATCACAGCTCAGATTACAATGTTTTCACTGATGGTAAAATTTGATGATTAGAAAAGATGAAGGACAAAAGGGAATCCTCTGGTGATCTGTTGCCAAGCTAGGCAAACTTTTTTCTTCACAATATACTTATCCTTGGCAAGAATGTTATGAGAATTAACAAGGGAACATGTGGAAAATATTCAGGGTTCTTTGAAGAGACAAACTCTAATAATCTGAAGGTGTGATAGGCTTTAACTCTCACTTTCTAACCAACACAGTAGCCTGGGACCTGGCAGCATTTTTCAACTCTTTGCTGACTGTAGACATCTCAGGGCTCTACAAAGGGAACACAGGTTGGGTGGAATGGAAACAACTCATATATCTTCACTTTATTTTTTTCTGCCTAAATATCAAGATGAAAATAATGATGCTTGTTTTCATCTAAAAATTATACTGAGGGGCTGGGGGATGTGGCTCAAGTGGTAGCGCACTTGACTGGCATGTGCGAGGCACTGGGTTCGATTCTCAACACCACATAAAAATAAAATAAAGATATTGTGTCCACCTAAAACTAAAAAATAAATTTTTTTTTTTAAATTACACTGACTGTCTTTTCAAAACAAATACTATCTCTCAAAGTTAAGAAAGTGTTTAAGTGTTTAATAGTTCTGCGTGGCTAAAAGCCAGTGTCTAAAGTTTTTACCATCTTGCTCACAAATACAAACTGATCTTTCAATTGTTACTATAGCTACTTTTTGCAATCTGCTTCTTGAGAGTCACAGTTATTACAAAGCAGTATCTTAAAAAGAATTCTCTCTCTCACTTTGATGATTGAAGACCAAAACACTCTACAGTGTTTTCCTCCTCTAAATTACAAAATTCTACCAGATGAACACTTTGAGTTACTTAAAATATAAATGGAGATCAAATAACTATCCACTCAGGTCCCTATTTACTAAACCACATAATAATGGGTCTATTGCTAATCTTTAGATCTAATTCTCAACATACTTTAAAAAATGACTTTCTCACTAAAAAAGAGGTCAGTAACTGTTTTTTTGTTTTTAAGTTGTTGAAGGGTATTTATTGATTGATTGATTGTCCTGGGGATGAATTCTGTGCCTCATACATGCTAGGCAAGTGCTCTACCACTGACTTACAACCAGAGCCCTAAGGTCACTAACTTTTACTGCACACTCCTACTTAAAATATTGAGTCATGTGCATTTAATATGTATACATTTGTGTATACATAACTGTAAATTACACATATGGATATTTATTCATAAATGAATTTGAAAAATAGAAATTTCTAAAAGGCTGAGATACAGGCTCTCATTAATAAATCTTATCTCACAAAATACAGATTTTGTGCCCTTATTCAGAGGCTGCTGACTTAAAAAATCATTTTGTTCAAGCTTAAGTATCCTTTCTCTAACATACATCATTACTAAGCTGAAGGCTGCTTTAGGTACAACCTTGAATGGATGGGTTGACTGAAAGGGGGTCAATAAAATTACACTTAGATCTCACAGTATGGCTCCTAAGAAATTACACCACTATAAGGTAATTATTCACTGACCATGTATGCTTGAAGGCCCATGAAGGATCAATCTGGAAGATCCTTGGGAGAAGCATGGCAGAAGCACCACAGTGCACATGTTAGAGGCATGAATATTACTCTTGAAGAACCTATACATAAAGACTACAAGGAATATTTCAACAATGTAATAACAACAACTAGTGGTTCAGAAGAAAACTCATCAAAACCCCCACTATGGACAACCTACTGATTGTAAGAAAGAAAGATGGGGCAAAGACACTCAACCTGGGCTTTTCAAAACAAATACTCTCTCAAAGTTAGGAAAGTGTTTAAGGCTAAGGTGGTCCGGCTAGCCTTAACAGCTTTCAGGGGCAAAAAACACGGTTCTTTAAAAAAGAAGTACAGTAGGCTGAACCTGATAATCTTTAATATCAATGCTTAGAAATCTCAACTTTCCTTCAGGCTTTTTACAAGATAACTTGGATACTGCATCCATTTCCTTCCACACCAGAAATTCTCAATGTTTCTAGTTAATCCACTATATTCACCTAAATGAAGGTTTTGAAATGTGTGACCGAGAGATCAATGCCTCTTTTATCATTTCATGTATGTACACTTAAAAATATTACCCTCAGTTCCTATTATAATACTAGCATGCAAGAGAAAATGAGGTCAACATAAATTCAGTCAATGAAATTGGATATGGCCATGAGTGTTAGTACTTCTAGTTTAGTCTTCTTTCCATCTACAACATCTACTGATATGTTTTACCAACACCATTTACATATACATGATCTTTATGATGAGATTATAATAGCAGCTACCAATTGATGAAAGTCTACTATGTGAACTTTGTATTTCTTTTCAAATTAATGAGATAGTTAGTTATAATCCCATTTTACAGATGAAGAACACATTTTTAAATGTGTCAATTTATTTACTTTAAAATCAGTTTGTAAGTGGTTAAAGCCATATGAAACCAGGCAGGTCTCATTTTAGAACTTGTATTTTTAACTTATTATTTTTTTGTAGTGCTGGGGGTTGAACTCAGGGCCTAGGCAAGTGCTCTATCACTGAGCTACACCCTCAGACCCCTAGAATTCACATTTTACAACTACTTCACTAGATGCTGTTTCCACATCTGCTCCTACCCAATTTCTTTCAATGATATGGTTTTCCACTGTTTGTTAAATAAAAAATAATTACTATATAATAAAATGTGAAAAGAAGTAACATGATGTAGTGGAAACAACACAGTCTTTAGTATCTAAAAGATACTAAAGATCTATGTTCAAATCCTGGCTCCACTACTCATTAGTAATATTACCTCAGAAAATACACTTAACTTTCTGAGTGCCTGTTTTTACATGTATAGGAGGAATAATGATTAAGTATCCTGCAGGTGTTCTGAAGACTGAGCATGCATACTGAATGGTGCCTGGCAATGCAGTAAGCATGCAATAAATGCTATTATTATTTTTAGATACACAAAGTAGTGTGGGGAGTAGAGAGAAGGCAACAGATCTAGAAGACTTGAATATCAAGTACATGATATTCTGGGGAAGTTCCTGCTAGTTTCAGTATCTAAACTCTGTATACCAATCTTTCCCAAACCTCTGACGATGACCCAATGTGCTCATGGTTCACTCCTTGACACTACTTGAACATGCTGATAGTGCTAAAAGTAAACCCTGTCCTGAGGGCCAAGACTAGAAGGAAAGAAAAAAGACTAAAAGTACACAGCACATGTGAAATGTTAGACCTAAATCAAAGGGCTCTGAATGTTTAAGCTTATGGCTAGAGTGGGTAGGCAGGTGGCTCTACAACTTCCCACTAGCTAATAAGGATGATCTGTCTTATGCCAGGGCACAATTCTTTTACATCAATCAGTAGAGAAATCCACTCTATTTATTGGAGCTTGCTGACTAGGCTCAAGAGAGCATACCAGGACTATCTCACTCAACCCTGCTTAAAAGCTTGTCACTTAGAGAAGTAAAATTAAGTTCTGTAGAGCTCAATGCCAGGATGCTACTCTAAAACTATGCAAAGACAGTTTTGTTTGAAGTTTAATATCAAAGCCTATAAAGGAGCTGAGCTTTCAGTATAAGTCATACATGGAAATAGTTTGCACTATTTCTATTGGAGAGTTACAAGGACTTTTTAAGTACGAAAACATTTTGACTGTGACCTTTAGAAAAACAATATAATAATTTTTTTTATAATTATTTTTTACTCGTCTAAATATAATCCTTGAGATATTTTATTTTTTTTTTTTTATTTTTTTTTTTTAATTTTTTTTTATTGTGGGTTGTTCAAAACATTACAAATTTCTTGACATATCATAATAGCAGGCAGTATTATTAGAAAAGGCAAATATTGTTTAAGATAAATTAAGCTATAGGCTAAGAGAGCAATGGGCATTATGACTGTTCTTTAGAGAGCTGTAAGATTCATGTCTTCACGTTTAATAAAAATGTCACAGATGCACAAAAGATGTTTTTGCGACTCCAAGCATCTGAAAAGAATGATCTCAGCACATTCCGTGGCTTTAAGATGAATAAGAGAGAGTAATTTTCCAAAACTAAGATACTATGATAGTCAAGTTAAAACACCAATTTTTTTTTTTTTAATATTTATTTTTTAGATATCGGCGGACACAACATCTTTGTATGTGGTGCTGAGGATCGAACCCGGGCCGCACGCATGCCAGGCAAGCACGCTACCGCTTGAGCCACATCCCAGCCCCAAAACACCAATTTTTTACATTAAAACTTCTGTTGCTCTCTGTTCTCTAGTATTTAAACAATGTATGTTTGTTTTCGATAGGTCCAAGACTTGGACAAATTAGCCACATGCTAAAAACTGGGAAATGATCTGCATTTTTATGTTATGTTTCATGTCCTAATAACAATCTTCAGATATTAGGAGATAAACTTTGATGTCCATCTTCTTGGATCTACCTGACAACATTACCCAGTCAATCTGATCCCCAAGAACACCACTCTGATTTCTGCTCACATGCCATACCCAATACAGAGCATAGAATATATCATTTCACAATTCATAAAAGAAATCAGAGACTACCCTGGTAAGCACACCAAGTTAGAACCAGTGGCTCATTTCTATTAGGAATTCAGGTAAGGATGAATTCACATAAGAATGATGTACATACCTGTACCACAGGATCTTTTGGTTGGTGTGATTAACGAGACATGAGCTGTGTCTGTGCATGGCCCACCTAGAAACAGAAAGGCAGGCACATCAGTCAGAACATATCCTCCACATGCCCATAGTTGCTACATTGAAGAAAGAAACCTAAAGAGGAAAGGATCAACCTGCAAATATGTACGAGGAGGGAAGTAGGAAATAGTGGTGAGTTAATTCTAAAGACCTAGTTTTAGTTCAGCAATTGTCTTCTCTAGAGATCCATAGCCTCTCACCTTAAAACATGCTTTTCACAAAATAGTCACATAATTTTAAGAAGTTAAAGATAAAAATTTAATTAGAATTCGGATCTAGGTGAGAAGAAATTACCAGTAAGTTTGGGGAGATGAGTTTTTCCATAAAGCAATAAGCAGGAATATTCCCTCTTTTTGATCTCAGTGGTCACTCTATCTTTGAATTTACTGTAAAACTATCCATATTTAAAGGAAAGAACCCCCCAAGGAATAACAAATTGCTTGTCAGAAGAAGTAAGGATCATTCTAAAACATAAGGAGGGCCCTGCTGACCAAGAAAGAACATTTAGTTTTATTATAAGAACTCTGATTGATATGAAGCAGAAGCATTAGACACACCTGTAACCTCCCACAACTTGAGAGGCTGAAGCAGAAGAATGGCAAGTTCAAGATAAGCCTGAGCAACTTAGTGAGACCCTGTTTCAAAAATAAATAAACAAACAAAAAGGGCTGGGGATGTAGCTCAGTGGTACAGCCCCCCCTAGGTTCAATATCCAGTATTCATAAACAAAGGAAAGGAAGAAGTATGATGAAGAGAACTGTCAAATAATCTTGGTGGGCTCAGAGAGCTGATTCATAGCCATAAACTGAGAGTGTGCAAAAGATATAGTCATTCAGAGGATGAAGGTTTGAAAAGCAGTAATTTCATTCTGTAAGATCAGGACCATCAAAACATTCTGAAGTTGACATTGATACACACCCCAGCATCCTCCCCCACTGACCATGCCCTACCTTCTGAATAGAAAGTTACTATATAAATATGAAGGCCAGTGGTTCTTGACTTATCCTTGGAAGGGCAGTGGTGATAATCAGAAAGGAACTGAACACAAAAGGTAAATGTTAAACATCTATTTTGAAAAAGCTTCCCAAGTGACTATGACTAGCAAATGGGAAACACAGTTACTTGGCATAGTTGTATATCATCTAAGACAAGACTTAGTATCACTGAAGTTACTCAATGTAAAGGAAGGAACCTGATAGAACTCTGAGACCTGTTCTAGTTTATGACACTGAGATGCAAGGGTTTAAGAAGCTGGAGATTCCACTTATGGAACTTAAGTATTTCTGTACCAAGATCAACTCTTTCCTATACTTAGGTCATATAATAACAGTAACCCTTCATAGATATAAGAAGGCACAGAGGGGAAATTCTTAAAGGTAGCAAAACAGAATAAGTTCACTGTTAACTTCAAAGACTACTTAGCACACATCTACTATGTGCCACCACAGGTTCACAGTCAGAGAGCTTATCATGTTATTAGGAAGGCAAAAATATATGTACCAGAGTAAAGAACAAGAAATGAACAACAATAACAATAAAATGGCTGGACAAAAAATGACCAAGTACCATAGTACAGAACAGGTAATAAATGTTATATGTAATGAGGAAGAAGAATGTTCATCAGTGGCCAAAAAAAAAAATAAAAATAAAAAAAGTGGAAATGCAACAATTTGAAAATGAGGCAAGAATAAGTTAAAAAGTTTAGGAAGACCAGAGAGCAGGGTACTTCAACTGAATGTTTTTCTACAAATGTTACACTCGCCAGAGAAAGCTTAATATACTAAAATTCCATAGGTTCAAATGGGGCAACTGTGGCTTGAAAACATGCAATATGAAGAGTTAATGAGCCACATATAAACCTAACACCAAACCCACCTCCTTAAGAATCCTCTAGGCACTGGCTTTTTATGACTCTGCAAAATGCTGTAGTTTCTATTTCCATGTTTTGTTGGCATTCTTACTTCTGGGACACTACAGGCTTTTATGGAAGACACAGTTTAGGTCCATGATGTAACTATTCCTAACTTGCTGAATAATCCTGGGTGAGTGGTCCTTAGGTTCTTTAACAAAAAAAAAAAAAAAAAAAAAAGGGGGGGG
>NW_025999982.1:6104360-6134886 GCF_001458135.2 Marmota marmota marmota | reverse complement strand
AAAAAAAAAAAAAAAAAAAAAAAAAAGGAGGGGGGATAATAGAATTGCCAGTAAGTCAGAGAGTTAATGGATTATCTACTACATTTATAAACTCTAAAACTTTATATTACATATCATCACTTTCTTTTCCATCACATTTTATGTTCCCAAGAATTAAGACTTATTGTTATCTGGTCATGGATCATGACTATGTAGACAGTAGGTGCTTAACAATGTTCATTAAGTGACAACCACCAGCTGTTTGACTTAATCAGGAAAGTAAAGCACATTTTTAAAGAACTTTTTAATGGGGGTATAACACGAGAAGAATAAAATATAGGTATCCTATATTTCCTATATATCCAAAAAACTTAGGACCAGTACACTGTATACCCTTTATATATAAGTTTGAAAGTAATTTTACACAATATTTTTGTTGGGCCTTTCTTTTGACTGTGATCCATGACGTGTGTGCAGGCATGGAATTTTCTATTTGTGGTATCATGTTGGGGCTCAAAACCTTTTTGATTTTGAAACATTTTGGATTAGGAATACTCAACCTATATTAGAATAAATTACCCAAATCCTAAATGTATGTCCTGAGGGATTTTAACATAAACATGCACAGGTTAAGACCGATATAAAAATATTAGAACATTTTCTACATCTACAAAAATATAGATTCCCAGGTCTCGGGTCTGGAAATTTTGATGCAATAGGGAAGAATGAGCATAGGAGGCCATTAGTGCATATTTCTAAACCAGCTGAACACTAAAATATTAACAGCCCAGTTAGTTCTAGCATCTGATAACAATTTCTTCACACATAAGCTCACTATCTGGCCACGATCACTGGGTTACCACAACATAAAGCTGCACAAAGCACAAAAGCCAATGACAGCATAACTATCAGAGTACTTTATTTTAAAAGGTATAAGATAATTCATCCGGTAAAATTACAAAAGAAGGGAAGTCATCAAAACACCTAAAGAAATTTAGCTGTGTAACATTTCATATTTACAAATGTCTTAGATAATTATCAAATAAGAGAATCTTCACTTCATTTGTAGACTGAGAGTTTATCCTTTAAAAAAAGACTCTAGTGAATGACTTTCTGTAGGTTTTGGCAAATATGCAAATAACTTTATGGCTACCAAGCATATCTCAACATGAATCATCATGAGAGTGTTCTCTAGAGAGCTTGTTAAACTAACAACCCAATCCAATGTATTCACTACATTACAGTAAAGTACAAATAGAACCAGAGTTGAGCCAAGACAAATTGACAGCAAGAGTAACTGGCAGTGATAATATATTCCAGCTTTGATAATTGGGCAATATTATAAAGAGAGCTTGGAATTAAGTTTGGTTTGGCAGACTATAACCTATGAAGCACTTTAAAACCAGAGCAGAGGCACGTGAGCACCTCACATATATCCTACACTAATTGTGCTGTCATCCCAAACTCCTATACTCTCAAATAAAAGGAGCAACCCCAGGAGATGACAGTATCTAACCTTACAAAATTAATTCCAAATCAACTCTTAAAATGCATGCAGGAAATCATGGGCAACTCAAGGGAAACCTTTTTAAGTTTCTATCCACAACAAGAAAAACATAACATGGTTACCATGTGGTTACAATAAACAAAATAGTTCCGATAGCTGATGGTCAAGGTCAAAGTGAGGGCCTCTGCTCCATTAAAAAAAAAAAGGCTTTGACTTTTTCCTTTCTGGCCTTTCCAATGCCTGAGGGCCTGGCATATGTCCACATAAGTCACTGTAAACTCTACTCCCATTTTTAGCTAGCTGTCTTCTTTCCAAGCAGCAGGACTGAACACAGCTAGTTAAGAAGAACAAGATACGGAAATCTCTTCATGACTATAGGTTCTCTAGGTGAATGGGAAGTGAGATGGAAGGGGAAAGTATGTTTGGTGGAACTCAGGCTGGGAAAATAAATATATTTCTTAACACAGAGCAATTCAAACCATTATCTATGTCATCCAAAGAGGCTCAATCTATGAAGCCTAAAAGGCATTTATTTTAGGACTGCAATTCAGGGGAGCTGAGATTCCAGTAGAGGCTAGAATGTGTCCCATTAGAGGAGTTTAGAGTATCCTTTTAAGGGTAAAAAGGAAGTTCATTGGTCTTCTATACAGACCATATCATTGTTCTAGGAAAGAATTCAGTTTATATACTCTTCAGAATATTCATGCTTGGCAAATAATTTTCTTTTGGCATGTTAGCAAGTTCACAGAGTGGTCATCATGGCACAAGATGAAGTCTGCATCATAAAATGGAGTCACTTTTTATGACTGGAGGGGTTGGATTACTGGGGATTGTACCAAGGGGCCCTCCACTACTTAATTACATCCCAGCCCTTTATGTTTTTAAATTTTGAGACAGAGTCTCATTAAGTTGCCCTGGCTGGCCTTGAACTTGAGATTCTTCTGTCTCAGCGTCCCAAGAGGAGGAGATTATAGGCATATGCCACCAGTGCCTGGCTATCAATTCTCTATTTTCTAGCCTACATTAGTGGCAACTGGGTTTAGAAAAATAAGTGGGGTTTTTAAAATGTTTTGTTTATGTTTTTTCAAATCATGAGGTTCCTTGCTTAATCATGGCAGAATCTCTGGGATCTCCAAAGTAGTTAATATCAAGATTACCAACTTGAACTAACTTTTAGTCAATTATTATTAGTGTTTTAAAAAAAAATTGGGGGGATAAAACTAAATTAAAGAAGCTTTTTCAAGCTTCTTCATTGTCTGAAGATATTTAATAAAACTCTAGAATTTTGCCTTTGATATTACATTCAGAGGACTTTTTTTTTAAATGTCAAGTTTCAACAATGTAGTTTAGAATATGCAAGTGAATAATGTCTGCAGGTAGCTTGTGATTTATGACAAGAGAAGTCTGAATAACTTTTCTTTTAGGGATGTTTCTATCTTGTTTTAAATACATATATTGCATTTGCAATTTCACATGAAATGATATTCTTCAGCTGTATTCCCAATAAGTAGAAACACAGCATTCCAATAGGGCAGTGAATTTTCCTGGGGAAAGTACTGATTTCAGCCCTCTAAAGTTGAAGACCTGGGTCAAATTTGCACATTCACTTCACTGTAATCAGCAAAACAGGGCCATATAAAGGTCTCCCATTAACTATCAATACTCATATTTCTAAATGAAATAGTAGAATAAATTTTTTCAGCCTTCCATAGTTATCAAACATATCAAAAGCAAACAGCCTCCTCCACAAAATAATCAAAACAAAACAAAAAACTGAGCTATCCATGTAGTAGTCAATCCCAAAGGTTACCAGAAAATAGTGATTCAAGAAGGAAGTGGAGAATACTGATTTGGAGGATACCTGCATTTATCCAAGGCTGAGTAAATAGAGAACAAGAGCATTTCTCCTTAACCTTAAACAGAGATCAACAATCTCCTTAAATAGAGATCAACAATCTATTCTGAAAAGTTTTGTAAAAACAGCTGTGATGATTGGTTATTTTGGGCTTCTGTTTCCACTAGCCCTCATTGGTTGCAGTTAAACTATGTGCTAAAACACATCAATTAGGAAAAATGGACTGTCAAGGAGTCAGCTAAAAATAGCCAGAAGCTCAATAATCAAACAAATATTCTACTAGCAGCCCTTTCATGGTAACCGCAAAACATTAATACACAAAAATAGCCATTCCTTTTGCAGATTTATAACACTTCAATTTTCTTGCTTAATTAACATGACATTTACATAACAGTATCTAATTAATTTCCAAGGAAAGGCACTATAGGCTAATTAGGAATGCATCATCCTTTTTTAACCAGCTTGTCAATTTCACTCTTTTATAATCCATACATTGTTTACCTTTGTGGCATCTTTTCCAAACCTGTGGTTTTACCAAGAGCTACAATTTTCCCCCTTCTCAGAACATCTTATGGAGAGTTTCTTGGAGGGGAGGAGAAGGGATGGGGACAAAAAAAAACCCCACTTTTCTACTGGAGATATAAACTCTGCCATCTCCTAATGTGACCATGTTAAGAATACAAACTTAGGCCTGGGGATGTGGCTCAAGTGGTAGTGTGCCTGCCTGGCATGCACAGGGCGCTGGGTTCGATCCTCAACACCACATAAAAATAAAATAAATATACTGTGACCACCTAAAACTAAAAAATAAATATATTTTTTTAATATTTATTTTTTAGTTTTCGGCGGACACAACATCTTTGTTTGTATGTGGTGCTGAGGATCGAACCCGGGCCGCACGCATGCCAGGCGGGCGTGCTACCGCTTGAGCCACACCCCCAGCCCCCAAAATAAATATTTTTTAAAAAAGAATACAAACTTAGTTAAAAATATTCAAATCTATATTTCAAATATTCAATCTATATTTCTTCAGCAATGAAATTGTTCTTCTTTAAAAATCTTCAACATATATGTGAAGATTTAAAATAGTTAAGAATTGATGGCAACAAATGAGTATCAGGGACAGATGAGAACACACAAGAAAATAAGTCACCTCTTTAGAAAAGAAAACCCAAGGCTGGGGTTGTGGCTCAGTGGTAGAGTGCATGCCTCACATGCATGAGGCCCTGGGTTCAATTCTCAGCACCAAATAAAAATAAATAAATAAATAAATAAATAAATAAATAAATAATGAAGATATTGTGTCTATCTACAACTTAAAAAAAAAAAAAAAGAAAGAAAGAAAAAGAAAACCCCACCCTCCAACCTCACCCTAAACCTGCAATTCACAAACTGTTTTAATCAGAAAGGACACATCTAATCTGTCTATATAATTAAGTTTGAAAAGCTCCATTGATTAAAAATAAGGATATATAAAGATATAATGAGCAGAATCTAAGTTTACAGGAAATCAGCACAGAGACTAGCCCTCCCATTTCTTCTAATGAAACTTCCAAATTAAACCATTTATTAAGCTTGTTACAGAATTTAAGTGTTAATCTCCCTGTCAGAAGTTCTAATCCTAACCCAATGCATGATCTCACACTATTTAGACCTAAATTAGGGATTTATGAGAAAGGGATTTTCAAAGTGGGTCAGAACTTGCTATTGGTAGCTTATCTATTTTGCTTGAAAAGGGTTTCTCAACAAAATTTCATTACCAGTCCACCCTAATTCCCCTGAATAACTGTATGCTGGTCATCTGCAAATATTAGGGGTGTATATGCATAATTATTAGCCTATCTGCTCAATAGAAATAAAGTTAAAATTCTCCTACACTATCTTCCTCATGCAACAGTGCTAAGAGCAAACCTAAATCAGGAGTGCTTTGCATGTGCCCAATACTGACAGGCTCTTAGGGTCGAGGTAGATCTCCCTGGTTAGACCTGGAGATGTTTTAGAAGAAAGGCTTTCTCCTGACCAAGAAACAGCATGCATTAATAAAATGAGCCTCAAGGGCAGAGACAGTTTCACTCACGCTAGTGATCTAGTACAGTAATTGTTCAAAATATGTTTTTCACTATTAAGTGACGATAATCCAAGACAAAAGCAATTACTGGATATAACTAGGTATTCAGAAGGGAAGCACAATTATTAAATAAAAAAGTTGATTTCCATAATATGTATATGTTAATTTAGCAAAGCAGTTCACAAAAGTTTTGGTCTTGAGATAAACTTTTTACCTTTAAAAATTTTAAACTTTTCTTTATGTATGTTACATATTTATTTAGATTTACCCTATCTGAAATTTTAATGACAAAATTTAAAAATGTTTTCATTTCAAATTAACAAAGAAAATTATGTTTCAACAAAAAAAAAAATCATTTTTATAAAACATAATTACAATTTTAAAAAACAAAGTAAACTGGCTTAAAGACAGACACTTAAATTTTAAATCTGATCTGCATGCAATCTATTGCAATATTTATATGAAGCATCTGAAGGAAACCTGCCCTTCTACAGATAAATAGTTGGCAAAGGAAAGACTTCAAGACCCCTGAGTGGGTCTTGGGAACTGTCTAAGATGCTCAGGCTACACTCTGAGAACAGAGCAGATCAATGAATCTAAAGATTAATGTATTTTTCAATTTCTCCCTACGCCTTACATGCCAAATGGCTTACTCTAGTCCTGCAAATGATGTGTTGAATGCAAATAATAATAATAAATTTGCCCATTCTCAAAAAAAAAAAAAAAGTTAACATTTAAGAAAATAAAGGCATGTGAGTGGAATAAACTTTACAGTCATAATTTTGAACCAGGACATTCTATTCCTGCTACTTACGTAGGAAAAGTAAAAAGTAGGTGAATTTACTCAATATCAGTTTTTCAGATGTGATAATGTGACAAAGCCCAACAACAATTAACAGTGAGCTTCTAAGACATTATCATCCTGGAAGTAAAAACCAGAATTCATTTTTGGGAGGCTAAAATATCTCTCACCTGGCTAATAGAATCAGTTCTAATTTTAGACACCATATTATCTCTTGTGACAAAGCATATTTAATATGGATATGAAATTAGGGGCTGTCACCTCTCTAATTTAGGCTTCAGTTTTGACTATTTACAGGCTTAAATAAGGCCTAACTCAGATTCCTAAATTTGCATTTTATCATCAACACAAGCATGCTTTTCATAACATTAATGGAGATACCTCTTGGCTTTGGAAGAACCTTTTTTCTTTCGTTTCTGTGTTTTGTTTTTTTTTTAATAGTTCAGCTAACAAAAGTGTTCTATAAATGCTGGGTTGCATCAAGAACTGAAAGATGGCCGGAATGCCTTCCTCAGAAAAGGAAGTAACTTGTGCATGTTCTTCACAGGGGGCTTCAGGAAGAATGAAAATAAGCCATCAATTCAGGCCACAGGTACTACCCAATGGACTTTAAAAAGGAATTTAGGAAACAGGTGTCCTCCTTCTCTGTCTCTTTGCTGAGTTCCTCCCACAGTACCACTATTGGCAGTGTATTCAGAGTGACAGTGAATAAAAGGTACTGATAGTCAACCTTCTTGCTTTATAGACAGAAGTGATCATTGAAGAGCATACTAAACAGGACCTCTCTTTGCCACTAGTACTTGAAAATGTCATAGTATGAATTATGTAGTGAGGGGGTTATACTGATATTTCAGAATTTTAAAAACTGCTTACTTAACTGGCATCCTGTTGTCTTTATTAAATCTGATTTAATTATCTTTTTGATAGATTAAGAAGTGAGATGGCTTATGAAGTAACAGAAGACATGAACATAAAATGCAAAGTTACACAGTCATTTTTTGGTACTGGCAACCCTCGATTTCAGAGAGAATTTCACAAACACAAAATATATGTAAGGTTAAAATGACTACATTTAACACATTCAAATAGATTTTCCTAGTATAATAAGTTTTTTTTTTCAGCCAAACTTTTTGTCATAAATAAAGCTTAAAATCAGAATAGTGTCACCCATTCTCTGTACCTACACAAAATATAAAAACAATATGACAACTAGAAAAGTCGAAGCTGCGTGAAGTGTGATTATTCACTGTGACCTTTATTTTTAGAGAAAAACATAGAGCATTTAATTTAATAAAAACATTTTAAAAAAATCAATATGTGCGAGGGTGTGTGTGTGCAGTGATGATGTTACTCAAAACCTAGTCTAAATATCAATATCTGTATAATCTTACAGGTGCCTGAGGAAATCTTTATGGGAAACTAACCTTTCAGATTTGCAGACTTCTTAAGGGACCTTAGAAAATGAAAATTAAAGTTTGCTAGTCTTCTCTCTTGCAAAGAAGAATCTTGAAAGAGGAAATTCAGATGATAGAAGAAATAGCCATGAACAAAAAGACTTATTTCACAATAGGCAGGGTGCCATTTTTCTAAGAGAGGTAGGGGGAGAGAAGAAGTGAGAGGGGGACAGATGGGCAGAGAGAGACAGACACTAATTTCCAATGTTCCAAAGTCTGAGATGAATTGTCACCACTCAAATCTCCAAATGTGATAGTGACCCTGGCTTTTGAATTGTTTATTTCTATTCCGAATGGTAGAAAGCAATGAGAAGCTTTTTTTTTTTTTTTAATGTATCAAACACATAAAAGTAGGCTTTAAAAGGTAAAGAAAAATTAAAAATAAAAGTTTCCTAAATATTTAAATCCTTAAGTATTTACTGAGTCTATTAGAAGCAAGAACAGTATGGAGATTATGGTCATAATAAAAGTACAACATTACTACTCTTGCATTTTGGGGCCATTATTAAGTAAAATAAGGGTTAAACATAAGCATTGTGATTCTCCAACAGTGGGTCTGACAACTTAGCCACTGGTAGCCAAGGTGCAAGTAGCATATACACAGCATGGATAAGGTAGACAAAGGGATGTCTGACAACCTGGGCATGAAGGAGCAGGATGACACAAGATTTTATCATGCTACTCAGACCAGTATAAAATTTAAAACTTATGAACAGACATACTACATAGCATCAGAATTTAAGAACAGAAGCCACAAATGAGCAAGGACTTTATATATCATCTTATCCAAGCCCTGATGTTACTGAGAAGAAAACATCCAGATGTTACTGAGAAGAAAACATCACTCAAGGAAGTGACTTGCTTGAGATAACCCAGGTCATTAGGGACAAACCTAAGACCAGTAACCTTTTCAGAACATCTTAAGATGAGAGCATAACCCAGAGAATAACCTGTCAATCCAAGACTGTAAGGGTTAAGAGAGAACGCTTAACCAAAATTGGCTATGCCACTTAGTAGCTTAGCTGTGCAATTTAGAGTAAATTACTTAATCTCAAAAAAATTAAAGAAGAAAAGTTGCTTATATGTAATAATAAAATAGAGCAATTATAACAATGTAATAATGATAGAGGGAAAGGAGAGAATATAGAAACAGATGAAAAGTTTTCTCTGAGACTAATGGAATACCCAAACTAGATGGGAACAACATGTCCACATGCAACCACACATACACACAAAATTAACTCTGACTTATACAAAAGATAACATTTCAAATAAAATTACTATTGAGTTCAATAGTATACTGAAAGAGTATTTCAAAGAATGCAAAGATGGCTTAACACTAGAAGTACATTAAAAATTAAGAGATTACATATTAAAGGATAAAAACCATGTGAAAAATCTCAAATGATGCTTAAAAAGCATTTTATAAAATTCCAACACCCAACTCTAATTTAAAACGGGGAGGGGTTTCTTTAACCTTAAAAATATATATCTACAACCAACATTCTATTTGTGAAATACTGCTAGAAAAATTAATGTAGTTCCATTAGAGTGAATAATAAGAAAAACAAAACTATAAAGCTCAAAGAAGAAATTCTAGCAAGAACTGTCCTATTTTCAGAACATGACTCTTTGTTCAAGAACATATAAGAAGGTTTTAATGAAGATAAACTATATTCCTATATTAGAAGGTCCCAATAGTTTTATACAAAAGTCAATTATTCTTAAATCTACATATTCAATATAATCCTTTCAAAACAAACTAATTTTTAAAGAGAACTTGACAAGCTGAATATAAAATTCATTAAAAAGAAAATTACAAAATAGCCAACAAAATTTTAGGAAAAGAAAAACTAAGGAGGACTAAAATTCCATCAGATATTAATACATACCACTAAAGTTATATTCCAGTTTTAAGATTACACAAAGTAGACCCATGGAACAAAACAGAGAGACTAGAAACCAATGTATACTTATATAATATTAATGGCATTTCAAACCAAGACTATTCACATGAATGGTTTTGGGATAACTGGTTAACCATCTGCAAAAATAAATACTTACATACAAATCCCTATACCTCATATCATATACAAAATAAATTGTGGACTGGTTCAATGGCTAAATGTAGAAAAAGATAAACTATGAAAAGTATGAACAACATAAAAATCTTTTTATAACCCTATTATTCAGAAAGCCTTAAGAAAGATGCAAACCTAGAAGACAAAAGATAAACATATCTAAATTAAAAAAGTATTTTCTAATGAACTATGAGGTACCCAAATCACAATTAAAAGACCAGTAACATACCAGAAGAAAGAAATTTTAATATTAAGTAAAAGGGCAAGTTAAAAGTACTATGTGTTATATGTTCTTATTTATATAAAAATAAGCAAAACCTACATAGTATATAACTGTGACAAAAAAAAATACCTTCTAAAATGAATAAACATGGTTATTTCTGGAAAGAGTGAGTACTTGATGGTGGAGGGGGTAGAGGCATTAAAAGAGTATTTTCACTTTCTATTCAATATAAACCTAAATCTTTGTAATTCAAAAGATAAGAATGTAGTCATTCTTACTTAGAAGCAGGATTAAAAGTTTAGAAAAAGAGAAAAAAGCCAGCAGATGAGTACTTTAAAAATCATGATTCTGCTTTAATTTGGTTCTTATTTTCATCACAAATTGGAGGACAGATGACCACAAGTTGAAGTACTTGAACAAGTTCTGCCCAGAAAACATTATGAAACAAAATAATACCTATAAGAAAACACTGCTACCTACTCAAGTCTTTCTGCATTTTGATGAGGATTAAGTTAATGATTCTGTACACTGATTCCTGGTGAATTGCAGACATTCAATTCAATATCGCCTGTAACAGTACATTATCAAATGATACTACAAAGTATCAATTGTTTTAGAACAGTGTCCTAATAACAGCAGCATGCTTTACAGAACCAGCTTCAGGATTAATAAATAAATGCACAAGGAAAAAAATCCCTTAAATTAAAATCAAAAGAGACACTTAAAGTTTGGGCATTCTTCATTATGGAAAAGAATCTTCTACTTTGAGACTATTATATATCAGAAAAGCTCCATCTGTTGTATAATTATCTCTGATAAATGGCCTGATGCTTTCAGCTTCATTAAAGAAAAGCACACACAGAGAGAACTGTAAATAAATCTCCCCACCATATTTCACTTAAAACCAGTCCAGCAGGAAGTCATAAAATATTTTTAATAGGTAATATTTCCCAAATGCTTTACTAGAAAAAAAAAGCCAGCCTATTTTACCCAATATCTGTCCTGTGGAAGAAGACAATCTGGAAAAGAGAAAACTGATTTCATTTAGAGATTATGAGAAATGTTAGTAAAAACAAACAAGTTTAGCCACTTGGTGGCAGTGACATGAATTTTTCAGAGGAAAGATATGGCTTTGTCAGATTCAGAGGCAATCTAGTAAGGACATCTGCTAAAAGGCACTACCATTTTTTCCTCCCCAGCCCTCCCTAATCCCTGGGGGGAATAGGTATCACCAGAAACCCGTTTCCAAGGAAACAATTAGAATCTCCCTCAACAAAAATCAATTTAACCACAGGTAAAAAATGTTTTAAATTTCTATTTTGGAAATTAGTATCACATTACAGAAAGTCCAGACAGTATATGGAAATAAAACTTTGATCAGTAAAAATTTTCCCTATCTTTCTGGTTAATATGGTTTTTACTTTTTAAGTGTATTTTCTTTAGGTTACCATAAAAGCATCTCTTGGGTAGATGCAGTAAAGAAGAGAGAAAAAAGCATAACACAGGGACTGGGGTTGTGGCTCAGTGGTAGAGCACTCGCCTCGCACCTGGGAGACGCTGGGTTTGAACCTCAGCACCACATAAAAATAAATAAACAAAATAAAGATATTATGTCTATGTAAACCTAAAAAAAAAAAAAAAAAAAAAACACAATACACAGGTCCAGATTTGAGCTGTGGCCTAGTCTTTGGCCTTGCTGTGTAACTCAAAGTATATCACCATTCAAACCTTCTTCTCATTTGCGGACTAGGAAGGGAACTATCTGCCCTACCTGTGCTAAGCGCTGTCAGAAAAAACCCATGAACATAATGTTTGTCAAAGTGCTTTGAAAATGGGTATGCAACCTTCTTCTATAAAAGGTCACTGAATCTCTACAGCAACTATGGATTCTGCTGTTGTCCACAGGAGCAGCCATAGACAGTATATAAATGAACAAGCGGTGCTGTTCCAATACAACTTCATTAATTTCCACACTTTACCAAATACCATTCTTTTGGTTTTCTTCAACCATTTTAAAAATGTGAAAATCATTCTTTGCATACAGGTGGTACAAGAACAGGTGATGGGTTAGGTGTGGTCCATATGTTGTAGTTTACAAGCCCTGTTGCAAACTATAATTTTATAAATGGGTTGGTAACTATTTAATTCTTTTTTTTAAGTTTATTTTTCTATTTATTTATTTTTATGTGGTGCTAAGGATCAAACCTGGTGTTTCTTAAGTGATAGGCAAGCCCTCTACCAGTGCTGGGGATTGAACTCAGGATCTCTCACATGCTAAGAAGTGCTTTACCACTGAACTACATCCCCAGCCCTAATTCTAAATATGTGCCTCTAGAGCTTAAAAGAATATTCTCTATAAGGTAAATCCTAACTCAGAATGAAGAATATCTGAAAACAGGCCTATTTCTTGACAATAATATCTTCTTTACTAGCAGGCAGTTTACCAACTCTCTTCCTCTCCTAAAAAGAAACAGACTAGCTAAGGCTCCTCCAATACTTCCATCTTATGCTTACAGGACTACACCCCAAACCCAGGTGGATGCGCACACTGTGAAGCTGTCAAACAGGCCAGAAGTAGCGATGCCCAGGCCTTTAAGACAACAGAAAGTTGATCTGCAGAACTGATGAAGGAAACATTTTCTCATCTTTTGAGTCTAATCTACTAAGACTGATTTAAGATGGGCCATCATCTCCCTATTACTTAAGAATAACAAAATAACAACTGATTTCAGTGTTCTAACAACCTGACATTATCCTTTCCAATCTGTGTGTGCGAATGCTGGGGATTGAACCCAAGACCTGAGGCATAAAGGCGAATGCTCTACACTGAGCTATATCCCCAGTCCTTGATATTATCCTTTCTTTCTACAAAAGTTGGATCAAGAAAAAAACTAAAGATGACATTAGCAAGATGGCTGAACAAAGAGCTACTTACTGCTTGTTGTCCCCACAAAGAGAGTTAACAACAAAGAATAAACAATTATATTCCAACCAGAATGAGTGAGGAAGTACAATGAAGATTAACCAGGTAAAGCCAGGATTCCTGTTGAGTACAAAAAACCAGGTAGCACTACAGAGACATGAGCAGGGCACCATGGCTCTGCAACCAGCTCAGAGCCAAGACAGACTTCTCCTTAGAAGGAAAAGATAAGCTGGAGACTGCACCACCATCAATAATTCCATCACTACTGCAAACTTCAGCAATCACAGGAGATCTTTCACCACCTTCAAAGGTATCAAACAGTTTATGGAGAGTTAAGAATTCAAATGACTATAATGTCCTAGCTGTAATATAGGACCCCATATTGAAGCACCCCATTCCCTGTGACCGAAGTTACTACAACTCTGTGCCATTTTGAAACTGGGCCAGCTGCTAGAGTGTATCCCATTCTGAATGCTAATAGACACAACATACCTTGATTTTTGAGATTCTGCCATCATTCTACCATACTCATGTGTGGTTGCAGAACCTCAGCCATGGTTACTCTAGGCATCTAATCTAGGCACAGCAGAAAGGTCAAGACCTTGGCTTTCTGATCCATACAGCACCCCATGCCCTAAGGAACAAGAGGACTTGCACAGAGAGGAAGCTAATATACAGACTGTGGAATGACGAAGTCCATATGTGCCAACAGTCATCGAACAGCTGGCCAGGTGTTGGGGATACAATTAACTGAGCGGCAGTGTCACCTAAGCTGGATTCATCAACCAGCCAGGCAGTAGCCCCACCCATCAGAAAGCCTTCTACACAGTCAGCCAGCCCATAATGTCTGAGCCTAGCCTGACAGCCTTCACCAGAGTGACTGTATCACACACTGCAGTCACAAGTACTAGTGGCTTAAGTTACGATAGAACAGCAAACATCTCTGATAAGGATTATAGCTGAAGAAACTTCACTGATAACAGATTCTGGATTCTGCTAAGAAACAAAGCTAACACACTCTACTCAATGAACACCCTAGCATCCATCCACAGGAAGAAATCTCTTTCTACTCTCCCATCCCCCCCAAATCACCATAAAATGGGAAAAGGTAACTGTTTGATGAGATGCTCAGATATTAACACATAGCACAAAAAACATGACAAGCAATGAAACACAGCACACACATGGAGACACAATAATTCTTCAGTAACAGACACCAAAGAAAAGGAACTTTATGAAATGCCTTTATGAAAAGAAATTTAAAATAATGATCTTGAGGAAGGCTTGATGAGATGTAAGGGAATACAAACAATTCAATGGAATCAGCATCCTCTTGGTAGGCAAAAAGTATTCTATAAAATTCAACATCATTAGCCAAGTACAGTGTTGCACACATATAATCCCAACAACTTTGGAGACTGAAGCAGGAGGATCACAAGTTTGAGGTCAGTCTAAGCAACTCAGTAAGATCCTGTCTCAAACTTAAAAATAAAATGACTAGAGATGTAGCTCAATGGTAAAGCACTCCTGGGTTCAATCTTCAGTACTAAAACAAAACAAACAAACAAAATGTCTTCAGGAAAATAACTCTCTATGATTAAGGTCACATATGAAAAAAAAAAAACAGCTAACATGATACTAAATGGGGAAAAAAATCAAAAACATTTCCTCTAAGGTGTAGAATAAGACATGGATGCCCACCTCCCATTATTATTCAGCATAGCTAACCATAGCAATTAGGCAAGGGAAAGAAATAAAGGGCATCTCAATTGGAAAGGAGGATATAAAATTATCTTTGTTTGTAGATGACACAATCTTACATACATAAAAACCTAAAGATGCCACCATAAAACTCTTTCACTCCAATAACAAAATAGCTGAGAAAGAAATCAAAAAAGCAATCCTGTTCAATAGCTACAAAAAACATGCTGGGAATAAATTTAAGTAAGGAAATAAATGATCTCTATAATAAAATCTACAAATAATGATGAAAGAGATTTAACAGTGGGTGGCTATATGGTTGGTTGGTGTCTCTCTCTCTCTCTCTCTATCTCTCTCTCTCTCTCTCACTCACACACACACACACACACACACGGATATCCCATTCGTGGACTGGACGAACTAGTACTATGAAAATTTCCATACAACTCAAAACAATCTACAGATTCAGTGATTCCTTTTATTTCAACAGGGAAAGTATCTTCACAAAAATAGAAAGTACAACCCTAAAATTCATATGGAATTTATAAAAGACCCTAAGCCAAAGCAAACCTGAACAAAAAGAACAAAGTTGAAGGTATCATGATACCTAACTTGAAAGCATATTACAAAGCTATAGTAACCATAAGACCATGGTATTGGCACAGACACAGGGACCAATGGAATAGAATAGAGAATCCAAAAAAGAAATCCATGCAACTAGAGCCAACTGATTTTCAACAAATGTGGCAAGAACATATGCACTGGAGAAAGGTAACTTTCTTCAAAAATGATAGTGGGAAAAAGGGATTGTGCAATGGAATGAAACTAGACCCCCTATCTCCTACTCTATACAAAAATGGTTCGAAGACTTATATGTAAGAGCCAAAACTATGAAACTACTATAAGAAAACATACTGGAAGCACTTTGGGATATTGGTCTGGGAAAGATTTTTTTTTGGATACAATCCCCAGAAAGATAGGTGACAAAAGCAAAAATTGACAAATGGAATTTGTCATATTAAGAAACTTCTGCATAGCAAAGGAAACAATATAGTTAAGAGACAACCAATAAATGGGAGAAAATATGTGCTGAATATTAACTTAACAAGAGATTAATATCCAGAAAAATAAAGGATTCAACAGCAAAACTCCCCAAATAATCCAATTTAAAAGGGAAAAATTTCAAGAAATGACAAATAAACGGCCAAACAAGTTTATGAAAAACTACTCAACATTACTAATCATCAGGGAAATGTAAATCAAAATAATGAGATCATATTATCTCAGAAAGGCCATTATCAAAATGACAAAAAATGGCAAATGCTGACATGGATTGGAGAAAGGCGAACTCTCATACACTGTGAGAATGCGACTGCTACAACCATTGTGGAAAAGAGTATGGAGGTTTCTCCATAAATAAGAACTAGAACATCTAATCTAGTAATTTCAGTACTATTGTATATATCTCCAAAGGAAGAAAATTGGTATGCTGAAGATAAACATGCACTTCTCTGTTTATTGAAGCATTATTTATAAAAGCCAAGGTATGGATCAACGTAGGTGTTTATCAATGGATAAATGCATAAAGAAAATGTGGTACATATACATAATGGAATATTATTTAGCTATAAATAAGAAAAAGAAAGTCCTGCCATTTGTAGCAATATGGATGAGACTGGAGGACATTATATTAAATGAAGTAAATCAAGTACAAAAAGATAAATACCACACTCTCACTTATACATACATGGAAGTTTAAGAAAGTTGGTCTTACAAAAGTAGAGAAGAGCATAGTGGTCAACAGAGACTGAGAAAAGTGTGACAGGGAGGTAGGGATGAAGAGTAGATGGTTAACAGGTACAGGGTGCAATTAGGACTCCTATAGTATAGTAGGCTATCTATGGTTGACAACAATTAATTATATATTTCAAAACAGCTTTGGGGTTTTGAATGTTCCCAAAACACAAAAATGGTAAATGTTTGGGGTGACAGATATGCCAATTACCCTGATCTGATCATTATATTTTGTATACATATATTGAAACATCACACTGTAACTTCTGAGTATGTACGGTTATTATGTCAATTATAAACAAAATAAAAAGAGACATTCAAATCACATTTTACCTCCCTTAAGAAAAACCTGGAAAGAACAATAAATAGGTAGTAGCAAAAGTAGAAAGAAGAATTTTATTGTTTTTTCAGTATCTAACACCCCCTTCCTCCATAGAGCCAACAATTGTATGCAATGTTCTTTAGACTATAAAGCACTCTAGAGACAGGCAGCTATGCTGTGGTGATAGGTCAGTAGAGCTAGACTGCTCTGTGATAGTTAGCAAGGTACTGAATTACACAGCGCCTGTTTCCACATCTGTGAGATGGGTATAATAAAAGTACCTACTTTACAGAGTAATTATTGAAATGAAGTACTCTAACACCTGTAACATACTCAGAACAGTACCTAGTACTTGGTAATCACTTAATGTTAGCTGTCAGCATTATAATAGCACCTAACTGCTGTGAAAAAGTTACTATTTGAATTTTGCTTACACTATTTTGAAAGATTTCTAACAGCCAATGTTCTGTGTACTCTTCTACAGTCAAACACTGTGAAGGAGAGGTATGTGTGCTCTGACAGAGAAGTAGCACTTAGAACTTTTAGGTAACTGCTTTATTTGACCTTTAGTCAGTTGCTTTACAAAACTCTTTTGGTTAAAAATCTGTCCCAGAATTCTCTACTTTACTCAATTTTGTCAACAGCTGTTCAGTCTTTTCAAAATGAAATATATCAAACTCACCCACTTTCTGATGTTATATTCATTTAACAGAGGTTGAAAGTAGATTTAAGCAATACTCATTCTCTTGATTATTAAGGGAAAAAAATTTAAAACTTCCAACAAACTCCAACGAAAGTACAGCATTTCCAGATCAACACGATAGCAAAGATCTATACCTACTAAATATTAAAGATTATGCAGTACTGATAGCAACTCCTATACCCTACACTTTTCCATACATCTGCAGGGGAAGCCAAGAAGGACCGACACATAAAATTGTGGCTGCTATGAATAGCAAGATAGGTAATTCCCAGCTGCCTCTTTCTCCTTCTCCCAAGTAGGTCACAGATGAAGAAATATGAAAGGTTTGGCATATCTAATCTCACATGGTCATCACTGCTACTTGACAATCACTTTAATTACCTCACCTTGACTTATAAAGCATTCACCCTGACAGCTTTAACAAACTGGCATACATCTTCCTTACTCTAGCACAGTTGCCTTCAACTTAGAAGGTGTAGTAAAGCCCAAATGGGAAAGCTTTTGCAAATGACATGTCTGTTAATCACTGCTGGCATCTGCCTTCATTATACCACAATATTATTATGTGCCTATTTGGGATAAAAAGCCAGAATCTCTATTTGAAAAGGTGACTTCCCTGTGGGTAGATATCTAATCTTATTCATTTCTGTAATAGCACTAAACCTAGTGCCTAACATATAGCAGGCACTGAGTGAAGACTGCTAAATGAAAGTACAAATAGTTGAAATAGTTTATTAAGGTAACCAGTTTCATAATCACCAAATCCAAATGCCTCTTGTCAGTTTATAACTTCTGCAGAATTTTCACAACATTTAGGCAATATGCTAGAGTGTTTGAAAGGAAAGACTATGGATCTAAATTAGTGTGTTAGAATATGGGATCCTCTGCCAAACAGAAGCTCTTTACCTTTAGGCAGAAGTTACTGGACCTCTTTGTGCTTCAACTTTCTCATCTATAAAAATAGGCATAATAAAAAGTTCTCCCCTCATAGGCTTTATTGACAATCAAATGTCAATATCTATAAAAAGCTAAGAAGAGTGCTTACAATAGAGCAAGCACTTCATAAATATGAAGTACACATTTTGTTACCATTATTATTAAACCCCACACTCAATAACATGTTGCTTGGTTTTTGTGACCTTGTCCACCATCATTATTCTCCTCTTTGACATCTTCAGTTGCTTCTTATCACTTTTGTTCTCTAAATGTGGGGGTTTCACTCAAAGTCTATCCTCACTGATTTTTGTAGGTCTCATCTTTGGCATTTAACCCCTAAAGCTTAAACTACTGTTATTACATAGAACCTACACTGTGTTCTCCAGAGTGCCAACTCAACCTTCTCAGTTGAACACAATATAAACTTAAGTCAATATCATATCTCAAACTGGCAAATCTCCTCATTTCCCCCAGATATGTGAAAACCTGAGGAATTAGGAAATGTGATGACCTTCAAAGAGTATAACTCTAAGATGAGCACAAGGCAGTCCCCAGAAAGAGAGAGAATGGATCTAATGTTAGTAGAACTAAACATCCTATCAGACTTCAGGTATTTATATATCAGAAGGAAATGCATGGCATTCTACAATGGTCTAGGCAAGTAAACTATGAAAATATAGAAAGAATTGTATCCCAGAGGCTCTAGAATTCAAGGAAGGACTAAGTCCAGGCAGCAGAAGGGGAAATGGTCTGAAGATGGAATCTTACAGTGAAGTAAGACTTACTCTGTATGTTCTTAGGGCATACCAGACATTCAGCGTGTTTTGCTTAAAAATTCACTTAATTTAACTCTACTTGTTCTGAACCCATAATTTGCTATATAAATTTTTGTTATGGGTCAGCTTCCCATGAAGGTCTCCCTCCAAAGAAAATGTTTTAATCATATGAATATGTTTATTTCTAATTCCTGTTTTGCTTTTTCAAGATGAATTAAAGTAACTTTTAGTTATGATTTGGGTTTCCACAGACCTTGATTATAGGCAGAGCAAGCACTGACTTTGCCAATATGAATATTCTCTGCAATAAGTATATTTTATATTGTGAATTAAATGATTAAAAGCATGAACTCAAGCCAAATGCCTGAATCTGAATCCTGGTCCTGGTATCTATTAGTTTGTGACCACAGGCATATTGTATGATCTCTTTATGCCTGTTTCATAATCTTCAGAATGGGGATAATGATAAGACCCACTTCACTGGGTTGTCATGAGGAATAAAAGAAAATATGCAAAACAAGTAGAATCTGTCTTGCACATAAAGTGCTCAGTCAAAGGCAGCTATTATTATCTCAGTCTTACCTACATTTTGGCTGACTGAAATTGGTTTGTGGTAGTGTATTCCTGGTATGTACAGCTCCAATCCAGGTTCCATCAGATGAGATCCTTACCAGCTCCGACTTTTCCCTTACACTATTAAGTTCTTGACCTTAGGGCTTATAATGAACTTTATAATTTTGTGGAAAACTGCACACAAATGAATGGTGTGTATTTTTTTTTAAGACAGGGGACCAAAGCTTTGATCAGCTCCACAGTTAAATACATGACACCGAACTGATTTTCACAAAACAAAACCTACTGCCTTAGCATTACCACTACCATCCGTTTTATCTCCTCTTAAATGATTCCTACTGTCTGCCCTGGTTCCACTCAACAAATCATAATATTAAAAATTATCTCTCTATAATGTTATTCCATTATAGTACTTCCAATTTTCAATACTATCAGATTACTTCTTAAAAATAACTGTAATGCTATTACTTTCTCTGCTTATCATGGCCCAAATAGCTTAGCTGGGCATTGAAGCTTCTACAGCTTCATCATAATTTACTTTTCCAGCCTTGTTCTCTATTCTCCTCCACAAATGTCTCTAAAGGAGTCACTAGACAATGAAGAATGCCATGAAGCTTTATTCCACAGCTCATGTTACTGTGTGGAGAATATCTTTTCACTACCTTCTATCCATCTTCAATATCACTTCCTCCAGGAGCCCAATGCCTTTCTTCGACAGTCCCTATTTTCAACATGTAAGGTCCATTAACATTGGTGCATACAACTATGTATCAAGGTTTCTAAACTTCAGCAATACTGACATGTCTGGTTGGATAACTCTTGGTTGTGGAGGGAAAGATGTCCTATGCAACCCAGGATGTTCAGCAATATTTCTGGCTTTCAGACATTATCAAATGATGTGGGGGTGGAGTCACTTCTGGTTAATAAACTCTGATACAACATAACAAATACATTTAATTTCTCCTGCTTAATAATAAATTCTTTGAAAACTGTCTTTTATATTCTAAATATATCTGAATATGAACGATTTGGATAAATCTTTGTTTTCTCCTAACTTTTCTAAAATTAGTGAACAGAACATCTGTTATGCTTTGGATGTGAGATGTCCCCCAAAAGCTCACGTGTGAGACAATGCTAGAAGTTTGAAGAAGAAATGATTGAGTTATAACCTCAACCTAATCAGTGAGTTAATCCCTATGGGATTACAGGGATTAATTCAGTGGTAACTGGAGGCAGGTAGTATGGCTAAAGGAAGTGGTTCATTGGGGGGTGTGGCTTTGGGGTACATCTTTGTATCTGGCAAGTGGAGACCTCTCTCTGCTTTCTGATCACCATGTGAGCTGCTTCCCTCTGCCACACTCTTCTGCCATGATGTCCTGCCTCACCTTGAACTGTGAGGAATGGAGACGGCTGTTTATGGACTCAGACCTCTTAAACTGTGAGCCCTCTAATAAACTGTTCCTCCTCTAAGATTGCTCAGGTCGAGACTTTCAGTCACAACAGCAAAAAAACTGACTAAAACAACTTCCTGAACTATCACATTTATGGATATTCATGAAACTTGAAACACTAAATTCCAACCTTATAAAGTAAAGCTTTTAAAAGGCAAAAACTGCTGTGCCATCAACAAGTACTATTAGTTAGTTGTGTCCCAAAAGAGAGCATTATAAAGACAATAAACTTCCATATCACATGTATAATAGTATTCATTACTGAAGGACATATAGAAGAAGAGTAAACAAAATAAACTACTCCCTTGTGTTCTATATATAGTTTTATTACCTAAGTTAAATGCTTAGTAACAGTCAAGATCTAGTTAATGACAGGGTTAAGTTCCCTAGACCAGTGGCTCTAAATTCTTGCTGCATATTAGAATCCTCTGCAGAGCTTGAGAGAGAGAGAGAGAAGATAGATATTTTAGGGCCTCCATGTAGACCAATTAAGTTAGAATCAAAAGTGGAGCTAACGATTAAAATTATTTAAAAAGTCCCCAGTATATAGCCAGGTGTGGTGATGCACACTTGTAATCGCAGTAACTGAGGAGGCTGAGGCAGGAAGATACCAAGTTCAAAGCCAGCCTCAGCAACTTAGCAAGACCCTGTCTCAAAATAAAACAAAAAGGTCTGGGGATGTGGTTCAGTGGATAAGTGCCCCTGAGTCCAATCCCCAATACCACCACCCCACTCTCCCGCCTGCTGCCTCCAAAAAAATTTCCCAGTAGAATCTAATGTGCAACTAGAACTGAGAGTCACTGCTATATACTGGCTTAAAACTTTGTGTACTTCGACAATTAATGTAAAAATCTATCATCCAAGAAAAACTTTCACTCTATGGAATGGCTGAAAATTATTATCTAACTTGCTGAACATGGGTTCTATGTGTGAATACTTACCTTGAATTTAAAGAACTGCTGCCCACTCCACCCCCCTCCCCACCCCACCCTTGAGCATGAGGCATTACCAAGAAGCTCATAATACATTTCTTAGGCTGCTCTCTCTACCACCTCTCAAAATCCAGGCACTTACATTCCTCTTTACTCGGTGAATTTACATTCAGTTCTGTCGGAAGCGGCTGCTGGCTGGGACTAAGAGTTGGCGTGGTTATCGAGGTATTATCGTTGTCACTGGTGGTCTCTTCAGAAAACAAATCTGATTGGCTGTTACTTGTACTTGGAGCGGAATCATCGTCTGGTTGTTTCTTTTGAAAATCTTTAAAAAAAAGTGAGAATATCCACTTAATTAAGGAATTCACAATCTGAGTATCAGAAAACAACATAAGTTAACATAAAAATTAAATGTAACAATACCAATTAATAAAGTCTAATTTGGGTAACTAAAAAAATGGAAATAAAATACTGATCAAAACCATTGGTGGAGGGTGATTAGAATTAGTTTTCCAATGTCTTTATTGTTGAGAAGAATGGTAGACACTGATTTCAACGTTAGATTTTGCAAAGTGAAAGATGCATGTTGTTGTTAATCATGAAGGATGATCAACAGAAGGAAAAAGAGGAATAAAGAGAAATTAAGTTGCTCTAACCAATAGAGAGCAGATCATAAAGAAAACGGTATCACAAAATAGTAAGGTAAATAGAAAACAGATAATACGGTAGAAGTAAGTTCAAATATATCAGTAATGATACTAATATAAACAGACTAAACAGACTAAACTTACCAGCAAACACAAAAAATTCAGATTAAATAAACAAAGTCCAATTATGTTTATAAGAGACATATTAAAAACATTGGGAGGACAGCCTTCTAGCAATTTTTTATTTCTTAAGCTGGTAGTGGATACACAAATGTGATTATTATGTATATTCTCCTTATGTTTCATTTCAAAACATCTAATGATACTCTAAGAAGTACAGATTATACTTTATCAATTCAGAGAAGTAAAAGATCATCCTTACAACTACACATAAATTATATTTTGAGTCACAGATAAGCCCCGGTTATCATGCTCTATAACTTCACCAGAATCAATGTTTTGACATATTCTGAGCATAAGAATTTCTAGCATTCATGATACATTGTCCATATGCCAGGCATTGAAATAAATGGATATGTGTATACATACACATAAGTGTGTGTGTGTGTGTGTGTGAGACCAACCTTGCACGTGACTAAGTCACACTCCCCGGCTGGGTGCTGAGGCGCTCAGTCACAGAAATGTGACAGAGCTTTCTCCATCCTTCTTGGGTTCTAGGGTCGGTGTCTCGTGCATGGGTGTGTCTTGCTACAGTCCATGGGTGAAGCTACGCTCACCTGTTCCTTTGTAATATAACCCTTTGCCCTGTTAGGATAGAATCTTCCATGGAAGTGCCTTGTGTGTGTCCCCTTCTCTTACTGTGCCCTTGGGTGTGGCCTACCCAGGTGTCAGTCAACCTGCTGACAGTGGACATCATGAAGATAGACTCAGCCCAATGAAACCTGACCCCTTGCCTCATTTGAATAGCTTCTCCTCAATAAAAGGGGTCAGCAAGTGCTCTTGCTCTCTCTCTTCCTGAGGACCCTTAAGGTCAGAGGAGCCATCACAGAAACCCCAAAGAAAAGGTATTCATGTCTCTTGTGTGGTTATTTTGCGCAGCCCAGTCAGCCCAGTTCAACTGGAGTGACCCCTGAGCCTTTTAGTCGCGAAAACAGAAACCCAGTATGTGTATGTGTGTGTGTATGTGTGTGTGTGTGTGTGTGTGTGTAATTTACATTAATTCTTAGGAAAACTCAAGTCAGGTATTAACGATACCAAATTCTTTCATAAAGAAACTGACTTTAGAACTTTTGGGAAATTTGCTCCAAGTTAACAGCTAACAAGTAAAAGGGGTAGGTCCATTTGACAACAAAGCTCACGGCCCTCAATCACAAACACAGGGTACAGAATGGTAAGCAGTAGACCAGCCGCAAAAGGGGCTTCCATGTCAAGCTTCCACCCATTCCAACACCACTGGTGAGTGCAATAAATTTGGCCCAAGTCTCCAACCTGCTATACCAAGGAGGAATCTAAGTGTCTACTGCTTCTTTTCTGGATATTTACTTCTCCTAATTATTTTTTTATACTTCAATATTTTGACATGTAAAATAATTAATTCTCTCAATGTTATCTGTATAACATCATTAAGAAAGATACTGTACAAATGGAATAAATAATGCAACAACGACACTTCTTTATGTTAGGCCATTGCATTAGCTCTCTTATGTCAATAGTCATTGTGTTTCTCTCTCATAGCCACCTATCACTTAACTGGAAATGTCTTAAGGCCCTAAAAAAAATGAAACTGAGTCATCATTGTATTGTCTAGCACCATCCCCAAAGAAAGATGGTGAGACAGGCAGAAACATAAACAAACAGAAACTCATTTAGGCATAATAACCTTATGAAGTTGGTGTCTAAAGACATTGCCAGGTCCTACCCACAAAATCGTCAGCCCACATTTGCCATGTTCCTTGGATGCTCAGGTGCTTTTCTTCAAAAATTTACCTTCTTTTAACCCATTCTCCTGATATGCCTTTTTCACACCTCCACAGGGTGATGGTGTCAGAAACAAACAGTATTCATTACAAACCAAACTAGCTGTCCATAAAGAGAGCTGATAGATAATCTATACATTCTATGCTTGAATTGAATCATTTTATTTCAGAAATGACTAAGAGTCACCTCAATAGTTTCTTCTTACAGGAAAAGCAAACAAGAGATAAGAAAATTTATGTAACTCATCAGAAATTTGGAGTTAGTCCTAAGAGTCTTCTAACTCCCCTGCCAAAGTTATCAGTTTATGCAATACAAAGAACGTTACCATTTGACAGACCTGGATTCAAATCCTGACTTTTCAGGGCACAAAGCTAAAAGCAACCTTTTAATCTTTGAGGGTCTTGTCTGTAAAACAAAGGGAGGGTAGTTACTCATACCTCTCAGGATAATGATAACTAAATAACAAAACATGCCTAAAGTATTTGGCACATGGATGTTCAATAATATGACAGCAATTGAAAATGAAAGGTATGTTTCTAGTTTTTGAATTTATTCTAATTAGTTATGCATGATAGCAGAATGCATTTCAATTCATTGTACACAAATGGAGCACATTTCTCTGGTTGTGCCCGATGTAGAGTCACACCTACATGTGCAGTCACACATGTACCCAAGGTAATGATGTTCATCTCATTCTACCATCTTTCCTATCCCTCATACCCCCTTAACATTCTCCATCTCCTCTTTGTCCAGTCAAACTTCCTCCATTCTCCCCACAACCCTCCCATTATGGGTCAGCATCCAGTTATCAGAGAGAACATTCTGCATCTGTTTTTGGGGGATTGGCCTACTTAGCCTGATATTCTTTGACTCCATCCATTTACCTGCAAATGCCATAATTTTATTCTCCTTTTATGCACTCAGTAATATTCCATTGTGTATAGTTACCACAGTTTTTTTTATCCAGTCATCTATTGAAGGGCATCTAGGTGGGTTCCACAGTTTTAACAATTGTGAAATGTGCTGCTATAAACATTGAAGTGGCTGTGTCCCTGTAGTATGCTGTTTTTAAATTCTTTGGGTATAGACCAAGGATCGGGATAGCTGGGACAAATGGTTTTTCCATTCCAAGTTTTCTAAGGAATTTCAACACTGCTTTCCAGAGTGGTTGCACCAATTTGCAGTCCCACGCAATGTATAAGTGTACCTTTTTTCCCATATCCTCGCCAACATTTATTGTTGCTTGTATTATTGATAACTGCCATTCTGACTGGTGTGAGTGGAAATCTTAAGAGTAATTTTGATTTGCATTTCTCTAATTACTAGAGATGCTGAACATTTTTTCATATATTTGTTGAACGAATGGATATCTTCTGAGAAGTATCTGTTCAGCTCCTTAGCCCATTTATTGATTGGGTTGTTTGTTTTTCTGGTGTTTAGTCTTCTGAGTTCTTTACATATCCTGGAGATTAGTGTTCTATCTAATGTGCGTGTGGCAAAAATTTGCTCCCAAAATGTAGGCTCTCTCTTCACCTCATTCATTGATTGTTTTGCTGAGAAGCAGCATTTTAGTTTTAATCCATCCCATTTATTGATCCTTGATTTTATTTCTTGTGCTTTAGGAGTCTTGTTAAGAAAGCTGGGGCCTAATCCGACATGATGAAGATTTGAGACTACTATTTCTTCTATTAGACGAAGGGTCTCTGGTCTAATTCCTAGATCCTTGATGCACTTTGAGTTTTGTGCATGGTGAGAGATAAGGGGTTTAGTTTCTACTTTAAAGAAAGGATCAGTAAAAAAGAATGGTTTCTTCTTTTGACCCTGGAATTTGCAACCTTACTCTCTTGTGCCTTTCCTTCATCCAGCATCCAACTTTTGACCACTGCCAAAAAGAAGGGATGGATGAAGCAAGGAATTCTACACTGGAAAGCAACATAGATGAAAAGTCCAGAAACAACCACTTTATCTGATCCTGACACAGTACAGATCTTTTCACTTATTACACAATTTTCATATAAAAGGGAAAACTAGAAAGCCCCAAGATAGTCCTTTTCTATAAATGAGAAAAATATGGGAATAGTCATCTATTTTATACATTGGTGCTGTTTAAAGGTATATCCAAAGGTGTAAGTTCATTCTTGAATAGAGCTGTGAATTAGAGAGGTTTATGAGAAGTCTTTTAAAACAAACTTGTTTGTAAAACTTGAGCAAAAACTTTTGCCCTTAATAAGACTGTTGTTCAAAAGCAAACAGCCAGGACTTTGTCAGCTTACTTTATTATTAACTAGAAGGAAAAATAATTTTATCAAAAAAGATACTTTTAAAATTGCTTTCTAGAAATGGGAGGTTTCCACAAGATGGAGATAAGTTACTTAAGGATGCTGGCTAAGGAAAAACAGCCAGTGGATTCCCTGGGTTTGCCTACCCACATACTTGTTGGACATCTTTTCCTCCATGTTTTCAGAATGATTTTTCACAGGCCAATCTTCTTACTATAAAATTTCCCTCTAAAAACTGGGAGCATTGTGAAAGCACTTTGCCCTGTGCTGCTAATAAGCCCATTCACCTGGGCAACTTTTCTGGAACTGTATCTTGCTCACCTTTGATGTGCATGTTGTTTCTCTCTTGGATATACTATATTTGGATTTGGCAAAATGCTTAGTTGGCTTACACGCCCATCCTCTACCAAATTATGACAATAATATATATATTTTAAAATGATTTTTTTCAAAGTAACCTGGAAAAACTTTCAGTGATTTCAAGAAATGAATTTTCTTACAAAATAAATTAATTTTTCTTTCTAACCATTTTGGTAGCCTATTTTTTTCTCTTTGCAATGTGTAATGAATTTTTTTTTGTTTGTCAAATGCATATCTGTGTGACCAATGAGTATTTTCCATTTATTAATACATCAATTAAACCAATTAACTATTGTTATACATTTTCCATTGTCAATTTTTTACTATTATAATCAAGATTTCATTAAACTTCCTTAGGTTATATTGCTAGAAGTATATAAATCAGTAAGAGAAGATGCACATTTTTAAAACACTGATACAAGCTGTTAAATTCTCTTGGCACAACATCCTGTGATTTCCTGCAGCCCAAGATGCACTATTGTGTGTAAAAATCACCTGTCCACTTGTCAGTCTCATGCATTATACAGGACGTAGAACAAAGTGTTCTGCAAATGTTAACTGAAAAAGTGGCCAGATGTTTTCTGAATTATCTTTCAATTGTTCCTTTAAACCATTCATAAACTATTTTGTATGCCTTCAAGGGCACTCCAAGATTCATGTGAATTTCTTTTTTCATAATCAAAAGAGATGAGAAACCCAACTATACTTCTAACTCACTCATTTGTTGAGAGCCACAGCCGAAGGGGCCCCAGCAAACTTCCAGCTGCCGGCTGATGATTGGCTCACAGCGGCCTCAGCAACATCTAGCTGATTGGCTCCTCTGCGGTGATGCTCATTGGGCTGTTTCCCTGCCCTTTCAGACCACGGAGCTGCTCATTGGGGGACTTTTTTGGCTCCGCCCACGTGACCCAGCCAATCGGCCTCAAGAGCAGGAGGATTGTGGGAGGTGGAGAGAAGCTTGTGTGGGAGAGAGAGGCTTGTGGGAAGCCGGTGGTGGCAGTTGAGGCTCTGAGGGTTTTTCCTGAGAGGCTGTTTTGTTTGGCGTGTGTGGTTCTAAAAATAAAGTTAGTTTCTTTTGACAAGTGGCTCCTGATTGTGCCCAGCCAGACTGCGGCACTCATTAAGACTATGTGGCTCACTACTAAGGCTTATAGTTCCTTACTACAGACGCTAAAACTGGGTATAAAGAAAATAAAATGAAAGGAGATTGAGGAACTAAGAATTAAGAGGCTACCATAAGCTAAGCATTGTGACACGGGCTTTACATTCATTTTCTCATTTAATCTTCAAAATTTACAGGACAGTAGATGTAATCCCTACATTTCAGCAGAGGACAGTGGGGGGGCATGGCAAACTTGGGTAATTTTCCCCTCCCAAGCAAGTGCTAGACAGGGGTTTGAGACCCAGGTTAATTTGACGATCATCCTATTGAAGAGTGTACCATGAAGCAAACATTTTCCCAGCTTGCACGGGTACAAGGCACTTTGCCAGTTCACATATTCCCATTCTTGAAACCCCATCTCATTTTATATCACAAATTATATCTCCATGTTTCCACTGGAAGCTTCTGTGCATCAGTGACAAATCCTCTGAAAGAGAAACTAGGAAAACCACCCCATTTACAATTAGCCTAAAAAAAAAAATACTTGGGAATAAACTTAACGCAAGAAGTGAAAGACCTCTACAATGAAAACTACAGCATGCTAAAGAAAGAAATTAAAGAACACCTTATAAGATGGAAAGATCTATCTTGTTCTTGGATAGGCAGAATTAATGTTGTAAAAATGAACATACTACCAAAAGAACTATACAGATTCAATGCAATCCCAACCAAAATCTCAATGACATTCCTCACAGAAATAGAAAAAGCAATCATGAAATTCATCTGGAAAAATAAGAGACCCAGAAAAGCCAAAGCAATCCTTAGCAAGAAGGGTAAAGCTGGTGGCATTACTATTCCAGACCTTAAACTATACTAAAGAGCAAAAGTAACAAAAACAGCATAGTATTGGCACCAAAACAGACCTGTAGAGCAATGGTACAAAATAGAGGACACAGAGACTAACCCACATAACTACAGTTATCTTATATTGGACAAAGGCACCAAAAACATACACTGGAGAAAAGATAGCCTCTTCAACAAATGGTGCTGGGAAAACTGAAAATCCAGATGTAACAAAATGAAATTAAACCTCTCTCATCATGCACAAAACTCAACTCAAAGTGGATCAAAGACCTAGGAATAAAACCAGAGACCTCGCACCTCAAGGAAGAAAAAGTAGGCCCAAATCTCTATAATGTTGGATTAGACCCCAACTTCTTTAATAAGACTCCTATAACTCAAGAATTAAAACCAAGAATCAACAAATGGGATGGATTCAAACTAAAAAGCTTCTTCTCAGCAAAAGAAACAATCTGTGAGGTGAATAGAGAGCCTACAAAATGGGAGCAAATCTTCACCACAAGCACATCAGATAGAGCACTAATCTCTAGGATATATATATAGTACTCAAAAACCTTAACACCAAAAAAACCAAATAATACAATCAATAAATGGGCCAAGGAACTGAACAGATACTTCTCCAAAGAGAATATATAATCAATCAATAAACATGTGAAAAAATGTTCAACATCTCTAGTAATTTAGAGAAATGCAAATCAAAACTACCATAAGATTTCATCTCACTCCAGTCAGAATGGCAGCTTTCAAGAATACGAACAATAAAAAGTGTTGGCAAGGATGTAGGGGAAAAGGCACACTCATGGACTGCAAATTGGTCCTGCCAATATGGAAAGCAGTAAGGAGATTCCTTGGAAAACTGGGAATGTAAATACCATTTGACCCAGCTATCCCACTCCTTGGTTTATACTCAAAGACTTAAAAATAGCAAAACAGCATACTACATAGAAACAGGCACTTCAATGTTTATAGCAGCACAATTCACAATAGCTAAATTGTGGAACACACCCAGATGCCCTTCAATAGATGAATGGATAGGGAAACTCTGGTGTGTATGTATGTGTGTGTGTGTGTATATATATATATATACACACACACACACACACAATGGAACAATTCTCAGCATTAAAAGAGAATAAAATCATGGCATTTGCAGGTAAATGGATGGAGCTGGAGAATATAATGCTCAGTGAAGTAAGCCAATCCCAAAAAAAAACAAAGGTCAATGTTTTCTTTGATATGAGGATGCTGACTCATAATGG
>NW_025999982.1:6072039-6104347 GCF_001458135.2 Marmota marmota marmota | reverse complement strand
GGGGGGGGGGGGGTGTTGAAAAGCATGGGAGGAATGGAGGAACTTGAGATAAAGCAAAGGGGAGGAAGGGGAGGGGGAGGGCAAGGGGATAGGAATGGTGGTGAAATGAGATAAACATCATTACCCTAAGTACATGTATTGAAGACACAAATGGTGTGAAAATACTTTGTTGTACAATCAGTGACTGGAAAAAAAAATGTGTTCTATATGTGTAATATGAAAAGAATTGGGGCTGAGGATGTGGCTCAAGCGGTAGCGCGCTCATCTGACATGCGTGCGGCCCGGGTTCGATCCTCAGCACCACATACAAACAAAGATGTTGTGTCTGCCGAAAAGCTAAAAAAAAAATAAATATTAAAAAAAAAATTCTCTCTCTCTCTCTCTCTCTCCACTCTCTCTTTAAAAAAAAAAAAAAGAATTACATTCTGCCATCATGTATAATAAATTAGAATTAAAAAGTAATTTTTAAAAAATCTCCTTTAACAGAACAACATTTTGGTCTTCCTTCCCTCTCTTTCCAATTTATGTCCACAACAGGCTATGTAGCCTCTTGACAAGTACCGTTCTAGGTTTCTAAGTTGCACAGCCCCCACCTCCACCCTCGCCCCCAAAGTTAGGTGTCTTATTTTGAAAAGCTACAAAGCCATTAGCAGTAGCCAGACAATTCATAAACTAGACTTTCAGCCCTCTGATTAAAATCTTAATAACATTTCAGTAGTTTGATGTTAATCTGGACTAATAGTCTCAGCTCTTAAGAACAAACTGGTTTAAACTAGAGTTAGCAAGAACCAAAGGATCTAGCTGTCATCTTGGGTCCTTAGTTTATGGGAAAACTATGATATATTCAATGTGGCCAGACTTATTTAAACTAAATTCCATGGATAATCTCCTCTAGTTTCTAAAAGAGCTAGAAGCTTTTCTAACTTCTTTAAAAGACAAAATCAAAAAACCTTTACTCTAACAGATTTTTACCCTCTCATGATGATTACTTCTCTTTAAAATTTACTGACTTTAGGATTAATAGACTGATACTGTTTTGCTTTTGTATGCCTTCAGACAAGTTAAAAATACATACATTACACCCACACCCCACATACATATAGCCTAATTATGACAAGTGACTCTTAGTCTGTGTATCCTGTTTATGTCAATGCACACATCATCTGAGGGAATATCTCCAAAATTAAGATAGATCCTATATTCTGCCCTTCCTCCCATCTCATGGAACTGGCAACAACATTTAACTAGAATCTGAAGTCAGAAGCCAGAGAATCATCTTAAGACTCTAACATCTCCCTCCCTTAATTCTTCATAGAAGAAACCACCCAAGCCTACTCATTTACAACTCCTAAATATCTCCTGAATCTATCTACTTCTCCATTACCGTTCTAGTCTAAGCCATCAACATCTTTCAATGGTATCTTTTTAAAATTTGTTATTTTTAATTATACATGACAGTAGAGTATATATTGACATCTTTATACAAATGCGAAGTACATCTTATTCTAATCAGAATCCCAGCCTTGTGGTTGTACATGATGTGGGATTCACCACAATGTATTTATATGCGTACATAGGAAAATTAAGTCAGATTCATTCCACTGTCTTTCCTATTTCTGTTCCCCTGCCTTCCTTTCATTTCCCTTTGTCTAATCTATTAATATTCTATTCTTCCCCTCCCCTCCTTGTGTGTTAGCATCCACATATCAGAGAACTGACCTTTGATTTTTGGGGGGATTGACTTATTTCATTTAGCATAATAATCTCCACATCCATCCATTTATCAGCAAATGTCATAGTCATTTTTTATGGCTGAGTGATATTTCACTTTCTAAAATCATTTTGTCCCACATTTTCTTTATCCATTCATCTGCTAAAGGCACCTAGTTTGGTTCCATAGTTTAGCTATTGTGAGTTGAGCTGCTATATTGATGTGGCTCTGCATCACTGTAATATATTTAGCAGACTTAAAAAAAAGCCACTAGAAAACTTCTAGAACTCAAATGAATTCAGCAAAGTAGCAGGATTTAAAATCAACACCCATAAATCAATTGTGTTCCTATACACCAATAATGAATCAGCTGAAGGAGAAAGAGGGAAAATTATCTCATTCATAATAACCTCAAAAACAAACAAACAAAAAACCAAAACCAGGCATCAATCTAACAAATGAGGTAGAAGATCCCTTCAATGAAAACTACAGAATGCTAAAGAAAGAAACTGAAGAAGACCTTAGAAGACGGAAAGATCACCTATGTTCTTGGCTAGGTAGAATTAATATTATCAAAATGGCCATACTACCAAAATGCTACACAGTTATAATGCAATTCCTATTAAAATTCCAATGATTTTATTCATAGAAATTAAAAAAGCAATCATGAAATTCATTTGGGAAAAACAAGAGGCCCAGAATAGCCAAAGAAATAGTGAGAAAAGTAAAATTGGAAGCCATCACAATACCAGGCCTTAAATTATACTACAGAGCTGTAATAACCAAAATGGCATGGTTTTGGCACCAAAACAGGATTGAAGACCAGGGATACAGAATAGAAAACACAGAGACAAACCCACATAAATACAGTTATCTCATACTAGACAAAGGCACCAGAAATATCCATTGGAGAAAAGATAGCCTCTTCAACAAATTGTGTTGGGAAAACTGAAAATCCATAAGTAGAACAATGAAATTTAACCCCTATCTGTCACCCTGCACAAAACTCAAAGTCGATCAAAGACCTAGGCATAAGACCAGAAACCCTATGTTTACAAAAGAAAATGTAGGCCCAAATCTCCATCGAGTCAGCTTAGAAACTGACTTCCTCAATAAGACTCAAACTACAAGAAATAAAATCAAGAATCAATAAACAGGGTGGTATCAAACTAAAAGCTTTTTTGCAGCAAAGGAAACAATTCAAGAAATATGAAGAGAGAGCCTACAAAATGGGAGAAAATCTTTCCTTGCCTGCACCTCAGAGAAAAGTGAAACAGGAGGCATCACAATACCAGACCTTAAATTATACTACAGAGCTATAATAACAAAACCAGCATGGTATTGGTACCAAGGCAGACATGAAGACCAATGAGCAAAATAGAAGACACAGAGACAGGATATATGAAGAACACAAAAAACTTCTCTCTCTCTCACACGCCAACAAATAACCCAATCAATAAATGGACAAAAGAATGAACAGACTCTTCACAGAAGACATATGAAAAGTCAATATGTGAAAATATGTTCAACATCTCTGGCAATTAGAGAAAAGCAAATTATTATGCTGAAATTTCATCTCACTCCAGTCAGAATGGCAACAATCAAGAATACAAGTAACAGTTAATGTTGGCAAGGATGTGGGGAAAAGGGTATACTCATACATGGCTGGAGGGACTGCAAATTGGTGCAACCATTCTGGAAAGCAGTATGAAGATTCCTCAGAAAACATGCAATGGAACTACCATTTGACCCAGACATCCCACTCCTTAGTATATACATAAGGACTTAAAAATTCTGACAATGTCACTTCCTTTCCTAAACACTTGAGTGGTCCCCTCTTGCCATTATAATTATTGTAGTTAGCATTTTTGCTACTGTAACTAAAAGACTTGACCAGAAAAATTACAGAGGAAGAAAGGTTTATTTTATCTTAAGCCATACTCCTTCTTTCCTGTTCCTGTAGAGCATTCTTTATCTCTCAGTTTTTCAAATATTCCAGCCTAACTCAACATGGAGTAGAATGATCATAGCATATGAGAAACTGTTCCATGGTATATTTCCTCAGAAATGCCTAGTCATCTCTGAACTCAATATAAGCACTACTTCCTCAAGGAAATCCTTTAGATTACCCATACAAGGCATTTAATAAATACTTGTTCAATAAATGAATGTCTTATTCACTGTATACCACAGCCACTAACAAAATGCCTGCCACATAATACACAATTTGGATTCGTTGAATTTAACTTAATGGATATTGATGAACATACGAAATTTAAGAATATTCGTTTTCTTAGGCATTAATGGATTTAAAATTGCTATAACATCTATTTATGGGAAGCAAGAGTGATTCCATGCACAGTAGAAACATTAAGCACCTCTGTCAATACACAGATATTTGAATTTTACAAACTATCCCAGAAGATAGATAAATTTTCATCCTTACTCATGATTTTACCTGGTCCTGATAGGACTCTAAAAGGCCTCTCAAGTCATATTTCCTGCTCAGAACACAAAATTGCAAACTTTTATTTGCAGAGATAACATTGGTTTGACTCCCCAAAGCACATTCTCAAAAGCTTTTTGTAAAAACAAGAGGAGAATACATGAAGCTGACAAAGTTTGTTATCAGTAATTAAGTATTTTTTAAAATATTCTTTTAGATGTGATGCTAACGATAAAACCTGGTGCCTTACAAGTGCTAGGCAAGTACTCTACCACTGAGCTACAACCCCAGCCCTAATTAAGTTTATTTTATAATTTGGCTTATCACTGAAATTACACAGGAACTAGATTCTTCACACCTATGGGAGTGACTGTTCACAAGTGTGAACTAGCAACAAAGTTATTTGGAGAGAGGCTTGTTTCTTATACTACATTTATACAGTTTTACCAGTAATGGTGTCTCATAGTCACTTACAGGGCATAGATTAACATGTTAACATTACAGCAAATTAGTACAATACTAGTACAATAATATGTATGAGACACATTTATCTGTTTTAGACTAATCATAAAATGTCAATTTTTTAAAAAAATTGACAAAACAAGTTTTCTGAATAGTAAAGCATTATCTTAGCTCCAACAAAATGCTCATGGGATAGTGTATCTGCATGCTATTTGGCCATTAAAATTGTCAACAGGGTAGGTATATTGTGGAAAACTTAGTTAAAACTATCAAAATAGGCAAGTAAGAACCTAAAAACAAATCCCAAATTTTCTTTTGTTTAGAACTTGGATGTGGCTCAGTAGTAAAGTGGTTTCTGAGCATAGGCAAGGCCCTAAGTTGAATCCCTAGCCCCACCCCCCCACACACAGATTATTTACAGATGATTTGTGATACCATCTAAATACTTCCCCCCTCAAGCCTAAAATCTAGAGACTTTACCACAATGGTTGTTGGGTATGCTTACACTACAGATCTGCTAAGGGTAGAGCAGCTCTATTCCATGTGTCTTCATTCCAGGGACCCAGAATGAAGAAGTGATTCTAATTATTGAAAATCTGCTTATCTCATGGCAGAGGAAAAAGACAAATAAAGACTACTACATCTCTTAAGGTTTCTGGTCATCAGTGGCATGTGAATTTTTCATTTATACTTTATTGGTTAAAAGAAGTTACAGGATCAAGCATGATGATGAAGACAGGAGAGAATTATCCTATTGGAAGGCATGACAAATAAGTGGAAGCAATATTTGAATCATGGGTTAATAACGTGTGCATAGAAAATTTTGTATATAATTTTCATGATCTTATTTCTATGTAATATTGTATATGTTTACAGGCATATTTTTCCCTTCAGAAAAAAGAGCATAGATAGTATCACAGTTGATTTTCCTAGCTGATGATTACTGGGCAATGTAGATTGGCAAAATAATCTGAACTTTCTATCAGGCTATATTAAATTCTCTCTTTCCCTATAAAAATTTGAGAATGTGAATATAGTAAACCCACATTAAGCAGATACAACTGTGATTTCTAAGCAATGAAGATTATATTCTTTATAAATCCCATACAATCTGACCCTACTTCAAAAATTTGTGTTTAAATTAATGAGACCATGCTATGTTGACTCTATTTTACCTTCTTAATGATCATAGCTCAGACTCATTCCTGATTCTCAAATAGACACAAGCTACTAAATCAATTAAAACATTAATTTGAGAGCTCCCTATCAAATAAAGAAAACAAAATTATTAGAACGGTTCTTGGGAACCAACTGCCTCAGACCTAACTAGATAACTAGTTAAGATTTTAAGACAAGTAAAATTTGGTTAAACTAATACATGTAAAAATATTTTGCATTCAGGAATATGCTTTTAATTTCAATTCCAAGTGTTGGAAAATATATATTTTGAAGATGATGGTTAAGGAATGAAAATTATTCATACTAAAATTATCTTTCAAATATTTCAAATAGTACAGGCAGGCTCCTCTTACTGAACAAATTAAGTGATAATGTTTTATATAGGTACAACTCTCATTATCTCTTATTCTACATAGCTCAATAAGAAGCCTTACCAATCAAAATTCTTTATAACTTCTTCTACTTTAGGCAATTCAATGGGCTTTAAATCTTGTATTAGTCTGAGAGATGGTTCTTTACCATTAATTCTGACCAATGAGGGGGGGAAATGAGGTATTTTAGTCCTCATCATCAGTGTACATCTTTCATAAGGCCAGTAACTTCTAAAGAAGAATGTTACCCAAAAAAAAAAAAAAACATGTGAAAACAAACTTTTTTCTCTTTTCTCTTTTTTTTTTTTTTAAACCAGGAGTTGAACCCAGGGACGCTTAACCACTAAGGCACATCCCCAGCTCTTTTTATATCTTATTTAGAGACAGGGTCTCACTAAGTTGCTCAGGTAGGGCTGTTACTGAAAGCACTGTTCCCTACTCTCACTACTAAGTTAGGACTCATAAGATGGTGATTGTTAAATTATCATGTTTCCATTTTTACTTTGAACTCTAGGAATTGAGGTTCCTATATTTTTAACTATTATACAGATGTTTATGGTATAAATTTCTGTGTTCAAATTCCTTGTCTTCACCCTATCTGAATTTTCCCTTTCCCCTGATTTCTTCATTTAAAAGGAAAAAGCTATTGTTCTTTATATTTTACTTTTGTAAAATCACTTTTAAAAAAGAGAGACTGATAATGAAATATTCACTTTTATATGGAGAATTTTAGAAAGATGAACATTTGAAATAATCTACATTTTATATCTACACTTATATGAAAGCAGTTGGTAAAACCCAAAAGAAGGAAAAATCAATAAAAAAGGACAAGTATACCAAATTAGCAATAAAATATTACATGAACTGCACTGGAATATCTATACGAGGGAACACAGTTATATATTTTATCTCATTTTCTCTTTCAGAGTAGAGAATGCATGCAGAAATATCAATTAACATTAGAATTTCTATGAGGAAACCATAGTTAAGGGTTTTTCTTTTTTCATTTCACATTGCAGAGCAAAGAATGAAAGCAAAAGAAATACTAACTAAGTAGAACTGAACAGGTATTAAGGAAAGACATGCCAAGTCTAAGTAAGAGATCTGAAAATGTGCTGAAAAATAATGAGCAAACAAAAATGATCATAGGAAGTTTAGCAGGCTAGCTACAATACTACAGAAGCAATACAATTTCCCTTATACTTTACACTTTAATCGTCTCAGTACAAATCATAACAAATCTGAAAAGATCAGCTCAGAAAAGAGTAATTTCTTTTGCATCTTCAACTGTACTTTATCAAGAGAAAAAAAAAAAATCTCCCCAATACAACCAGCCTCAAAGCTATCAGTTAATGTAAGTGATTCACAATTTCACCTGGCTTTGTATGTTTAATAACACAGTAATGAAAACTCAAGGGAAAGAGCTAGTATGACAAGGAAGGCTATAATGCAGCCCCAATTTCTACCTTAATTTTGTGTTTATCAATTTGATATATTCAAATAATCTTTTTTTCCTAAAAACTAAAACTGAAACTGACAAGGAAAATTATAGTCTCTTCAGCAAAGTTCTTGCAGAGACATTAAAGATACCTAGTAAAGAGTAAACCGAAGCTGTAATACTCAGGAGCTTAAGTTCTCCTAAAAGATGGTCAAAGGATAAAAACTATTCAGTTCAGATAGGGAAAAAAATGTTTATCCTACAAATCTAAAAAAAGTACGAGCGCTGGCCAGTCTTACATACAGCCAAATTAAAATCCTGCAATAAGTTTTTAAAGTAAATCAAGCTCAGATAAAATAACTATATGCTAAGTAGTAATTATAAGGTATTGCTGTGGGTTCAAAGAAAATAATAGAAAAGGTCAGTTTAAAGAGGAAAAAATAGGGCAGTAGCACATTTTGTCTAGTGTGAGGCTTGGGTGCATTCTCCAGCATGGCAAAAAAAAAAAAAAATGGGGTGGGGAATTAAAATATACAAAATTAATAATTACTAATAATGGTAGTATATAATCAGAGAAACAGATTAAAGACGTTGGAGTGGATTTTTATTGGATTGACATTTGCTGGGTTGGCCACAACTAGCTACATGAGAGAAAATATTCTTTGTGAACTGCTCTCTTGACAGACCAAATAATTTCACAGGATATATTCATGCTAATTTGGAGCTGAAGTGGTTTTAGAAATGATTTACTACATTTTTTTAAAATCTAAAAACAATGTTAAGGGTATCATCAGCATTTTAACCAAGATAGAAAACATCAAGTACACTGCACATAGTATCTAAGGTTATGTTTTGCTTTATAAAACTTTTGACTTACTCTGGTGTTGAGAGCCAGAACTTGTCTGGACTATGTATCACTTGTATGCATTATGAACTCACTTGTATGCATTGTGAACTATCTGTTGGTGCAGCGATTTGTGGTAGTGTTGGGGTATTTTTGCTGATGGTGTCAAAGGTGGTACAATTTTTCCAAAAGGAGCCATCACTGAACTGCTTGCAGAACTTGCCTGGACTATGTATCACTTGTATGCATTGTGAAATGTCTGTTGGTACAGAGACTTGTGGTAGTGTTTGGGTATTTTTGCTGATGGTGTCATCGGTGGTACAATTTTTCCAAAAGGAGCCGTCAATTGGCTTGGTGTATCTTCCTCCCTTCTGCTTGTGATGGTCGTTCAGCTAAAATTTGGGGGCCAAAAGAGATGAGGCAAAGAACCTCACCCCCTGCTGGTACAAAGACCTATCCACAGGTGTGGCTGTATGCTGGACCGGTAGTCAATGACGGGTAAGATCCAATTGCAATGGTACTGACCTAAGACAGGAGGCTAACGCCTTGAGGTCAGCTCAAAGGATGATGGGTAAACACCATATGTAGTATTGGACAACCTAAGGCAGGCATGGTCCCTAAGCCACATGCTTGTTGTTTAAACAGAGAGGGGGAGATGTTAAGAGCCACAGCCCAAGGGGCCCCAGCAAACTTCCAGCTGCCAGCTGATGATTGGCTCACAGCGGCCTCAGCAAACTTCTAGCTGCCAACTGATTGGCTCCTCTGCTGTGATGCTCATTGGGCTGTTTCCCCGACCTTTCAGACCACGGAGCTGCTCATTGGGGGACTTTTTTGGCTCCGCCCACACGACCCAGCCAATCGGCCTCAAGAGCAGGAGGAGTAGGGAGAGGTTGAGAGGCTTGTGGGAAGCCGCTGGTGGCAGTTGGGCTCTGAGGGAATTCCTGAAGAGCTGTGTGGTGCGGTGTGTGTGTTCTAAAAATAAAGTTCATTTCTTTTTAACAAGTGGCTCCTGAATTGTGCCCAGCCAGACTGCGGCACTCTAGGCATAATGGCTCATGCCGATAATCCCAGTGACTTAGGAAGCTGAGGCAGGAGGACCACAAATTCAAGGCCAGCCTGGGCATTAGCGAGAACCTATCTCAAAATAAAAAATTAAAAAGAGCTGGGCCCCAATTGGAGTAGGGGCAGAGCAGAGCCGCTGGCGCGCCGGCAAGGTAGGCAGACCTGCCACCGACCAGAACAGGCCCAGCGGCCGCCAGCGTGGTAGACATGTCACCCCAATTGGAGGAGGGGCAGAGCAGAGCCGCCGCCCGCACCCGCAAGTTAGGCAGACCTGCGACCGACCTTTAATAATTTTAAAATTATTAAAAGTAATTTTAAAAATTCACTTGGGGGAATTTGCAGGGAAATGGATGGCATTAGAGCAGATTATGCTAAGTGAAGCTACCCAATCCCTAAAAAACAAATGCCAAATGTCTTCTTTGATATAAGGAGAGTAACTAAGAACAGAGTAGGGACGAAGAGCATGAGAAGAAGATTAACATTAAACAGGGATGAGAGGTGGGAGGGAAAGGGAGAGAGAAGGGAAATTGCATGGAAATGGAAGGAGACCCTCAGGGTTATACAAAAGTACATACAAGAGGAAGTGAGGGGAAAGGGAAAAATAATACAAGGGGGACAAATGAATGACAGTAGAGGGGGTAGAGAGAGAAGAGGGGAGGGGAGGGGAGGGGGGATAGTAGAGGATAGGAAAGGCAGCAGAACACAACAGACACTAGTATGGCAATATGTAAATCAATGGATGTGTAACTGATGTGATTCTGCAATCTGTATATGGGGTAAAAATGGGAGTTCATAACCCACTTGAATCAAAGTGTGAAATATGATATATCAAGAACTATGTAATGTTTTGAACAACCAACAATAAAAATAAAAAAAAAAAAAAAAGAGCTGGGGATATACAAGTCCCTGGGTTCTATACCCAGCACTACAAAATCAAATGAAACTAAAATTTTTTTATTTCAATTACTTATTATGGAACATACGTATATTGTATCACAAAGTAAAATGTATTTCCTATTGTAGGTTGTACCCCAAAGTTTGCAATACTAATGATCTAACACAGCATTTTATATGTGAGGAAACTGAGGTACAGAGAAGGGAAGAAACCAACCAGTTCTGTGCTCTTAATCACTGTGGAAGGTCACTAACAAACATATAAAAATATCTATTCTAAAAGAAAAATGTCTACCACCATGAATTCACCACGAAGCTTGAGGGGCTGGGGTTGTGGCTCAGCGGTAGAGCGCTCGCCTAGCACATGAAAGGCTGTGAGTTCGATCCTCAGCACCACATAAAAATAAATCAAATAAAGCCATTGTGTCCAACTACAACTAAAAAATAGATACTTTAAAAAAAAGCAGCTTGAGATTAAAATTAACTAGTTAAAATGTGTAGGCTTTTCCTCCCTCAAATTGGGCAAAGGTGTGCTTTAATTTATATCTGAAATGTGCATAGTAATCTAGTAATTCCAATTTCATAAAAATTATTTTAAGAAAAACAAAAGAAATACCAAAAAACGACATTAAAAAAAATCAGAGGCTATGGTTATAGCTTAGTGGTAGAGCACCTGCTTAGCATGTATGTATGAGGCACTGGATTCAATCCTCAGCATCACATAAAAATGAATAAAATAAAGGTATTGTGTCCACCTACAACTAAAAAAATATTTTAAAAAATCAAAAAGGACAGAGATATATTTAAGGATAAAAGGGCACAACTTCAACTTATGCTCAAATGGTTCAAGAAAGATGCATGTGATGTTTGTATTCAAATATCAACACATATAAAGGATGATAAAACGAGGCATAAACAACCAGAAAGGATAAATTGGGGTTCTTTGTAATTTTTTGTTGTTGTTGCTTTAAGTTTGAAATTGTACCCAAATAAGTAGTTTTTAAAAGGTGTGTTCATGTGCAATTTAAGCACTCTTTGACAAGTGAATAGATAAGCAAAATGTGGTGCATACATACCATAGAATGTTGGACAACCTTAAAAAAGAAAAAAAATTCTGTCTGGTGCTATATAATATGAATAAACTTTGTTTAAGAACATTATATTGAGCAATATAAGCCAGTTTAAAAAAAAAAGACAAATAGTGTCTATTTACATAAGGTACCTAGAGTAGTGAAATTCACAGTGTCAAAAAGTAGAATGGTGGTTGACGGGCTGTTGGGAAGACAGTGTAAAACTGTTATTTAATGGGTTCAGGTTTTCAGTTGTGCAAGATGAAGAGACATCTGGAGATAAGTGGCACATGAATGCAAATGTACAGACCATCACAGAACTGTACACTTATTCATTATTAAAATGATAAACCTCATGTTAAGTGAATTTTGCCACAATGAGAAAATTAAAAAAACATACATAACGAATTAACTTTTAAAAAAAGATGCGAATCCAAAAATAATCACTGCGATCATTGTCATGGTAACCTTTCCTGTAACAATGTTATATCAAGATGTCCTTTTAGAGATATGTATAATGAAAAAAAAAAGTGAAAAAAATAAAAACGGGGAGGCCTATAAAGCTCTATGCTTAATACACTTTGTGTGTGTATAAAAGCTCTTTAGAGTTCTTTCTTTGTAGAATTTTCCCCCATTCTCTCCCAGAAGTCTCAACAGAGAGAGACATCATAAATTTAAGAGTACTAATAATATCCAGGGATAAGAGAATTAGGAAGAATATTGTTTTCTATGCTTATATTATAACTAGCTTTTAAAACAGTTTGCATGTATTTTTTAAAATATTGAAAGCTGAGGACAGAAAATATGACAAATACCCATCTGTCCCATCACCTAGAAATTAACTAATTTTAGTACTTCTCATATTCACAAATATATACCAAAAAAAAAGTATTATTAGTAAAGCTGTCTCTTCCCCACCATTTCAAATCTATGATAATGGTTTTACTACTATTTTCATGAATTTGGAGTATCTCCTTGTAGGTAATACATTCATACTTGTATTACCCATGCACTACAGAATATTGGTTTTTAAAATTTACATTAATTGTATTGTACTGCTTTTCCTCAATGTTGTTTCTGCAAACACCCATGTTAATACACATGCATCTCATTTATTCATTTTACATTGGTGAATACTGTTCCATTTTATGAATATATCAGGCTTCTTCCTTCTGAGGCAAATACCTGGAAAAATTCAATAAATCCGTAACAAAGCTAGAATTAAAATATGTAAGGAGAAGGTTAAAGAGGGAAAGGGTGGCCGTTTAGGTCATTCAATAATCACATGTATATTTTGAAGCTGATTATGGACAATTTTGACCTTCAAGTTGCTAAAAATTGTTGACATCAGACAAAGCCCTGAGATTCTATGTTAGATCATGTCACTCTTTCCAAATAATCTTTTAAGCCTATCCTTTGGTAAGGAAGCATATTTTAGGAGGGATAAGAAAAATCCCATACTTTAAAAAAAAATTAACAAAATACTAAAACAACACATACACAACCTGAGAAGATAATTGACAAACTCCTTTGATGTCGAGTTTCTCAAACCTGGGCAATTTCAGAATGTTGGCAATATGGCTTATTGATCCCTGATTTTAAAAATCTGATGTCTATTTCTAACCTATCTTATATTTAAAACAAAACCTACTCACTTTTACCTGTGTGGTTTTACTTATACTTAAAAGCGAAACAGTCAGATTTTTGTTGGCTTGAACCTCAAACCAACCAAATTTTAACCAGGATGTTGTGACCCAACAGTTTTGGAGATAATGCTGCCTCAAGAAGAGTACAGAGGAGTACATTCAGCTCTTTTTTGGTGTGCTTTGCTTTTAAGAACTCTGCATGTTCAGTAACACTTAAACATGTGAGACAAATTACTTGGCAAAGACAAATGACTATGAAGGTCTACTGACATTGAAGATGTATAGGTGACAATTCTAAATCCTCCAAGTAATGCTAGAAACTCTCTTTCCTTCTCTTAAAAAAACTAAAAACTAAAGCAACAGGTGGAGGAATGATTTTCAGTTGACTTCTCTCAAATGGGTATCTTTAGAGACACTGTCTCATAATATCCTCTCAAAAAAGCCTCAGGTGAACCCTGCTATCCGAAAACATCCCCTTGTATAAACATTTTCTCTTATACATTTTTTCCAAATCAAATTAATATGGTATATTTGATTCCATTTCAGTTGGTTAAACTCATTTAAAGTTCACAAATAATGTATCTCTGTATCAAAAAAAAGTCATGGCCCTTTCAAACAGCTGATGGACCAAAACACTAAGCTGAATCACCTACTCGACTGCAATCAAAGAGCCGCACTGCATGACAACACTTCAGCCTTCACCATATGGGAGGAAGCAAAATGTGCCATCAATAGCTAAAGGGACATAAAGCTCTCTAGGAGAGCTAATTCTATTCTTGGGGTCTTCAAAACAGCAACGGCAGAGTAAAGGACAAGACAAGATGCAAAAAACAACAACAACAATAACACACAAAAAAAAAAAAACAGAGAACTTGGGTCCATAAAGACCTCTTTAGTTGGGTTACAGAGCAACACTGCAAGTACTCCCCCATGTGGACTACCAAGAAGAAGCAGGATGTGCTTTGCTTTGCTCTTTAAACATTCTTCTGCACCTGTATTAATCAGATCATCCCCTTCAGGATGTGCTTTGCTTTGCTCTTTAAACATTCTTCTGAACCTGTATTAATCAGATCATCAAGCCATTCCCTGAAAGAAAGGATTAAGGATGTACTACCTGGGAAATTAATCTTCTACTCACCCATCTTTGTAGTAACTATTCAAGAATATGCTGGGGTTAGCTGGGTGTAATAGTGAACACCTGTAATCCCAGCTACCCAGGAGGCTGAGACAGGAGGACCACAAGTTTAATTCAAGTCAGCCTCAGCAATTTGGTGAGACTCTGTCTCAAAATAAAAAATAAAGTCAGACTGGGGTATACCTCAATGGTACAGTGCCTCTGGGTTAAATCCACAATACCAAACAACAATAACAGCAAAACACTGGGGTTATCAATTATTTGTACTTGGTGAATAGGCAGTCATTTGGCTGGTATGGAGAACAGCTGGAAGGGAACATTAGCACACAACCTATAAATCCACCCCTCAGAAGAATGATAAAAATGAAATTCTTAAAGGGCCCAAGGAGTCCTCATCCTAATATTTAAAAGAGTATCAGCAGTGGCTATATGCCCTTTGTGGTAACCTTTTGCATTCCTATCTCAGTGGAAGTACTGTGTTCCCTGCTTTGGACATGGATAAGTTATTTCCTTTATATTAAAGCACATGTACCCTTTACCCATCAGCTGATGCCCTACAATCAATTATATTATCAACATTACCCTGTTTCTTGGTCAATCTGATCATGAAAAATTTTTTATCAAAAAATTATCCAAGGGCTGGGGCTGTAGCTCAGCAGCAGAGCACTTGCTTAGCATGCTTGAGGCACTGGGTTTGTTCTTCAGCATCGCATAAAAATAAAAAATAAATTAAGGCATTCTGTCCATCTACAACCATTAAAAAAAATTTAAAATAAAAAAGTTATTCAATTATCCATCTTTAAAATGGTGATGGGTGGGTGGTTACAACACTTGTTAAACAAGTAACACCATATTCCTCTTAACACGAAAAAATCTGACATAAATTTATAACCTCATAAATTCTACTGTGTATAACTGCAATATACTCTAAACTCTTGGGGACAAATGAATATTGAGCCAGCTTGAAAATTTAAGTTTTTATACAGAAATTTAAGGATGAAAATGTTTGACACAATTTATGCAGAATACCAGGACATATGAGGAGAAAAGATCTTCAAATCCTTTTTATAAATTATTCCAGCACTATGGATATGCTTGTCTTTTTTTTTTTTTTTTTTTTTTTTTTTTTAAATTAGCTGGAGCATGCCAACCACACTTATCCCGCTTAGACTGTTACTTCACCATTTTAAAACCTGGCATGAGAATAATGGTTTAGAAGCAAAATATGTTAACTGACATCCAGGGAGGTGAACTGCACCCAACTACCCTTACTAAATATTCTGCTAAGCCCCAGATCACTATCCTGTGTCAGACATCAGGAAGACCACAAACAGGGGGCTATGCTGATGTTGGTTATCAGATAACACTAAAAACACTTTCTACTCTTTTCCTGATATTTTATGTTGCGTGTATTCACCCATTATACGTTTCCTTTTAAATTAAAAATGAACACCAAATACCTAGTCTCTGTTCACTAAAGGACTGAGTAGCTTTAAAAAAATATATAAATATACATACATACATACATACATACATACAGTGAGCAGAATATCACATGGCCAGAATTTAGATCCTGCTCTTAGGTAAGAACCACATTTCATTTTTATAAGCTCTTGGATGTGCTATAAAATAAGCAGAATTAACTGGGAAAAAAAAATGTTCTTCTCGAGAGAGAAAAGTAAATATTATATAGACAATGAACTCTGATTTTATAGTTTCTGGATATCTCAGGAGATCATTTACCTTTTAAAATGCATTCATATATTTATATTTTCATGTTAAAAGTTTAGCTTCTTAAGTCTAGAATTTCTATTTGGTAAATTTGTATGATCTCTTTATTGACATTCTCTATTTGATGAATCACTGTAACTAACCCCTGTTTTAAACTTATTTATAATTAATATTTTTGAAACATTTAAAATCTAATTCCAATATCTGTACCCCCTTCAAAGGCAATTTCTATTATCTGTTTCTTCTGAACCCCAGGCATATGGTCACATTTTCCAGTTTATGTGCATGACTTATAACATTTTGCAGAAAACTGGACATTTTATATAATACAATGTATCAAATATGGTTACTAACCTTTTTCTATCCTCCCCTACCGTTGGCTCTGAGCTTGTTTAGTGGCTTGGCTGGATTAATTCTATGAAGTCTATTTATTCTATAGTACTCAGATTTTCTTCTTCATTGTTATTGTTGGTTTTAAGCTTGGCTTCCCTAGGGCTTGTTCCTGCTTAAGCTTCCTTTGCCAGTTAAGATTTTTCAGCCTTTAATGTTAAAAGTGTGCGTGTGTGGCTTGGAAACTGCTATTACATTTCAAGGAATTTATGGTTTTGTCCTGTGCTTAGTGAGAGAGGAGCTTGGAGGTTTTCTTTCTGGTTATTATTGAGAGGATGCAACCTTGTGTATGTGTACAGTCTTCCCCACTATCAGATATGAATGTGATATTATTTTTAAGACTAGCTTCCTAGGCACTTCCCCAATCATCCACCCACCTAGGTCAGAGTAGGTCATTGTTTGTTCATAGACTGTGCTTTAATTCAATCAATAAGACTACCATGCATGTTGATGGATCTGCATGTGGCATCACAGAATGTTTTTGGGTCTTTTCCACATTCTTCTCTGACTGATCCTGAGTGAGTACAATCTAGTACACACATATAGCCTTCCAAACAATAATGCCCCATGCCGCAATATATTCACTGATGGGTCAAATAATGGTACATCAACAATAGTTACACCTGATCAAACTTTTACATTTTTAGTACCCAAACAATCAGCTCAAAAGGTAGAGCTTAATGCAGTATTACAAGCTTTTGTGATGTTTAAAGATTCTGTATTTAATTTATTTTCCAATAGTCAGTATACAGTTAATGCTATAGTATCCCTTCAAGATGCTGGTAGGATTTCCCCTTCCTCTACTGTTTTCTCTTTGCTTTCCACTATACAAAGTCTAATCTGGGACAGAAAAGATCCATTCTTTATAGGACATATCTGGGCACAATTCAGGAGCCACTTGTCAAAAGAAACAAACTTTATTTTTAGAACACACACACCACACCACACAGCTCCTCAGGAAAAACCCTCAGAGCCCAACTGCCACCACCAGCTTCCCACAAGCCTCTCAACCTCCCCCACTCCTCCTCTCTTGAGGCCAATTGGCTGGGTCCTGTGGGCAGAGCCAAAAAAAGCCCCCCAATGAGCAGCTCCATGGTCTGAAAGGGCGGGGAAACAGCCCAATGAGCATCACAGCAGAGGAGCCAATCAGTTGGCAGCTAGAAGTTTGCTGGGGCCGCTGTGAGCCAATCATCAGCTGGCAGCTGGAAGTTTGCTGGCAGCTGGAAGTTTGCTGGGGCCCCTTCCAGCCGTCTCTAGACGGTTCCAAATAAAGTCAATATTTTTGGACAAAGCAGTGGATATCTCCCAATCCCTGCCAATGCAGAACATTTACCCATACTGAGGGTGAGGACAATGGTTTGAGTTCTCTCAGAATGACACCCAGGTTCATCCTGGCTTGTCCATTCTGGCTTACCCCAACTGGTGTGGAATCTCTGCCCTATGAACAAGCTGGGGCAGAAGCCCAGTATTTCAGCCTGTTTTATCTGACACAAAGTCTTTGTCATATAACCGGGAATTGGTTCAGGGAACAAAGTCCTGAGACCTCTTGGCAATGACTCTGAACCTGTCCAGAATAGTGCTTCTGTAATATGAGGCTAAAGACAAGAGATACTGGCAGTTTACTCTTCTGGGGTGGAAACTATACCAAACATTCAAGAATACAGGGTAGGAGCCCTAATATTTTTGGCTGCAATCATCTGGACTAGACCATCAGTAACTTGCAGCTGAAAGAGGGAGTCGTTGACAGCAGGCTGTCGCTCAAATGACACAGGTTCTGGCTGTTCTTACCAAGATTTAGTAGATGTTCTTGAAAAAGTATTTTTTTTCCATTTGCCATCTGTTCTTAGGACAATTTTCAGAGACTTTATTTGTAATAATTTTCATTAAATGTTTGTTTTATTGGGGAGAAAATCCACCCAGTTTCACACAGAACCCTTTCAGAAATTCTCACACTGAACTCTGTTTCTAGAAAATTAAAACATGGATATGTGATGACAGAACCTGCACTTCTCTAGATTATTTGCTGTGTTCTTGAATAACTCAAACACTGCTTATCCAACAGTTTCTATTACAAAAAAAAAAAAATGCAGAAATTTTTACAATAAGAAAATTATGTTAATGAGGAAATCTCATATACTAAAATTTAGCAACATAAGTTTAATATTTTGTCTGTATGCCTAAATGTACGTATTATTGTTCTGTTTTGTTTTTTTTTTACGTTGTAGATGGGCACGATATCTTTATTTTTATTTATTTATTTTTTATGTGATGCTGGGGATTGAACCCAGGGTCTCATGCATGTGAGGCAAGCGTTCTACCACTGAGCTAAAACCCCAGCCCATGTATTATTGTTAATTCAGAATGTGGGCACATAAGAAAATATAGTGCCCAACCTCTTTTTGAAGATTGCTTTTAAGGGTTTCAAAGCTGAAATACACAATCACTTAAACATTGAATATACATGCCCAGTCATGTATCACCTTGGTTGCTTAGAAACCATGAGGCATGGCCTGAATAAGGAAAATTAGAGTAGCAGAAGGAATCTTTTGTTAAAAACAGATTTAGAATAAAATGCCTTGACTATGATTTAATATATTTTGAAAATGAGACTGCAGAATAAACAAACATAGTGGAATGTTTAGGATGTCACATGTAAAGATGTCTTTTTAAGCAAAAGCATTTTAATTTATTGCCCTTGAGTTAAATTTGCTCACTCACTTAAATTTCACCAAAGAATTCTAATGCATCCAAAAATTTTTCATATCCCTATGCATCAAAGTGTTAAAAAAACTAAAAAGAAAAACTGACCTATGTTTATAAACCTCCAAAGGTCAACATGAAATGAACTTTTTATCAGGCTTAGAAAGTATAAAAACTTAATTTCCACTCAATTCTATTAAACAGCATTCATCAATGTAAGGCAACCATCAATAATCCCATACATATAGTAGAGAATTTCACACCTGATTAAAAATGATAAAAGAAGACCCACAGAGAACATAGTGGTCTGGTATTTCAGAAAACATTTACCTGTATTGTTTATGATTTGTATTATCCATGAAATATTCTACCATGATTTATGTTTGATTATAATTAAGCAGAAAGTGATCTTTGGTAATTAAGTGCATTCCAATTCTGACTGTTGGTAGTCACTCTGAATCATTATCCTCTCTGAAGACATAAGTACATATGGGTTTTAGTGTTCAACCACCTCTAAAATAAAAATAATAAACTGCAAGAGCAAGTGGCCAAAGTAAGAATTTACCACTATTTTCTGTTCTACTCATTTTTAAAAGGAAAGGGGTAAAATAATTTTTTAGGTTGGCAATGGCTGTAGTACCTGCAGGGGATAGCAAAATTATTTTAGAAAGCAGTAAGAGGTATCATATAAAACTCAAAAATTCTTAAACACAGTCTGAGACAATGTCTCTGAGACATTTGTGGTTCATTTGTTTGTGAGCTATAAATCTTGGGAGACTTATATAATTTGCAAACAGGGATATTTTCCTGGCTGTACAGAGTTCAAATAAAAGAAGGGAAGGAAAGACTAACCACACAAAAAGGGTAGTGCACCGCATTACACGTTTTGAAGGTGAGAAGAGGGACCTGAATGCTTCTTTGTTGATAATTGGGTAATGTTGAGACAAAGCTATTAACACTTCTTGGTCATTTCTTGAAGTACATGAACTGTAGAAATTCTTGAGAAAATGGACTATTTCTCTAAATATATTCTCCTCTAGATAAGTTTTATTTAGTCTGAACTGACTTTCTAGTGAGTAAAAACAGGAACACAGAAGAGTGAGAAGTATATAGTAAACCAAATAAGTGAGAGCTGGTACCCTCATCCTTATCTGCAAGACCACCTCTTGGACATAGAAGTCGTGAAGGCTTTCACCTCATTTATAATGATACTGTTCTCCATTCCACTTCAGCTAACAATTCCTAAGGTAAAGATTTGACTTTTAGAACCCTAAATGACCCATTTCAGAAATCTTACACTCAGTACTCAACACACTTTCCCACTACAGTCTGTACTTCTTTATTCCCAATTATTTTTGCTTTTCTTTCTCAGTTCCCCTAAAGTGATTGGCATCTTGATGGTCTTATTTCCTTACCCTATACCTGGCCTAAATTCCCATAATCCCTTCTTTTGGAGTACTGTCACCAATTCTCAACTCACGTTCCATAGGCTCTACACAATGCTCCAATCTGAATTATCTATAATCTGATTCTAATCTTGATTGTCACATTCTATTTAAATAACTGAGTGGACTACTGCCACTTCAAGTCAACCAGCTCCTTACCCACTCTCCCTATGTCCTGGTTCTTTACCCTCAATATATGTGCTAAAATGTATTCCAATGAAACGTTAAAAAACAAAACAAAAAAAAAACCTCTCTGACTCTTGACCCCATAGCAACAATTTCTTTCTCTTCTCATTTAAGATTTTCTTACTTAATTTAAGCTAAGGGAGAGCTGTAAGCAGTAATAACATCAGAGAAAGTACTGTCTATATGATAGGATTAACAACACAAATCACCATCACCACCTGTTCAATAATGATTGTTTAATTACTGAAGCTCAAACACTTAGTGGCTTTTCTCATTTTGATGAAGGGTTCCTGAAGATAAGGAAACTGAGGCTGGAGGAGATTCAGTTATTTATCTTCAGTAATATAGCTAACAAGTGGTGGAAAAAACTAGGACATATCCCCAGAAAGCAAATATAGATTGAAATAAATAATTATATTTGAATTTGATTTCCTTGAAGCATTTATAAGGTCCCCAGAAGGTTGAAATCCTCAATGTGAGAAACTGGTTTGGTAGCACTGATACAGAGAGGTAAACGAGTCAGCACCAAACTTAAATGATATGTTTTCAGCCAATGTAGCAATAAATATGAAGTTCTATTATTGCAGTTATTGTCCTTTAAAATTTCAAGATTCTGAAATTATAATGTTTTGCTAATTTCTCCTCTTTACACTGTGATATATAGTTTTACCTTAAATTCAGAAATAACAGTTTATTACTATGCAATAATTAAAAAAAACTTTTTAGGGGGTGACATAAAAACAATTTTATTTACCAAATTAAATGTTATAAATGTAAATAAATACTATTCCATTAATAAGCTATAATTCTTATTGGTTATTCAACCCATTTCCTCCTTTAGAAGTGTCTATATAAATTTTAAAAATGCCTAGGGGAGCCATTCTCTTTTAAGAATCACTCTTTAGAAGTGATTTTCTTTTGTATACCTGGAGTCCCCATTTGTGTAGAAGATCAATTATCAGCTTTTGACAACACCCTCCCGTCCTCGAAAAAAAGTCTTTTTAATCTTTTTCTTCTGGTTTTATCCTGTATCAATTTCTAAACCACACTAGAGAAATTATCTTGTTTATTTTTAGTTACTTTAGCCAAGACTCTAAAAATAAACTGCACACATATGTTTAAAGACAACCCAGCAAACACATAATGTGCTGCCTTCTGCAAGCTTTGCAGAAGTTCCTCCTTAAGATATTCTTTACACCTTGAATCAGAATGCAAAACACTTTTAATTGGGCAGGGGCAAGGGGTACTGTGGATTGAACCCAGAGCCTCACACAAGCCAGGCAGTGCTCTACCACTGGGCTATATCCACAGTCTCCTTCCTTTGCCATTTTGTTTTTGAGACAAGGTCTCACTAAGTTGCCCAGGCTGCCCTTGAACTTGTGATGCTCCTGCCTCAGCCTCCTGAGTAACCGGGATTATAGGCACAGACTACCATGCCCAGCCACAACATACATCTAAAAAACTAAAATAGCTACAGAAGGCTAGTATATTCCTTTATAATATATGGGGTAGCATCTGAATTAGGCAGATTTAGCAAGGATCAATTGGATCAATCACAGTGAACTTTCTCCCTCCCTTCTTATCTCAGGTTGTTTCTTATATTTTAAAAACTTCTATTTCTCACATAGGCTAGGATGAAGGTAAAAGCTTCATATAAAGAAAACAAGAGGAAACTAAATAAAAGCATTTAAGTATGAAATTTGGCACATTTGGGTTCACATAAAAGAGGAAGTTGAATGTAAATGCTAAATGTAAAACACAAAGGATAAATTCAAATCTATAATAAAAAGAAGAGAAAAAGTCCTGAGGAAATCACTGTTTTAATTAATACAAAGCTCCCACTTTGTATTAATGCTTTTCCAAGTCCCAAAATGGACAAAAATGTTAGAAAACTGACGTATAAGGGAGACTATTCTTCCACTAGAAGCTATACTTTTAAAGTCTTAAAATTTTCACTCACAAAATAATACTGTGAAACATTTTTAAAAAATCATTTTAAACACACTTTAATTCTGCTTATTTAAATATCAAAGCTATTAATGGTGTTTTGTTTTGTCAAGTACCATTAGGTGAATGTCACAAGAGTTGTTACAGAGATGTCTCATGATTGAGTCATCCTGAAAAGCTTCCAGGGAGGACATAAAAATCTACCTGCTTCTTTGCTAATAATGAAATGAAAGACTTTTCACTCAACACTGACTTTGCACCCAAGGCACAGTTGCTAATTGTAACAATTACCATAGAAAACAGACTAGATTGCTATGTAAAATTCAATATGAACAGAGAAATGTGAATAAATGGAAGAAGGGTGAATAATTTTTCCAGATAGAACAGGTTTACTTTTAAATTACTAGCTGTCTCCCACATGCTGTTCTGGTTAAAGCAGCCTGAAGACCACACCTGTGAGCCCCATACAAATGACTAGCTTGATTTTAGAGTCCGGTAACATAAATATATGTTTCCTTAACTAGATCAGCTGGAACAAGGACAACACTAGTTAGAAAATATTTCAACTTGACACAGATACAGATCAACTTTTTCATCTTTGTTTTTAAATAATGAAGATTGGTAATGTTGGATTAATATTTTCTAACTTATCTCTAAATTCTATGTCCCTTTTCACTACAGATGGGAGTCCATATTATATGATGTTTAGTTTTCATAAAGAGTAATGAAAGCCAAGACCTTTCCCATCCGAGAGCAGATCTAAATTAATTATTTCAAACTTAGCTCTCAGTAATTTAGCTCTTAGATAATAAGAGTTTATTGCTGTCATTTTAGCTAATGTGTTGGAATTTTTCAGCCAGCAGTCTTCTCTGTCTTTTCAAATAAACTTAATGGTTTTATATCCAAAGGATACATCTTTGTATCAATGAAGTCAACAAAGAAGCACCTGGATTAGCATTTTTTCCCTCCAGCCCTCTAGTTTTTTAATCCATGTTCAATTAAAAAAAACAAACAGATTATAAGTATGTACAATACGATCTCATTCTTATAAAAATGAAAAAAATGTATACTCAAATATTAACAGATGTTAATTCATGTATTAGCATTTTGAAATGACAACCAAGGCTGAGGTGTTAACATAAAGTAGCAACCCGGGCTCTGCACAGTAAATTCACAAGCACAAATCCAAGACTGATCTTTAGTTTCTAGTGACAATATTGAATGAATAACAGTACTTTGATTCAGAATATACCTCTCAAATCAATGAATAGATGATTATAAACAAAGAAGTCTGCTTGGTTCTATGTTAGGTCAAGTACACTTGAGCTGGGACAAAAGTTTAGGTCCTTCTTTAGTCTTTGATTTCTCTTCCAGAGTTTTTAGATAAAACTTTTCTCTGTTGGCCTTAATACCAGCTTTTAAACCAGATGCAAATGTTTATCCAGTGCCTTTTGAAAGCAACACAGATTACCTACTGACCTAGGAAACTTCCTCAATATTTTCAAAGGAATGTGTGTGCTCAGAGTTTTGTTCTCTTTAGGGTAATGAGGTTCATTATCTTCCTATAACATGTTCTGAAAAATTAAGGCCTTTCCCATCATACCTCCATGATCATTGAGCAGAGCCCAAATACATTTCTCATATATAACTTAACTGTCTCAAAGACTTCTTGACAAATTCTTTTTTTTTAAGGTGGACACAATATCTTTATTTTATGTTTATGTGGTGTTGAGGATCGAACCCAGCGCCCCACGCATGCCAGGCGAGTGCACTACCGCTTGAGCCACATCCCCAGCCCATCTTGACAAATTCATATTAAATTTTTCTATTGGTAAAATTTTCAAACAAGCGATAAACTCAATGCCAAAAGATTAAATGAGGAGCTATGGTTGTATATAGCTCAGTGGTAAGAGCAGCTGCCTACCACATGTGAGGCACTGGGTTCAATCCTCAGCAGTGCAGATAAACAAACAAACAAACAAATGTATTGTATCCATCTGCAATTTAAAAAAAATTTTTTTAAATGAGCCAGGTGTGGTGGCATACGCCTGTAATCCCAGTTTGGGAGGCTGAGGAAGGAGGATCATACATTCAAACCTAGCCCTAGCAACTTGAGACCTTATCTCAAAATTTAAAAATAAAATAAAAAAGGACCCAGGAGTGGCTCAATGGTTAAATGCCCCTGGGTTCAATCCCTGGTACCAAACAAACAACCAAAAGATTAAATGATATAAAATGCCCATTTAGCCAGGATAGTTATATCAAGAATATCTTCAAAGGTAATTATCTATGGTTTTATAAAATATAATTATTACAATGATTACAACATAATCAGAATTATTGGCATTATTATAGTCAACATGTGAAATTCATCACAATCAAAAAAAAGGATACAAAAATATAAGGGTCCCAATGATGCAAAATACATATGCATAAAAAGGAGAAAGAGTAAAAATGTGTTTAAAATGTCTAGGTGGGATTCTACTGAGCAACTAAGTCTACCTCGATTAACCCACAACCTTTTGAGGTAGTTATAATTGTCTTCACTTCTGGCTAGAGAAACTAAGGCTCCAACTACAGGAGGCACATTCACAGGTAGAGCTTGAACTGAAGACAGGACTGACTCAAAGATCTAAAGGGAGTCTGTTGTTTCTAGAAGGGCAAGATAAGAAAAGGAGGGCTGAGTATAGTGTAAAAGTTTAGGGTTAAGGCATAAAATACAGAACTACTGAAGAGAAAGGGGAATGGCTTGATGTGAACAGCAGTTATAGAAGATGAACATTAAACTCTATAGTATTGAGGTGGTGAGGCAGGAGGTGAGCAAAACTTGTAGTAAAATCCAGGCATATGGTTAAGGAGTAATTATTATTTTTACTTAAAGGGAGGAACAAACAAGATGTAAACAGTGGTATCAAAATGGAAGAAATAAAACAAAACAAAACTCTAAGGAGTGAAAAAAGCAACTTGGATATGGAAAGACCTGGGTTTTATCCTGGCTCTATATCCTTGGGGAAGACACCTCCTCCACCGGTTGTATTCTTGATCTATCAAGATCTTACTTAAATGATCACATTTTACCTCATCTCAGGCACTTCACAAACTTTTGCTCCATTTACTGTCCTCTTTTCTTTATATTATTGTTGTCATCCATTTTGGTTCTATGACTTTTAAACTCCAGAAGACACTAAATTTGTTAAGTTTCCACAGTTAAGGTTCGTTATAAACTTTATTTCATCCTGTTCTTCATTCCTTCTAATCAGATTGTCTAGCATCACTCTCTCACCCCACATCTGAAATTTTTGTTTGTTGGTTTCCCTTTTTTGTCTTTTAAAAAAAAGGTTTTGGCAGTACTAGGGATTGAAGTACTATGGGCACTTTGCCATTGGGTAATAACCTCACCCTGTTTATTTTTGAGATAAGATCTCACTAAGTTGCTGCTGTGGTTTTGGCCTAAAACTTACAATCCCCCTTGATTAAGCTTGCTAAGATTAAGGCACGTGCCACCATACCCAGCTTTTGTACTTCTTTTAATACAGATATACAAGTGATAGGCTACCTTGACTGTTTGAAAATGCCTTTCCTTTTATTTCCAAAGAATAATTTCCCTGTTTGCATTATAACTTTAAAATCATCTTCTTTCTTCCCTTTTAAAGATGGCAACTCACTTTCTGGATTTTGCTGTTTCTGTTGAACAATCACTTACAGGTCTCATTATTGCTTCTTTAAATAAAAAGTGTCCTTTTCTTTGAATACTTTGGTTATTATGACTGTTCACAAATTCTCTGCATTTCCACACAGTGTTACTATGATAAGTGCCAATGTATGTGATAATAGACCTCCAGAAATTACCCAAAATGAATCATAAGAACAAAAACATTAAACATTAATGAGAGCTTTCAAAGGCAGATGAATGTACAATCTTACATATGTGTAATTATAATACCCAGAAGGATAAGAGAGAATTGGAACAGAAATAATACTTGAAGAAATGAATTTTCCAGGCTGGGGTTGTGGCTCAGCGGCAGAACGCTTGTCTAGTGCGTGCGAGGCTGTGGGTTCTACCCTCAGCACTACATAAAAATAAATAAATAAAACAAAGGTGTGTGTCCAACTACAACTAAAAAATAAATATTAAAAAAAAGAAATGAATTTTCCAAAATGACTAAAAGAAAATAAATGCCACACCAAGAAGCTCAGAGGATACACAGCAAGCACCAACATAGACAGATGGACACCACAGGCACACAAACATTCTAGGCATGTTCTATTTAAAGGCTGAAGACCTGGGGGTGGTACACGCCGGGATGGACTTGACAGCTAGAAAGAAAAAAAAAGGATGCTGAAGAGTAAGCTAAGACTTACAGCAGACTTCTCATCAGAAATTATGAAAGTTAGAAGAAAATGGAGAGACATGCCTGAAGAATTGAAAAGGGGATGGGAAACAATCCAAACATGTCAACTTCATAATTCTATACTTAGAGAAAAAGTAGTTATATGTTTTAAATGTAGAAGTTCAGATAAAACTGAAATAGCTATGCAGACCCAATAACAAAAATATGAGTCCTACTGACTTTATATTTCCTCAACTAGCTATTAAGGTTCAATAATCAAGATAATCAAGAGGAAAAATATATGTGAATTTTCAAGCTCACTGAAAACACATCTAATCAGAAGTTACTAAAAACAGTCCCTTCCAAAAAGAAAATAACTTGATTTAGAATGGGCTATTCTATTCCTACTTTTTTCATAAAGAAAGGAAAAAGCTAATACACCTAGTTTAGACTCCATATTGGAATTCTAAATGTGATATATGAAATCTGTCCATTATAAACTAGAAGCCAGAATAAGATTCAACAGCATACTTCAAGACAAGGTGAAAAAGTCACAACTTGGAATTTACGCACAAGCACATTAACTTTATTTATTACCATACTGCAAAGGAAAGATGGTCAGTAAAGTGAATTCTTTACTTCAAATAGTACCTTAGGTCAAACAGAGTTTAGCTCCAAGGAGATATCACCCTCTGCACCTATGGAGCAGATCTGCAGTTGCATAAGGAAACTTCAAACATTTAGTAAAAGGACTACTACACAGTCATTTAGGTCCTATAAATGCTCCTCAATATTTACAATGGAAGCTAGAAGCCTATGCTTTCCAATTCACAAATTTCATTATCTTGAACAAGTTTGCATGTAAACTGTGTGTTCTTAAGTCTTAATTTCAAAATAAGGCGCAAACTGCAGAATAGAGAATAGGAAAAGAAGTACCTCAGTCTAAGGATTGATAATCTTTCTGGGATACTAGTTAAAGGGAGACTTACACGCTGCTGTAAAATAAGGAATTGAAGATAAGTTCTAAACATTTTGGTAGCAAAAGTGCTCCCCTAAATGGAGTGACAACTTAGGGAACATAAACAATGTCTTGGAGACTTTTGGCTTAACCACCTTTAAATCCCAGTCTTTAAAAAAAAAAAAAAAAAAAAAAAGGCAGTCTTCCCAGTCCCAAGAGGCCCTAATCAATTACAGAGAAAACAAAAAAGCAAGGCACCACAGCAGGAGCATTTAGCTCAAATACAATCAGCAGTGCTCCACCATGGACTCTGGCTGAGGGCTCTCTGAGAAGTTCTGCTGAGTCAGTGTCTTCTACTCACTCTATTCTCCTGCCCTCCTAAAATATCCAGATGGGTTTCAAAGCCTGTGATGAGAGCATCAGCCTTTTGTACAAATATTAATATTTTATACTGACCAAGGCAGCCAGCCAGAAGAACAGTTTTCTTCAAAATTTTGCTTTGATTCCTTACTACTCTCTCAAACCTACAGAAAGCTGGATAAGTTACACACACTGCTGGGTTTTTCAAGCCTTAGTACATTCATTAATATTTTATAGACTTAATTCCAAGGCAGCTAAACAATATATTCTATTAAAAATGCTCTATTAAAAAAAAAGAGAGAGAGAGATGCCTTTAGAAGAGCAAGCTATAGCCTAAAATATACTTCCAAAAGGAAAAGTTAACCTTGAAAAATGGGTATCTCCATGTGCTATTCAAAGCTCTTGTTCTTTTGAAAAGGACCTTAAAGATTCCATAAATCTAGCATGGGGTTTCTGAATGAGAATTGAATAGGTGGGGGGAGGGGGGGAAGATTACTTATCAAGCAAAATGAAGCATTTTTAAAAAAACTTGCTGAATTTATATTGGAAGAAACATTCAAAAAAGCAGGAAGTAGAATAACATCGAAGAAAATCAAAACAATCTACTCTCCAAACTATCTTGAAAGACTAACTGTAAGGGACAAACAGATGTTTAGACCCGCATGTGGATCATCCCTAAAGACAAGTAAGAAATCATTGTCCCTGAATGACCCCTTTCTGTTCCTTGTCAAAGACCCAGCCAAAGGGAAAAATAAGAGCAAGTCTGGGACACAAAGTCCAGATACATATTATCTTGAAGGGCACTGGCTTTCTCCTGTACACAAAGGATACTAGGGCAAGTTTGTATTATCTGTAGAAAGCTACTTTCTTGCATGCACCCCAGGAAATTTGGTTCTTGAGATGATGGTCATACAAGCAAACTCAGCAAGCTAATGAGGACAACTGCAGAACTGAGGGCATTGTGGAAAGGATATGTTTCACTCATATGGCTAGCCACCTCTAGACAAAATGCTGTGAGAGAGAGGCAGCACTGTTTAGTGGAGTACCTTGAGGGATGGAGAGGTGTGTTCAGTCTATCACCAATGAACTCTTCTTGGAGCAGTCGCTGATCTCTATTATTTCTTGAGGAAATTTATGATCTCCATAAATTTCCTCAAGAAATAATATGTCTCTCATGCTATCTCTTCTCTGGACACTTTCTAGGGTTTTCCTGCAATCTATCTCACTGCACTAGCAAAACAGGGCTGTGGACATGACACTATTTTGCTATTCTGCTTAACCTAAGGGCTTTTATCCATCACTAAAACCCATGTTCCTAGAGCCCTGCAGACTTTTTTTTTTTGAAATTTTTAGTGTTTATTTTTTAGTTTTCGGCGGACACAACATCTTTGTTTGTATGTGGTGCTGAGGATCGAACCCGGGCTGCATGCATGCCAGGTGAGCGCGCTACCGCTTGAGCCACATCCCCAGCCCCCCTGCAGACTCTTGAAGACAACTCTCTTGCTGAACTGAGAAAATATGAAAGATAATATGAACTTACTTAGTTCTAAAATAAAAAGTCAGTAAATGTATTCCTTATTTATATTTAGTAAACACTAACCATTAAAAAACTTGGACCTAGAATTCTACCTGGAATGAACCAGATAATGTACAGGCAGGAACAGCTAAAGCTGTTTGCTTCCCAAACAGTGTGTCCACATCCTGAGGGAAATTGCTAGTCTTAAACTACACACACAAAATTAGGTTATTTTATTACAATGCAAAAAAAACATAATGTCTACAATATATGATAGATGTCCATTATCTAATTTTAAGTTCATCTAAAATAATACAAATAATACTAAATTTCTATGGTGGGTAAAAAGATTAATTAAATGAGGTATACAATGAGAAAAATACAAATAATAAATGCTAGCAAAATCCATAATATGGTACAGAACTTCAAGGCTGAAAGAAACATTCTTCGAGTCCTTATATATAATTACCAGCATTTCCCGATGTCTTCTCTGGGTAAACAAAACCCTTGATCACAAAGCCACAAGAGGGAACAAATGAAGAAATAGTCCCAGGAGCTGGGACTTCAGAATTGGAATTCATTAGTAAATAATCAATAAACAATGTATTAAATATTAAATAACCCCGAATAAATTAGATGAATGGGTGTTTGAGAAGCTGAGAAATTAAGAAGTTTTTCACTGAGTCAGGCATGGTAGTACACACCTAAAATCCCAGTGACTTGGGAGACTAAGGCAGGAAGTTCACAAGTTTGAGGCCAACCTCAGCAACTTAGTGAGACCCTGTCTCACTGGGGATATAGCTCAGTGGTAAAGCACTCCTGGGTTCAATCCCAGAAACCCCCAGCTGCAAAAAAGGTGCTTTTTTGAAGAACTGGGTTTTGAGATGGATCTTGAAAAGGATTTAGTTTACATAATAGGTTCCTTTTTAATAGCTTTATTGAGATACAATTCATAAAGTTTACCCATTTAAATTGTACAATTATATGATTCAATAGTGTTTGGGGGGGATGGGGGAATATCAGGGACTGAATTCAAGGGAACTTGACCACTGAGTCACATTCCCCAGCCCTATTTTGTATTTTATTTAGAGACAGGGTCTCACTGAGTTGCTTAGCACCCCACTTTTGCTAAGGCCAGCTTTGAACTCATGATCCTCCTGCCTCAACCTCCCAAGCCACTGGAATTACAGGCATGAGCCACCACACCTGGCTAAATGATTCAATAGTTTTAAGAACTTTGACAGTTGTTCAACCACCACAACAACCAATTTTAAAACATTAACACCACCTTAAAAATAAACCCTGTATCCTTAAAGGGGGACCCCTCATTCTTCTCCCTCCAGTCCTAGGCAAACATCCATTCTACATTGTTTCTGCAGATTTTTCTCTTCTGGATATGTTACATCAATGAAATTATATAATCTTCTGTGTGGGTTTCCTTCATATAGCATGTTTTCAAACATCTACATTGTAGCATGTATCATTAATTCATTCCTGTTTATAGCTGAATAATATTCTATTGTATTACCATTTTACTATTTTCTTAACCATTCATCCATCAATGGACATATGGGCTAATGTCATCATTTGCTTATTATGAATATATATGGATGTATTTAAGTACCTGTTATCAATTCTTTGGGTGTATATTCCTAGTAATGGAATAACTGGTGTTGAACAATATATTTTTGAAGAAAGAAACACTGAACACAGTGGTTTCTACAATTAGCAAGTATCATTAACGTGCTTTCTAAAATTATCTTTTCCCCTAATAATAGAGTATTTAAAACAGTGATAGAAAGTCTTAGAGACCAAACTGACTAAAAGTAACTATGTGTACTACTAAAATTATCTGAAATCTTTTTAAAAAGCTATTATTTTATTGAATCATTCTCATTTTTCCAGACAAGACATTTTTCTTGTGTATTTATAAAACTGCTGTTACTTTCAGATATTTTCTTCTTGTGAAAATGTATTCTTTTCTCCTTGTCTATGCCCAAAAGATCACAGGCAGCACATTCTAGATTCTAAAACTTTCAAATCTTCTTCTCCTCTTTAATGTAAATTGACAAAACTGCACATATTTATGATATACAATACATGGCTTTAAAATACATACATACTCTATAAGGATTAAATTGAGGTAACTAACAGGTGCGTTACTTCATCTACCTATTTTTTAAAATACCTCAAACAATCTTTTCAGAATACATGTTCCATACTGTAAGTAAAATATATAATAACTGTTAGTAGTAAAACCTCAACCAGATCAACCATGTTGAGTGAAAAGAGGAATGTCAGCTGGGTGTGGTGGTGCACGCCTGTAAATCCATGGCAGAAGGATCCCAAGTTTAAGACCAGCCTCAGCAATATAGCAAGGCAGTAAACAACTTAGAACCAGTCTCAAAAAATAAAAAGGGCCAAGGATGTAGCTCAGTGGTTAAGTGACCCTGGATTTAACCTCTGAGCTACATCCTTGGCCCTTT